>NC_139686.1:4132500-4552500 GCF_964106915.1 Podarcis gaigeae
AAAGAATCTCGGGAACTGTAGTTTGCTGAGGATACAAAGCCCCCCCAAAAGAATCTTGGGAACTGTAGTTTGCTGAGGATACAAAGGCTCCCCCAAAGAATCTTGGGAACTGTAGTTTGCTGAGGATACAAAGCCCCCCAAAGAATCTTGGGAACTGTAGTTTGCTCAGGATACAAAGGCTCCCCAAAAGAATCTTGGGAACTGTAGTTTGCTGAGGTGGCCCTCCCAGGGCTACAGCCCCCAGAGAGGCTTAACACCCAATCCTTCTTCCCAGGGAATTCTGGGAACTGTAGTTCTGTGAGTGAAACAGGTGTCTTCTAACAACTCTCAGCATCCTTAACAAACTACAGTTCCCAAGGTTCTCGGCCATTTCAAGGGGTATGGTTTAAACGTATCTCCATCACCCTCAGATTTTAATCGTATTGTTTTCAGGAGCCCTAGGCTCTCACAACAGGAAATATTAATACTAATAATTTACAAAGGAGAGTGAGCCATGTATAGTCTTGGATTAATTTTGAAGGATTGTGAGAAGTTCATAATAAAAAAATATATATATTATGAAACCATTCTGTGGACACCTCATGAATATACATTGTAATTTTTTTAAAAAAACAACAACAACTGATTTTGAAGATTGAATTTTACACATTGTTACGATGGAATGTGTTTGATTAGCTGTCAGTGTGAAAGAGAAATAAAGTACAGAGTTTTAGGGAAAATAATAATAATGATGATGATGATGATGATGATGATGATGAAGACAGCAGTTCTTTGAGAGGGACGTTTGTGTCGGGGACAGGATTCAGCCTTCACCCGGGTGCGAGTGCGAGTTTGTGTAGAAGCCCTATAAAGGTAAAATTTGCATTTGTGGCCCCACCCCTTTTGCCTTTTGCCCCGCCCATGGCAGCCCGTGGTCCTCAGGAGGTGGCTTGGAAAGGAAAGTGGCCCTCCAGGATTACAAAGGGCTCTCCTTGCTCGAATTCCCCTTGGAAACATTTGTGGCATGCCTTGCAGGGCTGGTGTGCGCGTGGTCAGCAAAACCAGGGCCGTAAAGCACTTTGTAAGCAGCAGCCAGAGCCATGCTAAGCAGGAGACAAGGAAGGAGGTGCGAAAGGAAATTGAGCTTGAAAGGGGGAGTTTTAAAATCCTGCCCAGGACGTAGGAATGCCTAATAAATAAAATAATAAAATAATAAAATGCAATGTTTTGTACCGGCGAGAAGCCGTCTTCCGCGCATGTGAAGGAGACCATCAGAACAGGAGTTTCCAACGCCTGGAAGAGAGAGAGAGAAAGGGAGAGCGTCACCCTGACATCATTCATGCATCTCTTTCCTCAGTTTTGCAAATGCAGAATTGCTTTTTTTTTTAATCATTATTAGTAACACCTGCCGTGTGGAACGCCCTCCCAGCAGATGTCAAGGCAATAAACAACCATTTTACTTTTAAAAGACAACTGAAGGCAGAAGTTTTTAATGTCTGACGCTGTATTGTTTTTAATAGTTGGCTGGAAGCAGCCCAGAGTGGCTGGGGAAACCCAGCCAGATGGGCGGGGTATAAATAATAAATGATGATGATGATGATGATAATTATGCTCACCAATGGTTCCTCATCATTCTGGGGGTGGAGAGAGGATAAGAGGGGCGCTGCAGGACTCTCTCCAGGACCCGGTGTAGTACGCCAATTTTATAAACGGCTTGGATAAAAGGAATTGAGAAGATGCTCATCATATTTGCAGGTGGTATCAAACTGGGAGGGGAAGCTAAGGCCGCAGAAGACAGATTCGGGATTTAGGATGGCCTTAAAGACTGGAGAAGAGGGCCAGAAGTAACTAAATGGATCTCAGTAGGGACGCGGGTGGCACTGTGGTCTAAACCACTGAACCTAGGGCTTGCCCATCAGAAGGTCGGCGGTTCGAATCCCTGTGACGAGGTGAGCTCCCGTTGCTCGGTCCCTTCTCCTGCCAACCTAGCAGTTCAAAAGCACGTCAAAGTGCAAGTAGATAAATAGGTACCACTCCGGCGGGAAGGTAAACAGCGTTTCCGTGCGCTGCTCTGGTTCGCCAGAAGCGGCTTAGTCCTGCTGGCCGCATGACCCGGAAGCTGTACGCCAGCTCCCTCGGCCAGTAAAGCGAGATGAGCGCCGCAACCCCGGAGTCGGCTACGACTGGACCTAATGGTCAGGGGTCCCTTTACCTTTAGGGACAAACAGATGGTACTGCGCTTAGGCAGGGGGAAAATCCGAGGCACAAATATAGGATGAATCATAGAATCATAGAACTGTTGGGAATAGACCCTGAGGGTCATCTAGCCCAACCCCCCGAAACCCTTGGGGTCCCTTCCAAGTCTATGATTCTATGATTTATAAGAACTTGATCGTTTAGTGTGGCAGCAGTTACCCTTGGGAACTCCCTGCCTATTGATATCAGGCAAGACGCCTTCACTGTATTCTTTTCGGCACCTGCTAGAAACATGGGAGGATGGACGGTGGCTAACAGATTGAGGTTGAATCCTGACAAGACAGAAGTACTGTTTTGGGGGGACAAGGGTTGGGCAGGTGTGAGGGACTCCCTTGTCCTGAATGGGGTAACTGTGCCCCTGAAGGACCAGGTGCGCAGCCTGGGTGTCATTTTGGACCCACAGCTGTCCATGGAGATGTTAGAATTCCTGCTCCGTGATTGCAGTCATGGGATTGCTGTCTTTCACATGACGGTGTATGTTTCGACTCCACAGAGTGGGAAGGCACGGAGACAGGATGTTTGTGTTACTGTGGTCCTTGAAGTGGGACAATGTCCTTTGTTCTCTCTCTTTGCTGTCTGATGCTAGAGAGAGAGGGAGCCATGTTGCAGGGCTCCTGGTGTGTTTATAAATAAAGTAGATTAGCCAAAATGCTGAGTTGCTGAGGTCTGTTATGCATGATGCGCAAACTCTGCAGATCCCTAAGTGTGCCAATGTCTGTTGGCATCGCTCGCTGTGGTGTTCTAAGTCTCTCTAGTGTCATACGAGCAAAAACAGGGGTCACCGAAAGAAGTCTTGTCCTTGCAGGTAGCAAGACTGGAGCAGCACCGGATTTCGGTTTGATGAGGCCCTAAGCTACTGAAGGTCATCGGGCCCTTTCTATGTCCAGCTGTCCTTTGCCAACAACAAATAGTCACTGTTTTTTGTGTTGAATATATGCTATATGGTAATTGATGGACCCAATAGGTATCTCAAGCCATTTGCACATGTTGCCGTGCAACCAGTCCATGCAGAATGTAGGCACCCTATATATAGAAAAGAGCAAACCAGTGATATTTTAGGGAGCAGGTGAGCAGGCGTAGGCAACCTTCAGCCCTCCAGATATTTTGGGACTACAGTTCCCTCATCCCTAACCACTGGTCCTGTTAGCTAGGGATCATGGGAGTTGTAGGCCAAAACAACTGGAGGGCTAAAGGTTGCCTATGCCTGACTTACATAATAGGAGCCTACACAACACGAAACACTGTTGCTGTATGTAGGTTTTACTTTATATATATTTTTATCTTATATTTTGGAAATGTACATCCAGGTGTTTTTTTCCTTCTTTTTTTTTGCGGGGCCCACAAGAGAGTGGAGTTCTAAGCTATAGGTCTGGGGTTGCAGCGCTCATCTCGCTTTATTGGCTGAGGGAGCCGGCGTACAGCTTCTGGGTCATGTGGCCAACATGACTAAGCTGCTTCTGGCGAAGCAGAGCAGCGCACGGAAATGCCGTTTACCTTCCCGCTGGAGTGGTACCTATTTATCTACTTGCACTTTGACGTGCTTTCGAACTGCTAGGTTGGCAGGAGCTGGGACTGAGCAATGGGAGCTCACCCCGTTGCGGGGATTTGAACCGCTGACCTTCTGATTGGCAAGCCCTAGGCTTTGTGGTTTAACCCACAGCAGCTTAATTTATACATCTTAGCTTATACATAAATCCGGCACTGCACGGGAGCAACACTCACCTCTCGGTCCAACACCTTTTCCTCAGAGACATTCAGCCGCACAGCCTTGCCGTCCAAGTAGAACCAATCGGCATCGATCCCGCCCAAGGTCAGCTGGACGGAGTCGCCCTCAGGATCGCCGGACACCATTAACCGGCAGACCAAGGTGCCGTAGGGGCTGTTCTCCGGGATCTCAGTGAAGATGTTGCTTCCCCCGCTGCACTGGTCAGCAACCGCTGGAAGTCCCGGAGTGGGAAAGGGACAGGTCAGACACTGCTGAGAATTTCACAGGAACGAAAATTAAACACCACCCACAATAACAGAATGGCAGACTCTCACGACTGAATACCTCGAACTGGCAAAGATGATGGGGAAAGTGAAAGAGCTCCCAAACCAGAAAGTAATACAAAGAATGGAAAATATTCAAGGATGTTAACGGAGAAATCTGAGGGCTCCCTTGGACAAAAAACAAGGACACCAGCCAGGAATACCAGAGCAAAACAGCAGCCAGTAGGCTTGGTCTTGATTGAAGACTTTCGTGACAGGACTCCCACCTGCCACCAGGTGGAACAAGACGGAAGCCCCAAACAAAAGAGAAACCAAACTTTTATTAGCTGCTCATCCCCATGTTACAGCCCCCCCCCCCAAATACACCTCTAATACATCATGGTTACATCATGAAAAGGGAGGTCTGGTGGCCGTAATCTGAGTATCCTGGACCCTGCCCCATGGTTCTCCTTGCCTCCACCAAACACCCATCAAGTGGAACAAAAGAGATATTTACATTTCCCTGTTTCCCAGCCAAGTAAATCACACCCTTTTGTCTTCATCTGGGTTTGTTATTTCTGGAATGGCTACCTGTCTGGCACTCAGGTATCAGGATGCCAGGGATCATCACTCAGGCAGAGGGGCTGCTGAGGAGCTGAGCTCACATGTCTATAGGAATTTATGAAGTTTACCCAGTGAGTCAGTACATAGAGACATTTATCAGTGAATTGTTACATTTGGTATTCTGCAGCAGAGGCCCTTTGAATAGACAGGCAGCAACTGTGATGAAGTGTTTTGTGGGGACAAATCACAAAAGTCACAAAAGTGATGGTGCTGATTTTGGTGGTGGGCTGCATGTGCATGATATCTGCTGGAGGAGCAACCCCCCCTCAACCTAGACATAAATTCCTGCAACAAAGATTACCTAAAAACATATTGTGCACATAACAATCTCCTTGCGGAATTCAACCGATCCTTGTAAAATGCAATGTGCAAATGTGAATTTGTTGGAGTACACGGAAACAAATTAGGGTGATAGGCTGCGTGTGAAACGTAAATAACAATACAAGTACAATGAGAATACAAGTACAATGAGAAGAATTGGAAGTCTTTTATTTAGAAATTCAATGAACAGTTGTATAATAATGCAAATTCTTATTTTGTATGTCCCCTCCTTTATCTTGTCTTAATCTTTTGTTTCTTTTTCTAAATATTTTTATTAACCAATTTCAACATAACAATTTATCAATCCTCTTAATCAATTACATTATCCCCCCCCCACCAAGGACTCCCCTGCCTGATTTCTTTACATAAATTGTTTTCTGCATGTTGCAAAATTGTACATATCCTTACTTTATCTTTTTTTTAAAAAAAAAATTATTAACAGGCCAATCACATCACATTATTCAAATCACATTAGTTCTGAATTATACAGCCAAATTTTAAATTTTTGAAGGTACCCATATATCAAGCTCCGCACAAGTCCAAAATTCCGGATAAGTCCAGACATCACTCATTTTACTGCATTAAATAATCAGTTCTATCCAGTTCGATCCGGATAGTCCTTTATTACTTTCTTTCTCATCTTGTTGTAGTCGTATATTCCTTTCTCTGCGATCTCTGATGATTCTCACAAGCAGACTGAAAGCTGGCATCTCTGTGTGGGTTTTGTACTCTTCAAAAGCTATATCACTCCGGGACAGCCTCTGTTCGACACCTCCGTAAACAAAATTAATCTTCGGTCTGCCCTTTATTTTTCCAGGCTAGCCAAATAAATCAAATAGATCAGGGGGCTCTGTCAGGTCAAACTTTCAATTCCAACACTCCTTCTCTTTCCAACAGTCCTGATTCTCCTCCCCTGTCCTTCTTTCTCCAGCAAGCCTGTCTTGGCGAGACGCCATTTTTTAACTGCGTCATTAAAATTCCTCACCGTTCATCAATCTTCTCTCCTGTTGTAATCCATCCCCACACAGTTCTTAAAATCCTGCTTATGATTCTTAAAAAACGTGACGATCTTGTTTCTTTCTGGGATGGAGGGTTATTTTTATCACATCATATAAAAGAAAAAAAAGGGGTTTTCCTCCACCACCCCTTCGTTCCAAACATACAGTCTCTTGGTGGTGACACATCAAAAGATTTACTTATCCATCCGTCGCTCTGGGTCACAGAGATCCATTATTCAGCAGCCCTATTGTCAAGCTTTACTTGATATATGTGCTTCAGCCTCATTTCCAATTGTATGTTTCCAATTATAATTCTGAGCTGAAGCAACCAGCACGCGCTAATTGGAATCGGCGTCAGGAAGAGCTGACTTCACTGAGGGCTCGTGCCAAGTGTTCGGCACCCCCATCTCTCAGATCAGGGGGTGCATTATGAACACCACTGGCAGGACAGGGTCCCCCACCTCCTGGGGGAAAGGGGAGGCTGCCTACTTCCCATAGCAGCCCCTGAATTACCTCGTGTGGGTCAGAGAGATGTTATTGTCGGCCATCTTCCAACACGCCACCTGGTGGCCCTTCACACATATCCTTACTTTATCATAAAGCCAGAAGCGGCTTAGTCCTGCTGGCCACATGACCCGGAAGCTGTACGCCGGCTCCCTCGGCCAGTAAAGCGAAATGAGCACCGCAACCCCAGAGTCAGTCACGACTGGACCTAATGGTCAGGGGTCCCTTTACCTTTACTGTTGTTTGAAAATTCATAAACAGAAGACATATACCGTATTTTTTGCTCTATAAGACTCACTTTTTCCCTCCTAAAAAGTAAGGGGAAATGTGTATGCGTCTTATGGAGCGAATGTGAGCTGCGCAGCTATCACAGAACCAGAACAGCAAGAGGGATTGCTGCTTTCACTGCGCAGCCATCCCTCTTGCTGTTCTGGCTTCTGAGGTTCAGAATATTTTGTTCTTGTTTTCCTCCTCCCAAAACTAGGTGCGTCTTGTGGTCTGGTGCGTCTTATGGAGCGAAAAATACGGTAATATGTCACAAATAATAGGAATCAAATAACTGTTCCATGGACAGGAATATAGGAGTGGTGCGTCACTATCAAAGATCATTGAGATGGAGGCAAAACGCCTTTTCCCAGTCAGTATCCTGCAAATGCAATGATAGGCGTTCCAAACGTAGCAACAGGGTAACAATTCTTCCAGGATAATGAACTTTTTACATTGTCCACAAAGGTACATCTAATGGCCATGGATCAACTTATTATTAGCTGATTTGCTGCTGGTTCTTGTCCAGAGCTTTCTGTTTTGCAACACAAATGGAAAGGTCTGGCAGCTGGGAGAACCTGAGGAGGACTGGGGGAGCCTTATAAATTCGTAGTGTGCTTTAAACCCCTTATCCAAAGCAGCTTGAGCCACAAGCTCTTCCTTCCTGCGTGCACTAAGATTTCTGGACTCATTAACAAGTTTCACCCCCGAACAAAATCCATCTGGTACCCAGTGGTGGAGTTAGATCGTTTCAGACTCCGGACTTAATGGTCTTGTTCCCAACCGCCCTTCTTTTAGGTAGTGTTACGGAAGTTACGGGGGGGGGCACATCTTTAAAGTTGTTAAATGTTACAAATATTATGCATAAAGGTATCCTTTCGGCTTGACAGCTGAGTGAAGTTGTTGTTGTTTAGTCGTTTAGTCGTGTTTGACACTTCGTGACCCCCTGGACCAGAGCACGCCAGGCACTCCTGTCTTCCACTGCCTCCTGCAGTTTGGTCAAACTCATGCTGGTAGCTTCGAGAACACTGTCCAACCATCTCGTCCTCTGTCGCCCCCTTCTTCTTGTGTCCTCCATCTTTCCCAACATCAGGGTCTTTTCCAGGGAGTCTTCTCTTCTCATGAGGTGGCCAAAGTCTTGGAGCCTCAGCTTCAGGATCTGTCCTTCCAGTGAGCACTCAGGGCTGATTTCCTTCTGAATGGTTAGGTTTGATCTTCTTGCAGTCCATGGGACTCTCAAGAGTCTCCTCCAGCACCACAATTCAAAAGCATCCATTCTTCGGCAATCAGCCTTCTTTATGGTCCACCTCTCACTTCCATACATCACTACTGGGAAAACCATAGCTTGAACTATACGGACCTTTGTTGGCAAAGTGATGTCTCTGCTTTTTAAGATGCTGTTTAGATTTGTCATTGCTTTTCTCCCAAGAAGCAAGTGTATTTTAATTTTGTGACTGCTGTCGCCATCTGCGGTGATCATGGAGCCCAAGAAAGTAAAATCTCTCACTGCCTCCATTTCTTCCCCTTCTATTTTCCAGGAGGTGATGGGCCCAGTGGCCATGAGCTTAGTTTTTTTGATATTGGAGATAATGACTATTGCGCCAAGTAAACTCCCCCCCCCCCCCATAATAATATAATAATAATATCTTTATTGTCATTGCCCTCTCTCGGGGACAACGAAATTACATCATCCCCATTCTACGTCACCCCTGTGCTGGCTGATCTGTGCCTTCTGCCTCTGAGCTTTCTCTTCTCCTACTCTCACGGCATGCCTGATCCTGGGTGAAGGGGGAGCAGGAATGCTTTCTAGAGACACTGAGTCTGACAGCTTTCTCCCCCCCCCCCCGCTGTTGCTGTTGCTGCTGCTGCTGCTTCTTTTTCTTCTTCTTCTTTCTGCTATTCCTCCTCCAATATTTCCCAGCTTCTCCCCTCTGCAGCCTCTGAACTGTGCCCTTCTACAAACCACCGTTCTTAATCTATATTGTCCTGATCTTCTAGGGAAGAGGGATGGGCGGTCCCCACCATTTTCTGTCACTCCAACCCCTGACAGTTCAGGTCCGACTCCACTGGCTGCCAATCTGTTTCTGGACCCAATCCAAAGAGCTGCTTTTGGCCTCAAAAGCCTCTTATGCAGCTCGAGAGTGCTATGCCAAAAAGACCACCTGGATCCCAAGAAGGTCACCTTTTCTCCATGGTACCTCCGAGGCCAGACTGTGATGGCCTAGGACTCGGGCTTGGACTCGGAACCAGAGGAGTCTCAGGCCACACCGGAACCTTTGCCTCAGGCGGCATCTGAACCGAGTCTGGGGCCTGATTCTGAAGAGTCCCAGTCTGCACCGGTTCCCCTGCAACAAGCACCAGCTGGGCCGAGTCAGGGGCCTGAACCTGCCCTGGCTCCAGAAGCGGGGATTCCCTCGTTGCCTCCAGCTGGGCCATCACTTACAGCTGCTCCACTACCAGTTGGGTCAGGGGAGGCTGAGGCGGCCCCTGGATCTAGTAACCCACCGACGTCTCCCGAGCTGCAGAGACGTCTGAGAGAAGGAGAGACCTGAGTACTCGCAGGAGGAGTGCTCGCCTTCGGGCGAGACAGGGAGGTGAGTCCCCGGGGGATCAGGACTGGCCGTTACCCCGACAGAGATAAAAGGCTGTCTGTGATGGCCTGGGATTCCGATTCAGAGGCTGAACCAGAGGAATCCCAGCCTGCACAGGAGTCCCCGCCTCCAGGGCCGGCTGAACTGGGGCAAGGCCTAGATTCTGAGGAGCCTGCACCTGTGTCAGATCCTCAGGAGCAGGCACCAGGTGAAACCATTCTGGCCCCAGAGGTGCTTGAGGACTCAGTGTCTACAGGTGAGCCTCCTCCAGGGCCCAGTAACCCTTCAGCCTCTCCTGAACTGCAGAGGCTTAGGGCAGAGAGGTGAAGGGAACTGGTTGCTCCCAGGAGGAGTGCTCGCCTTAAGGCCAGAGGAGGCGGGGCTCCTGGGGGCCGGGACCGCCCCTGGCCTTAGAAGAAGATAAAGGTCAGTCAGCCCAGTCCCAGGTTGCGGGAGCAACGTCGTTGTTGGCTTCAGACCTTCCAGTGTACCTGTTCCCTGCTCAGCCTCCTGCTCCTGACCTTCCAGCGTTCCTGTTCCCGCCCGGCTCCCAGCTTCGGACATTCCAGTGTTCCTGTTCCCTGCCCGGCCTCCTGCTTCTGACCTTCCAGCGTTCCTGTTCCCCGCCCGGCTCCCTGTTTCGGACCTCACCTCTCATCTTGTGAGCTCTGACTACGGTAACGGTACCTTCCCCCCGGGACCAGCACACTGTCGGACCCCGCCCCAGGTTGCGGGAGCAACAGTGCTATATGCCAGATCCTGCACCTGTACTTGCCTGGTTTCCTGTCTTGGCCCGGTTGGACTGAATCCTAGTGGAACCTTTGGATTCTGGACCGGTCCTGGACCTTATTTCTCAGGTTACCCCCGGGGCCAGCACACAGACGGCCTACCTGCCTGCGATGGCACCTCTCTGCCCTTCCCGGTTCCTGGACTCACCTGTGATGAGCCGGAAGGACATGTCGATGGCGAGGAAGAGGACTCCGCATGTCAAAGGAGGCATATTTTGCAGCCAGGCGACCCGGGATAAGCGGTTCTCACATGCAGGACTGCAGGGCAGGGCAGGCAGCCGCAAGCAGGTTTCCTGGAACGGGAGAAAGCATCATGACCGAGGGTTGAACTGAATACAGATCAAGGGAATCCAATCGGATAATTTCACTTCCCCCAAACTTCAAATGAGGTCCACATCCATTTGCAATTTTTTAAGAAACATATACAAAACATCCTCACGAAAACTCAGCATCTTTTTAGTGCAATTTTCTACCAATATAAACTCTTCTTTTTTTTTGCAGACGAATATTCACATTTTTGCAAGTGACATTTCTTTAATACAGTGCTTTTTTCCCTGTCAGGCAGATAGGCAGGGGTACTCATACCCTTAAACATTTTGTGAATCTTTGTACTTTTGTCCATTTACTGTATTTATTTTTTCCAATTTGGACTATAAAACAGTGGTTTTCTTGAGTCAAAATGAGAGTACCCCTAAACATTTTTTATAGAAAAAAAAAGCACTGCCTGAATATAATTCATTTTTGCATGTTTGCATTTTGGAATGATAACGAAGCGAATACAAAGATGGAGCTGGCCTTCCATTGTTTACAACAATGACAGGAAGCCACCTGTCTATTATTTGATTCCAACGGGTCCTCCTGTCTATCAGCAGAAGATAGAGAAAGTGATGTCAAGCTTGCCTAGGTCAGGGGTCTGCAACCCGCGGCTCCGGAGCCGCATGTGGCTCTTTTACACCTTTGCCGCGGCTCCGGGGCGGATACTAGCGAGGGGAGGAGGCGCATTGTGCGCCCTGACACTCCCCACTGTGACGGGCGCTGTACTGGCTGTGATGTCGCATGGGGGCGGTGCGTGCGTTAGTCACGCACTGTCCCGACGTCACCTTCCCACCCGCTGTCAGATCGCGGCTCTGGAGATATATTTGTTTTAAATGTCGCAATGGTTTTGCGGCTCCCAGTTTTTTTTCTTCTTCGGAAATGGGTCCAAGTGGCTCTTTTTGTCTTAAAGGTTGCAGACCCCTGGCCTAGGTCAAGTCAAACCACTGGTCCATTTCGCTCCATATTATCAACACTGTCTGGTGTATGGGAAACTTATTCCGGAAGATAATTGTGATTAGTGATCTGACAGGGTCAACTCTTCCTGTCTCTGGTTATCTACATATCTCTTCCTGGCTCTGGTTGTCTATGTTTTATTACTTTCTCTATCCCTTGTTAAAAAAAGAAGAAGAAGGCTTTGATGTGTGGTCTGTTGGCAAATGGTAGGTAAAGGTAAAGGGGACCCCTGACCATTAGGGCCAGTTGTGACTGACTCTGGGGTTACGGCGCTCATCTCTCTCTATAGGCCGAGGGAGCCGGCATACAGCTTCCGGGTCATCTGGCCAGCATGACTAAGCCGCTTCTAGCGAACCAGAGCAGCGCACGGAAACACCGTTTACCTCCCCACTGGAGCGGTACCTATTTATCTACTTGTACTTTGATGTGCTTTCGAACTGCTAGGTTGGCAGGATCTGGGACCGAAAAACGGGAGCTCACCCCGTCGCGGGGATTCGAACCGCAATGGGGTGAGCTCCCTTTTTCGGTCTGTATGGCCTGGATTTTGGTCTTTGATGGAGAGCAGAGTGGGTCGCAGCTGAGCCTGTACTGTAGGGTTACCAGACGTCCCCATTTCCCGGGGACAGTCCGCGGATTTGTGAATAAGTCCCCGGACAAATTCCATCACTGGAATGTCCCCGGATTTCATTTAATGTCCCCGGGAAACGCAGCAGTGGCAGTCTCAGCAGCCCGGAGCAGCTGGCTCTGGCTGGCTTCAGGAGCTGCTCACAAGTCTCCATATGATGGTGGTGCAGTGGCTCTAAGATGCAGCTTCTGGGCTGCCTCCACCTTCCCTGTCCCCAGCAACTAAGTTGTGAAGGGAGGCTTCATGCTGCCGATCAGAGCAGCTTCCCAACTCCTACTTGCGTGCAAGCAGGAGCGGGACGGAGATCTCTCAGCTGTGAAGGGAGGCTTCACGCTGCCTATCGGAGCTTGCGTGCAAGCAGGAGGGAGCAGGGACCTCTCAGTTAGGCAATGGGAAGCCTCCCTTCCCAGCTGAGGGATCCCCGCAACCCTCCTGCTTGCACGAAAGTAGGAATGGGATTGGGGCTGCTCTGTTGGAAAGGGAGGCATTGCACTGCCTGAGAGATCCCTGCCCCTTCCTGCTTGCATGCAGGTAGGAATAGGATTGGGGCTGCTCCGATGGGAAGGGAGGCATCGCGCTGCCCAAGCCTTGCCACCGCCACCGCTCTCAGCCTTCCTTCTCTGCCTTCCATGCCTGACCCACTGCGCACTGCTTCCCCACCACCACAACCGAAGAACCCACAACTCAGGGGCTGCCCAGGCTCATGGAGAAAGGAGATAGAAGCCTCCAGAGAGACAGACAAGACAATCACATCTATGGCCCTTGAATCATCAGCCTTCCATTTATCTGTCAGAGGAACTAGAGGGACCTCAGACACCGTGTGCCACACTCCCCCTTTCCATGTAACCTGTAGTACCTGTGGTTCAACCCAATTGCAACCTCTGTACATAAACCTTAAGTTGTTCTCTGTTAACAACCTTAGACAACAGATCTACAGGAATTTCATTTCCTGGCATGTAGGACACCTGAATGAGTCCTTTCTGAATACACTCTTTTGCATGATGTAACTTAATCTGCAAGTATTTGGTTCTTTGCTTGCAACTTTCTGAGTTCAGCAAAGCCAAACAGGATCTATTATCTTGATACACTTGTATAGGACATTTCACAGAAACTCCGATGTCCTGAAACAGTTGCATCAACCATTCACAATCCATGAGTGAAAATGACAGAGCATCGAGTCTGCTTCACAGGAACTTAGGCTCACTGTCGTCTGCCTCTTGCACAACCAGTCAAACAGGCAGTGGTTGTACATGTAGCATACTCCAGAAGTGCTTGTACCATCCGTGGTGTCACTTCCAAAACTCGCATCTGCAAAGATTTCAAGACCTCCAGTCTTCTGACTGGTGAACCTCAGCCTGTAGGGCATGGTCCCTTTCAAATAGCGGGCTATGCGCTTCAGAGCTTTCCAATCCTGAACAGTAGGATTGTTGGCATGTTTGCTAAGCAGGTTAGTGCTTACAGCTATGTCAGGTCTTGAGCATCTAGCAATGAAATTCAACTTGCCTAGAATGCATCTGTACAGCGTTGTGTCAGTGCTGGGAGTAAACAGGCATGTGATACACAACAATCATGCCTGACCCTTTTAAGGTGGAAGGGAACTATATCCTAACAGAAACATGGCGGTTGAGGTCAAGGCCGCGGCCGCCCCTCTGTTACCGCCATTGCTGCAGCATAAATGTCCTGAACATGTAGTATTTATTTATTTGAAGTGTCCCCGGATTCATTGAAAAAAAAATCTGGTAATCTTACTGTACTGGCCATAATAGGGCACAGTCCCATCTATAAAATATCTAGCTTTTGAGCATGGCAGTGGGAGTTGACCACAGAGCTGTGCAAAAGGCTAGCTGGTGGTCACTTCACCACGTCTTAAGGGCTTCCCTGTGGCAGACTCAAGTGCTTGCTTGGTAATGTATAATAATAATAATAATAATAATTATTATTATTATTATTATTATTATTATTTATTATTTATACCCCGCCCATCTGGCTGGGTTTCCCCAGCCACTCTGGGCAGCTTCCAACAAAACACTAAAATACAATAACCTATTAAACATTAAAAGCTTCCCTAAAGAGGGCTGCCTTCAGATGTCTTCTAAAAGTTTGGTAGTTATTTTTCTCTTTGACATCTGGTGGGAGGGCGTTCCGTAGGGCAGGTGCCCTGTAACTTGGCTTCTCACAATGAGGGAACTGCCAGAAGGCCCTCGGCGCTGGATCTCAGTGTCCGGGCTGAACGATGCAGGTGGAGACGCTCCTTCAGGTCTACAGGGCCGAGGTCATTTAGGGCTTTAAAGGTCAGCACCAACACATTGAATTGTGCTCGGAAACGTACTGGGAGCCAATGTAGGTCTTTCAAGACCAGTGTTATGTGGTCTTGGCGGCCGCTCCCAGTCACTAGTCTAGCCGCCACATTCTGGATTAGTTGTAGTTTCCGGGTCACCTGCAAAGGAGCACATTGCAGTAGGCCAAGTGGGAGATAACTAGAGCATGCACCACTCTGGTGAGACAGTCTGCAGGCAGGTGAGGTCTCATCCTGCGTCCCAGATGGAGCTGATAAACAGCTATCCTGGACACAGAATTGACCTGTGCCTCGATGGACAGCTGTGAGTCCAGAATGACTCCCAGGCTGCGCACCTGGTCTTTCAGGGGCACAGTTACCCCATTCAGGACCAGGGAGTCCTCCACAGCTGCCCGTCCCCTGTCCCCCAAAAACAGTACTTCTGCCTTGTCAGGATTCAGCCTCATTCTGTTAGCAGCCATCCATCCTCCAACAGCCTCCAACCGCTCTTGTTGTTTGGAATAAAATCTGTAATCTTCTCACTCACTTGGGTGTATTGCTTCTGAATCTAATTTCAAAAGAACCGTCTTGCATAGATAGCTACTACTGCAGCCCATGTTTTGATAGCCCCAAAATGGAAAACAAGTGAGGTCCCAGCCAAAGGAGAATGACAACTTAAACTGATGGAATACGTGCAGTTTGCAGATTTAACATACAGAAGAAGAGGAGAAGAAGAAGAATATCGAAAATTGTGATTATTTAAAAATGCTGGTAGCATTAAGATAAATTCAAGAGTGTAAATACCGGTAAGTTTTGATGGATGTAACAAGGGATTACCGAACGGTTTAGCTCATGTAAAATATGCAGGGGTGTATGGTATGCAAAATGAACCACAGATGGAGAAGAAGGGAAGTCATTGATTTAAGGCTGTCTAAATGAATATTTCGAAATGTAATTTAGAAAATTTAATAAAAATTATATACAGTGGTACCTCGGTTTTTGAACAGCTTAGTTCCCAAACAACTCGGAACTTGAACGCTGCAAAGTCGGAAGTAGGTGTTCCGGTTTTTGAACAATGCCTCGGAAGCCGAACGTGCTCCTGAGCTTCCGTTTTTACTGTTGCGCAGCTTATTTGAGTCCCCCGCATAGCAATTAAGGCTTCCTTCCTTCAGTTTTACCTTTAAGCAGCAAATTTAAATTCCCCCCCCCCACCAAAAATAAGGCTTTTTTGTCCCATTTTTAAGCAGCAAATTTAAGTCCCCCCCAATAATAATTAAAGCCTTCCGTTTCTGATTGCAGTGTTCTGAGGTGGTATTTGGTGCTTTTTCTTTTTTTTTTTTGCTTTTTTTGCGTTTTTGTTTGTGTGGCTTTTTTCATTTTTGTGTCTGTGGCTTGTTTTTCATTTTATGATTGATTGATTGATTGATTGATTGATTGATTGTGTGACTGCAGAAATGGACAAAAGCCCCCCATCCAAACAATAACTAACATCAGTGCAGGTAAGAATTTTTTAAAAATATATATCATCTACAATACTGTCTTATTTATTTTATAGTACAGAACATTGATTATTATTTTCATTTTATAGATCAATGGTCTGGTAAGGTAGTAAAATTCATGTCAAATTGCTGTTTTAGGAGTTGTTTTTAAAAGTCTGGAGCAGATTAATCTGTTTTGCATTACTTTCTATGGGAAAGCACGCCTTGGTTTGGGCACGCTTTGGTTTTGGAACGGAATTTCCGGAACGGATTAAGTTTGAGAACCAAGGTACCACTGTAAATGGTAAAGGTGCAGGCAGCTTTTAAGCAACATTGCGCAGGGACTGCCAAGCTCAGCCTTGGTTCCCCAGCCAAGAGGCACACGCCTGGTTTTGGAACGGACTTTTGGAACGGATTAAGTCTGAGAACCAAGGCACCACAGTACTTAAAAATAAATAACTGAATAAATGAATGCCTGGGGGCTTCTGCACACAAAACTCTGCTGTGGTCCTTTCCAAAGGCATTCAGATCACTTATCTACAAGCAACTTCTTTCACTCTCTCTTCTCTACATGAATGTTTTCAAAGGCCAAACTCCAAAATGCCACAACAGCTCAAGGGCCAAGGTGTCCCAGGTGGTTCTCGTCTGGTCCTACAAACTCAGCCTCTCCTAATCTCCCCTCCCTCCCAGCAAAGTCCAGGTCGGCTCATCCGGTTTCACAGTTTCGCACAGTCCGCAAGAAGCAAACCTACACAGTGAAGAGAACCAGCTGGCATTTCCTGACCTAACCTGACTTCCTTCCATTTATTTGTCCAAATTCTACTAGAAGACCAAATTCGGGGTTTTACAGTAGATCCTCCCCGCAGGGAGAAGAAGAAGAAGAAGTTGGTTCTGAGCTAAAAGACTGATTGATCTGAGCTATAAAAGGTTCAGCCCTGGGACCTGTTTCCAGAACAAGACATGCAGGACTTCAATGCACAGAACCCTGCAAGATGTAGAACCAGCTGTCTCTGACCATGTGCAGAGTTCAGCTACTAATGCAACACGTCTGACCAAGTTCCAGGTGTATGGGATGTGAGAGAGCATTGGAACATCAGGAGATACCTTCTGTATCAGCTTAAAGGACCATCCTAGGCTGGTTTCATCTTGTTCTCACAAGCAAGAACTTTACATTTTTGGGGGTACCTCCAAGAGAGTGGAGCCAGCAATCTTTTTCAGCCATGAGCCGGTCCACATTCCCTCAGACCATTTGGGGGCTGGACTATATTTTTTGGGAGAGGGAATGAACGAATTCCTATGCCCCACAAATAACCCAGAGTTGCATTTTTTTTAAAAAAGCACACATGCTACTCATGTAAAAATACCAGGCAAGCCCCACAAATAACCCAGAGATACATTTAAAATAAAAGGACACATTCTACTCATGTAAAAACAGGCTGATTCCCAGATCTTGCACGGGCTGGATTTAGAAGGCCATTGGGCCTGATTCGGCCCCCGGGCCTTAGTTTGCCTACCCATGGATTAACAAGATACTTGCCAGACCATATAGTTCAAGCTATGGTTTTCCCAGTAGTGATGTATGGAAGGGAGAGCTGGACCATAAAGAAGGCTGATCGCCGAAGAATGGATGCTTTTGAATTCTGGTGCTGGAGGAGACTCTTGAGAGTCCCATGGACTGCAAGAAGATCAAACCTCTCCATTCTTTAGGAAATCAGCCCTGAGTGCTCATTGGAAGGACAGATCCTGAAGCTGAGGCTCCAAGACTTTGCCACCTCATGAGAAGAGAAGACTCCCTGGAAAAGACCCTGATGTTGAGAAAGATGGAGGGCACAAGGAGAAGGGGACGGCAGAGGACAAGATGGTGGGACAGTGTTCTCGAAGCTACCAGCATGAGTCTGACCAAACTGCGGGAGGCAGTGGAAGACAGGAGTGCCTGGCGTGCTCTGGTCCAGGGGGTCATGAAGAGTCGGACATAACTAAACGACTAAACAACAACAACAAAGTAAGCCCCTACAGTCCAAAGACAATTAAGACAATTGGAAAGCTTTCCCCATTTCCTTCCTCCTTGCAGATAAATATTTGAAATCAATTTGGGAGAGTCAAAATGGCTTCAGGATTGCTCTCCTGTACTATTTCAGACACGTGGTCTATACATGGCATGTGTTTGCCATGTACATTTACGAACATTTATTTTATATATATAAGACCTTGGAAAGGGACGCTGGTGGCGCTGTGGGTTAAACCACAGAGCCTAGGACTTGCCAATCAGAAGGTGGGCGGTTTGAATCCCTGCAATGGGGTGAGCTCCTGTTACTTGGTCCCTGCTCCTGCCAACCTAGCAGTTCGAAAGCACATCAAAGTGCAAGTAGATAAATAGGTACCACTCTGGCGGGAAGGTAAATGGCGTTTCCGTGCTGTCAGGGACGCAGCGGGAGCGCAGGGAGGGGAGGAGATGGAGAGCGAGGGGGAGCAATCCGAGGGCAGCGTAGGAGAAGATGACAGTAGCCCGAGAGATTCCATGAGCCTCTCCAGCGAATCCGAAGATTCACAGAAGGGGGCGCTGGTGGCCAGGGCAAGGGAGGCCCCAAGGGGGACACCCCAGAAGCAAGGGGCCAGCGGGGACTCCCAGAGCAGCAGTTGGAAATCAGGACCAGCTTCCCCACCAGAGCGTAGTGGGGGGGAAGAGTCCCAGGTATCGGGGCCAGCGTATTCACCACCAGCGAGAGAAGGTGAGTCAGGATTGACCACGCCTCCATCGGAGAGCGGGGGAACGGTCAAGAGGAAGGTTGCCGACTGGGCGCGCGCACCAAGTTCAAATGTACAGGCGAGCGGCACAGCAGGTAGCCCGGATAGGGAACCAGGTCCTAAAGCCCGCCAGAAGGAGGGGCAAGAATCAGGGGGGTCAGCGTCAGAAGAGTCCAGGAAGGATGAAACCCCAGCGGGCAGGAGGGCCCAGAGGAGGAAGGAGCTAAGGAAGAGGTGGAGCAAGGCTAGAGTCTTAAACTGGTGTGGAAGGGGAGGAGATTCAGACGGAGCTTCGCCGGTCTAGGGTTTAAGATGTAGAGCTGCACGCTGCGGCTTTGAAATGGAAACTGAACGTCAATAAAGACTTTTGTACATAACTACAGCCGGGCGTTGGTCCTCTGTGAGCTGGGACCTAGGGGCGGCTCTGACAGGTGCGCTGCTCTGGTTTGCCAGAAGCGGCTTAGTCATGCTGGCCACATGACCCGGAAGCTGTACGCCGGCTCCCTCGGCCAGTAAAGCGAGATGAGCGCCGCAACCCCAGAGTCCGCCACAACTGGACCTAATGGTTAGGGGTCCCTTTACCTTTACCTAAGACTTTGGAATTCCTATAACACAGTGAGTTCCCTTTTCTTTAAAAATGTAAGTGTAAGAAATAAGTCTACATCTACATCTGAAGCACATTTCCCTCCCCACCCCACCCCAAAGTATCTTGGGAACTGTAGTTTACCCCTTGCGAGAAACCGTCTTCTAGAGCCCTTTCTAAAGGGGAGCACGAGAGCAAGAGACCCAAAACTGGGACTTTTCGGGATCCAATCAGAGGCCGGGATGGCTTCTGTCATTCTGGGATGTCCTGCTCAAATCGTGACAGCTGAACAATATGGAAGGGTGCTTCATTCCATGATAGTTAGCTGATTTTTGAATTCTACTTTTTAAGATGGTTTTTTTACATATGTTTGTAAAACAATTTGATTTTTTTTTTTTTTTAATGAAAGGTGAGGAGAGACAAAATGGGCTTGACTCCTTATGGTCTCAATTTGCATCGTTTATTAACAGTGCAGTAATCTCCCTTCCAACTTTACTTAGATTCATACAAGCCTCGGAGGACGACACTTTGTTTTGGGTTATTGTTTCTAAAAAGTTCAATAAAGTTCTCTCTCTCTGTATGTATATACTTACAACTTACGAAATGATTACATAGCAATGAACACCATTAATTCTATTCAGTGCCCTGTTCCAAAGGAAACCCAACCACGGCCATCGCCAGAACGGCTGGCCATTCAAAGATTCATTCATTCATTTGTAAAATTTATATACCGCCTGATTGAAATTAAAAAAACAACATCAAAGCGGTTTACGAAAAAATCTAAAACAGCGAAATTATTTTTTTATACACATTATGTTTATTAAATTTTCTGTTTTGCAATTTAAAATACTCATTTAAGCATCCTTAAAATATCAGTGACTTCCTTTCATCTCTTTCCATGGTTCATTTTACATATCATAAATCCCTGCATATTTTACAAAAACTGAATGGTTTATTCAGTATTCCATTATTGCATCCATCAAAACTGATTTACACTGTTGGATTTATCTTAACGTTTTCAAGTGTACACAATTTTTTCCCATGTAACCAATAAACTTCCAATCTTCTCTAAATGTATGTTCTTCTTGTTCTCTTATATGTCAAATCTGCAAGCTGCGCATAATCTGTCAACTTAAACTGCCATTCTTCATTTGATACCTCGCTCGTTTTCCATTTTGGGGCTAACAAAACACGGGCCGCAGTAGTGGCATAAATAAATAACCTTTTTTGACACCTGGGTATTTCTGTGTGAATTATCCCCCACAAAAAGGACTCTGTTTTTTTTTTAAAAAGTACCGTATTTTTTGCTCTATAAGACTCACTTTTTCCCTCCTAAAAAGTGAGGGGAAATTTGTGTGAGTCTTATGGAGTGAATGCAGGCTGCGCAGCTATCCCAGAAGCCAGAACAGCAAGAGGGATTGCTGCTTTCACTGCGCAGCGATCCCTCTTTCACTGCGCAGCGATCCCTCTTGCTGTTCTGGCTTCTGAGATTCAGAATATTTTTTTCCTTGTTTTCCTCCTCCAAAAACTAGGTGCGTCTTGTGGTCTGGTGCGTCTTATAGAGCGAAAAATACGGTACTTTTAAACATTTTTTCCAATTCATTACAGATTATTTCCCAATACCCTTTTGCCCTTTTACAAGTCCACCGTGTGGGAAAGAACGTTCCCTGCGATGCCTGCTGTAAAGCAGCGAAATTATCAAAAAGGAGAAACCAAGAATGATCAGCAAGAGGTTGAAACAGCAACAGACGGAAAGCATAATTGAGACGCGCGCTGACTTTCCGCACATCTGGGTAGACCCCGGACATCTTGGATGTGCGCCAGGTCAACATTCTGACCAAGAATAGTTCAGCCCCAGCCACGCGAAAGGGGATGTTCTCGCCAATGTCATCCCCGAGGCTAAAAGGAGGCAGCCGCGCGCTCAGCCAATCAGAGTGTCTCGCTCAACGGCCGCCAGGTAATTGGGATCATCTGTTGCATTTCGGGACCCGGCACAGACAGAATTAGAGCCTCACGTACGTGGCCGAGGACAGGCGTGGGGAGGCGGGCGGCCAACGCAGAAAGAAGCATCATCGAAACTATGGTTTTCTCTTTTTATATACCTTATTTTTTGCTCAATAAGAGGCACCAGACCACAAGACACACCTAGTTTTTGGAGGAGGAAAATAAGAAAAAAAATATTCTGAATCTCAGAAGCCAGAACAGCAAGAGGGATCGCTGCGCAGTGAAAGCAGCCATCTCTCCTGCTGTTCTGGCTTCTGGGATAGCTGCGCAGCCTGCATTCGCTCCATAAGACGGACACACATTTCCCCTTACTTTTTAAGAAGGGAAAAGTGAGTCTTATAGAGCAAAAAATACGGTAATTTTTATTGGCTTTTACGCACGTTTTCCAAACGTTACATCCCACCTTATACATTAATGCGCCCCATTATATTTTAAACTTAGAGAGGCCTAGGAACACACACCTTATTTTAATGAATTGACTTTTGTGCAACTTCGGAAAGCTTTTACAGAGTGACGATTAAATATGATAAACTCTGCTTACAGAGATGGGAGACGCAGAGGCGTACCAACAAACGAACATGTTTGCTTTAGGGGATGTCCTGAAGCAGAGGAACTTATGCATTATATATTTCGCTGCCCCTTATATAATGAAGCAAGAGGACGATTTTTAGCACCTATAATGACAAGGTCCCCTGGCCAGAACCCCTCTGACATGATTTTATATCTCCTCGCAGACATAGATAAGCATGTGACCTGGCCTACAGCACTCTTTGCAACCACCGCTAGGAAAATTAGAACAAATTAAATAGCCAAGATAGCCACCAACTGTAAAGGAGATGAATTTATTTGACCCTATTTACATCAAGCTATATTCTATCCTTATCACCAAACTCCAAATATAATTGCACATGGTATTAATTAACATTATTTTTTAATATATCAGTGGCCATGTGACGATTTTAGCCTATTTTATTGTTTAATGTCTTAACCTGTATATTAAGGTATTTTTATAGCTCTGTTTAGAGTAGGTTATGTCTTGATAATATAAATGTTTTGAGTTATTTCTATTAATCCAGTGTATTTTCTTTTAATTGTTGAATGATTCTGTGTACATTACGGCAGCCTTTGGCTATGTGCAGTAAAACTGACTGACTGACTGACTGACCTTATACTGTATAACATACCTTGGGCTACCACAGTCTAGGACTTCCGTCAACCTCGACTCATGGTTTTCCAGCTTTCTTTCCGATTTTGCATTTTTTTTCATAGCTATTGCTCTAAAATCCAAATCCTAAATAAACTCCTTCTTTCCCACCGCAATAATTCAGACAGTTCTCCTCACAAAACTTCTCACAACCCTACAAGTGATGTCAATTGATTTCAATTGTCTTTAAAATATACCATAAAATTCTTCCAATCTTTCAGGAAGGTCTGCTGGTTCCGAATTTTCCCAGTTAGTTTCGCCAACTCGGCATAGTCCATCAATTTCATCTGCCACTCCTCTTTTGTTGCTAGTTATTCTTGCTGCCATCGCTAGGCTAATAGCATTCTTGCTGCGGTTGTCGCATTTAAAAACAATTTTTTATCGTACTTGTATATCTCTGTACCTACTATACCAAGTAAAAGGGCTTCTGGGTTTGTTTGTTTTTTAATGTATATTTCAACATTTTAAAAATCTCATTATAAATCATTTCCCAGAAGCCCTCTACTTTCTTACACTCCCACCACATATGGTAAGAAGTGCCTTCTTTTCCCTTACATTTCCAGCATTTGTTATTTGCTTTGTACATTTTAGCTAATTTCACTAGTTTTATATACCATCTGTACATCATTTTCATTGTATTTTCCTTTAAAGCATTATAGTCAGTGAAACCATGGTTTGCTTTTAAACCACTGGTTGCTCACGTGGGTTGTTGCGCCCCCTGGGGGTGGGATACCGCTGGAAGTGGCGATTTAAGACTCTGGATAAGCAGCGTCGAAGCCCACTTTGTTGTCGCTTCATCAAGTACATCCATTGTCTCAAAAAATTACAGTGAAGGGGGAAGAAAACAGTGTCCCCAAGTAAAAAAACTTGGATTTGCTTTGATTAACGTTCGCAAACCACAGCATGGATTATTAGTATAGCACGTGGGAAACAGTAGAAATGAAGAAAGCATAAAAGGAGTAGTTTAACAAATAGATAAAATAGACCCGCTTAGAGGAAGATGGAGGCTCCAAGACTTTGGCCACCTCATGAGAAGAGAAGACTCCCTGGAAAAGACCCTGATGTTGGGAAAGATGGAGGGCACAAGGAGAAGGGGACGACAGAGGACGAGATGGTGGGACAGTGTTCTCGAAGCTACAAACATGAGTTTGACCAAACTGCGGGAGGCAGTGGAAGACAGGAGTGCCTGGCGTGCTCTGGTCCAGGGGGTCACAAAGAGGCGGACACAACTAAACCACTAAGCAACAACAAGAGGAAGCCTATTTGAGAAGAAAGGGAATTAGGATTAAGAATATGGTGACATAAGTCCGTATGCAATAGCTTATGGATTTATGGTTGTATGTATGTATTTTGTATGCTTTTTCTTTTCTCTCTCTTTCTTTTCCTTTTTTATTATTTCTATATCCTCTTTTGCTTGTAGTTGTCATTTTATTATTTTGGCGATTGGGTATGTTTGTCTATTAATAAGAAAATTAATAAAAAGCTATTTTAAAAATTTACAGTGGAAAAAGTAAATATGAAACCTAATCGGGCAACAGACAGAGAGCTGTTAAACGAGATGGCTAACCAATTAAAATTGAAGGGATTTCAAGAAATAAAAGGAAAGGTAACAGATTGGCTACAATATTTCCAATTAAATGAAGTATTCAAAAATGATTAAAAAAAGAAAGGGTTCACCTACGAAATTTCTAATTTCCAGAGAGAGGTAATAAAAAGTGATACTAAATTATTATCAGAAATGTATAATACGTTGTTGGAATGGGAAACTAAGGATGAAGAGGTCGAGTGTGTTATGGTAAAGTGGGCAAGAGACGGGGGGCATAATATTCAAATGGCAGATTGGGAAAGAGTATGGAAGAATAATATAAAATCTTAGGGTCAGAAGGGACCCCAAGGATCATCTAGTCCAACCCCCCTGAAATGCAGGAATCTCTGCTAAAGCATCCCTGAAGAGGGCCATCTATACCCCACTTAAAAACCTCCAAGGAAGGAGAGTCCACAACCTCCTGAGGGATTCCTTCCATCGCCGAATGTCTCTTGTTGTCTGAAAGTTCTTCTGATGTTGAGTCAGAATCTCCTTTCCCGTCATTCGAATTCGGGTCTTTCCCTCCGGAGCAGCAAAAAGCGATCTTGTGGTCTCTAAGACTCTTGCTAAATGGCCACAAGCCTTTGAAAACTCGGCGTCGCTGGATCAAGTTAATCGATTTTGTTACATGAATTGAACTAAGTAGTTTTAATTGGATTTCATTGAATAAGTGTGCAACTAA
Source organism: Podarcis gaigeae (assembly GCF_964106915.1). NCBI lineage: Eukaryota > Metazoa > Chordata > Lepidosauria > Squamata > Lacertidae > Podarcis > Podarcis gaigeae. The sequence goes on from NC_139686.1 coordinate 4,157,244, forward strand.
TTGTCACCAGTGCTATTTTTCTGGAAAAGGAGGTACCAGAACTCACCGTGAAAGCCTTCTTCTCTCAGAATGGCACCCGCCTGAGAGGTGCTGGAATCGAGTTCCGGCGAGTTTCGGCTGAAGCGAAGCACGACCCAAAAAAGCTTGAGAATCACTTGTTTAAGTGGTTGCTCCAGAAGGGAGAGAATTGGTCGCTTTTAATATCTCAAGAAGGCTGATCGCCAAAGAATGGATGCTTTTGAATTCTTGTGCTGGAGGAGACTCTTGAGAGTCCCATGGACTGCAAGAAGATCAAACCTCTCCATTCTGAAGGAAATCAGCCCTGAGTGCTCACTGGAAGGACAGATCCTGAAGCTGAGGCTCCAATACTTTGGCCACCTCAGGAGAAGAGAAGACTCCCTGAAACAGACCCTGATATTGGGAAAGATGGAGGGCACAAGGAGAAGGGGAGGGCAGAGGACGAGATGGTAGGACAGTGTTCTCGAAGCGACCAGCATGAGTTTGACCAAACAGCGCGAGGCAGCGGAAGACAGGAGGGCCTGGCGTGCTCTGGTCCAGGGGGTCAGGAAGAGTCAGACACGTCTAAACAACAACAACAATATCTCAAAGAAAGATGTGCTCTCGCAAGCCCACACTCCCAGAACGTTCGCACTCCTGTTTCTGCAATATCTATCCTTATTATTATTATTATTATTATTATTAAAATTTTATTAACATATAAAATACATACATATACATTTACACAATACATGTACACAACAAACTACCTCATTCCCATAACACAAAACATACCTGCATTACTCTATATAATACCTGCCTACACTGCACATATCAACATACTTACACACCTGTCCCACACGGACACCCACCAAGTGACTTGACTTCCAGCCATTCTTGTTACACGACTTTATTTTTCCAACTAGCTTAAACGCATTTCATTATTTCTTTAATCTCTTCTTCTGTCTTGACTTTACTCTCCTTTCACTCTAATCATTTTCTGGATTCACTCAGTATCTGTCAGAAATTCTACTTTTCCCACATAAATTTTGATGTATTCCTTAAAGATAGCCCACTCCTTATTCACTTTTTGTACCAGATCTCCTCTTATCCTCCCTGTTACTTCGGCAATATGGAAGTATTCCATCATTTTAGATAACCAGTCTGTTTTAGTTGGGACGCCGCTAGTTTTCCAATTTTTGGCAATCAATAACCCTGCTGCCGCCAACCTAGCAATTCAAAAGCACATCAAAGTGCAAGTAGATAAATAGGTACCACTCCGGCGGGAAGGTAAACGGCATTTCCGTGCGCTGCTCTGGTTCGCCAGAAGTGGCTTAGTGCTGCTGGCCACATGACCCAGAATCTATATGCCAGCTCCCTCAGCCAATAAAGCGAGATGAGTGCCGCAACCCCAGAGTCGTCCACGACTGGACCTAATGGTCAGGGGTCCCTTTATCTTTACCTTTAACACTGCCAGCTGTCCTTTGTCAACAACAAATAGTCGCTGTTTCCTGTGCTGACTATATGCTATATGGTAATTGATGGACCTCATAGGTATCTCAAGCCATTTGCACATGTTGCCCTGCAACCAGTCCATGCAGAATGTAGGCACCCTATATATAGAAAGGAGCAAAGCAGTGATATTTGAGGGAGCAGGCTAGCAGGCGGGGGCCATGACTTACATCCTAGGAGCCTACACAACACAAAACACTGTTGCTGTATGTAGGTTTTATTTTATTTGCTTTTTATCTTATATTTTGGAAATGTACATCCAGTGGTGTTTTTTCCCAAGAGAGTGGGGCCCTAAGCTATAGCTTGTTTAGCTTATAAGTAAATCCAGCACTGGTTGTGGCTTTTGGGACTTTTTAGCTTACCGTATTTTTTGCTCTATGAGACTCACTTTTTCCCTCCTAAAAAGTAAGGGGAAATGTATGTGCGTCTTATGGAGCGAATGCAGGCTGTGCAGCTATCCCAGAAGCCAGAACAGCAAGAGGGATTGCTGCTTTCGCTGCGCTGTGATCCCTCTTGCTGTTCTGGCTTCTGAGATTCAGAATATTTTTTTCTTGTTTTCCTCCTCCAAAAACTAGGTGCGTCTTGTGGTCTGGTGCGTCTTATAGAGCAAAAAATACGGTATATGCTGGAAGCCGCTCAGAGTGGCTGGGGCTACCCAGTCAGATATGCAGGGTACAAATAACAAATTATTACAGTGGTACCTCGGGTTAAGTACTTAATTCGTTCCAGAGGTCCGTTCTTAACCTGAAACTGTTCTTAACCTGAAGCACCACTTTAGCTAATGGGGCCTCCCGCTGCCGCCGCGCCGCCAGAGCACACTTTCTGTTCTCATCCTGAAGCAAAGTTCTTAATCCAAGGTACTATTTCTGGGTTAGTGGAGTCTGTAACCTGAAGCATATGTAAGCTGAAGTGTATGTAACCCAAGGTACCACTGTACAGCCATAAGAGGTAAAGGTAAAGGTACCCCTGCCCGTACGGGCCAGTCTTGCCAGACTCTGGGGTTGTGAGCCGATCTCACTCAAGAGGCCAGGGGCCAGCGCTGTCCGAAGACACTTCCGGGTCACATGGCCAGCGTGACATCGCTGCTCTGGCGAGCCAGAGCTGCACACGGAAACGCCGTTTACCTTCCCGCTAGAAAGCGGTCCCATACCTCGGGTTGAATACGCTTCGAGTTCGAGTTGCGCTCCGCAGCAACCCAGAAGTAACGGAGTGCGTTACTTCTGGGTTTCGCCTCTTGCGCACGCACAGATGCTCAAAATGACGTCACGTGCATGCGCAGAAGTGGCAAAAAGCAATGCGTGCGTGTGCGCAGACGTGCCATCACTAGTTACGTTTGCTTCTAGATGCAAACAGAGCTCCGGAACGGATCCTGTTCGTATCTAGAGGTACCACTGTACTATTAAATTGTTATTAGAGGGAAGACAAGGAAAAGGTGACAATGCCAAATTTTACAGAATTCTGCATGGCACAGAGAAAGTAGCTAGAGAAAAGTTCTTCTCCCTCTTTCCTAACACTAGAACTCATGGACATTCAATGAATGACAGAATCATAAAATGGCAGAGTTGCAAGGGACATCCTGGGTCATCTAGTCCAACTCGCTGCAATGCAGGAATCAGAAAGATTTAGAACGCATAAAAGAAAGTCCTTTAAAAAGAAGACTTTAAAAGAGGATTGGACCATTTTATGAAGGAGAGGGCCATCGATGGCTACAAACCAGGAAGCAGCAATGCTTGTGAATGCCAATTGCTGGAAACCACAGGAGTTGAAAGGGGTCTTGTGTTCGAATCCTGCTTGGGGGCTTCCCAGGATGCTGGACCAGATTGGGTCCAGCAAACTTTTCTTATGTTCTTCAGCTTATGCAGACAATTAATAAAACCACAACCGAGTTTCTGTAACAGCTGGTGATCTGTTTTAATGTTTAGCGGGGTTATTGCTGTAAAACAACTTTGATTTTTTATAAAAAATGGTAAAAAATTGTGGTGCTATATATAAATACCTTAGTTGTATAAATAAATGTCAAACTGAATAAGAAGTGCTTTGTGGGTCAGGCCAAAGGTCCATCTAGAACAGCAAGAGTGGGCGTAAGAAGGCCACTTCCCTTCCTACATAGTATTTGGAAACCTCTGACTGTTAAGACATGGTGATTAGTAGCCATTAATTGCCGCATCCTCCATTGGTTTGCCCAATCCTCTTTTTAAGTCCTCCAAGTTCGTCGCCACCCTCACTGCTTCCAGTGGCAGTGAGTTCCACAGTCCTTTGCGTGCCAAATAACTAAGTTCCCCTCAGAAAGGAACTCGCCGCTGAAGCTGCCGAATCAGAGGAAGAATCAAGGTTGTGTTATGTTTGGCGCAGAGGAAATGGATAAGGATAGCTTCTTCCCACTCTCTCATAACAAAGAATCATAGAAGAGTTGGAAGGGACCCTGACGGTCATCTAGCCCAACCCCAAGCAATGCAGGAATCTTTTGCTCAACCCGGGGCTCAAACCCACAACCCTGAGATTGTGGGTCTCGTGTTCTGCAACAACAGAGCCAGCGTGGTGCATTGGTTAGAGTTTCGGACTCGGACCTAGGTGAGACAAGGGTTCAAATCCCGGCTTCGGCACGATACTCGCTGGGTGGCCTTGGGGACTATTCACTGCCTCTCCGCCTAACCTACCTGCCAAAGTTGTTGTGAGGAGGGAAGGGGAAGAAATGCCTCTGCAACGAGAGCTGCTTGAAGGAAAAAAGGGGGGTTTAAATGCAAATAAATTAAGTGAAGTAGAACTGAGCGATGGAAGGTCCAGGGCAGAAGAAAGTAAGTCCTTCTTCACGCACTGAGTTAGACTATGGAACTCACTGCTGCAGGAGTTCCCATTGGACCTGGTACAGTGGTACCTCGGGTTAAGTATTTAATTCATTCCGGAGGTCCGTTCTTAACCTGAAACTGTTCTTAACCTGAAGCACTGCTTTAGCCAATGGGGCCTCCTGCTGCTGCTGCGCCGCCAGAGCACGATTTCTGTTCTCATCCTGAAGCAAAGGCCTTAACCTGAAGCACTATTTCTGGGTTAGCGGAGTCTGTAACCTGAAGCGTATGTAACCCGAGGTAGCACTGTGTCCTAGAGCTGTGATGTATGGGGCTGGGGAAGGGCATGGTCACCCAGCCTGGACAAAGGAAGCCAGGTGCCATCCTAGCAGGTTAATTCTGTGTCCAGGGCAGCTGTCTACCAGCTCCATCTGGTACGCAGGATGGGACCCTCCCTGCCCGCAGACTGTCTCGCCAGAGTGGTGCATGCTCTGGTTATCTCCTGCTCGGACTACTGCAATGCACTCTACGTGGGGCTACCTTTGAAGGTGACCCGGAAACTTCAACTAATCCAGAATGCGGCAGCTAGACTGGTGACTGGGAGCGGCTGCCGAGACCACATGACACCGGTCTTGAAAGACCTACATTGGCTCCCAGTACGTTTCCGAGCACAATTCAAAGTGTTGGTGCTTTAAAGCCCTAAACAGCCTCAGTCCAGTATACCTGAAGGAGCATCTCCACCCCCATCGTTCTGCCCGGACACTGAGGTCCAGCACTGAGGGCCTTCTGGCGGTTCCCTCCCTGTGAGAAACCAAGTTACAGGGAACCAGGCAGAGGGCCTTCTCAGTAGTGGCGCCCTCCCTGTGAAACGCCCTCCCATCAGATGTCAAGGAAATAAGCAGTTTCTTATCTTTAGAAGACATCTGAAGGCAGCCCTGTCTAGGGAAGTTTTTAATATTTAATGCTGTATTGTTTTTAATACTCGATTGTGAGCCGCCCAGAGTGGCTGGGGAAACTCAGCCAGATGGGGAGGGTATAAATATTATTATTATTATTATTATTATTATTATTATTATTATTATTATTATTAACTGCCAGTTGCCGACCAGCTCCGGGAACTGGCCACCAGCTTTTTCCCCATTCCATTTTCATTTCACTTTTAATTTGTACACTGTCTTTCTATCTTACCATCCGCACACCTTATGACAATCTGATCCAATACCCAAAAAAGCACAATACAGTGGTACCTCTGGTTGCGGATGGGATCCGTTCCGGAGGTCCGGTTGGATTCCAAGGTTTCCGCAACCTGAGGACCGCTTCTGCGCATGCACATGCGGTGAAACCCAGTAAAATACTTCCAGGTTTGCCATGCGCACCTCCCAAAGTTTACGTAACCGGAGGGTTACATAAACAGAGGTACGACTGCAACTTTAAAATTAACAATTGATATCAACTAAAGCAATATTCAACAAACCATTCAAATATAATAGTAAACAGAAAAAATAAATACCAGCAAATAACAATCAAGCAGTTTACACTTATCAGTTGCAATGAAGATTTACTGAACTATCATCAGCAAAAAATAATGTCAAGTCACAAGGCATGAAATTAATAATAATAATAATAATAATAATATATTTATACCTCACCCATCTGGCTGGGCCTCCCCAGCCACTCTGGGCGGCTTCCAACAAAATATTAAAATACCGTAATGCATCGAACATTAAAAGCTTCCCTGAACAGGGCTGCCTTCAGATGTCTTCTAAAAGCCTGGTGGTTGTTGTTCTCTTTGACATCTGGGGGGAGGGCACCGCAAAACATTCAAAACCAGGTAAAAAGGATGGAATTGAGAAACAAGTACACACAAGTTATAAAATCATTATTATTATTATTTCTTAAAAAAATCCCTTTGGATATTTGGATAGCTTTGGCATCCTTCTGACGGCACAAGAAGAAACGCCACTGCTCTCTCCCCTCTGCCTTGCTCCTGGATTTTCTCCTCAGAAAAAACCCAAATGCCTTTCCCACCAGGAAAAATGCTTCCAGGGCTGCCAGATTCTGCACTGGCCCTCAAAGCTTGGGCCCAGTCTATTGGGAGAGCATATCCTCTCCTACAAACCTGCCCGGGTTCGGAGGTCTTTGGGTGAAGCCCTTCCCTCGGTCCTGCCTCCCTCGCTGGGTAGGGATCGCGGGAAAGGGCCTTCTTGGTGGTGGCAACTTTGGAACTCCCTGCCCAGGGACTCTGTCTTTGAAGGACATTCTTTCCCTCAAAGAATTCTGGAATTCTGCAGCTTGCCCCTGGCAGTGTTGCAATTCCCAGAAAGCCTTAAACTACAAAGCCCACAATTCTTTGAAAGCGGAAAATTTGAAGGGCTGTATCCTCCCCTAGGCACCACCCCTGGGCTCTGATATCTTCAGGGAGGCCCTGCTCTCAGTCCTGTCACCCTCACAGGCCTATCGGGTGGAGACTGGGGACAGGGCCTTCTCGGTGGTGGCTGCTCCCAGGCAACTTTGGAACTCGCTGCCTAGAGAAGCCAGACTGGATCCCTCCTTGTCCCTCTGCTGGCAGGTGAAGATCTCTCTATTCCAGCAGGTTTTGGGGGACTGGCTATCAATAAGAAAGGGGCTTTTAAATAGTGTGCTGTCCTGTTCCCCTCTCCAATAACAGACATATCTTATTACATTGTTTAATTCTGTAGATACCACAATTGCTTTTTAACAAGGACCATTAATATGTTTCTAGCTATCTTTATTTGCTTTTAAATTCATGTAGGTAGCCGTGTTGGTCTGATGCAGTCGAAATAAATAAATAAAAAATAAAAAATTGTCCAGTACCACCTTAGAGACCAACTAAGTTTGTTCTGGGTATAAGCTTTCTGAAGAAGTGTGCATGCACACGGAAGCTTATACCCAGAACAAACTTAGTTGGTCTCTAAGGTGCTACTGAAGACAGGAGTGCCTGGCGTGCTCTGGTCCAGGAGCTCACGAAGAGTCGGACACAACTAAACGACTAAACAACAACAAGGTGCTACTGGACAATTTTTTAAGTTTTTTATTGTTTGCTTTTAAGTTTTCTTTCATGAGCTGCCTTGCAATCCCATTCTGGGGGGGAAACGGGATATAAATGAATAGCATTCTTCTTCTTATACTTCTATTGTTTCAACAAGTCTTCAGGAATTTGCAGGTGGCATACAGAATTATGGAACTGTATAGTTGAAAGAGGACCCCAGGGGTCATCAATTAGACCACAACTAAATAATCCCTGGCAGATGGCCAGATATACTCATCTTCATACTAGGGTGTGTCGACAAAGGTCCGTATAGTTTAAGCTATGGTTTTCCCAGTAGTGATGTATGGAAGTGAGAGCTGGACCATAAAGAAGGCTGATCGCCAAAGAATTGATGCTTTTAATTATGGTGCTGGAGGAGACTCTTGAGAGTCCCATGGACTGCAAGAAGATCAAACCTCTCCATTCTGAAGGAAATCAGCCCTGAGTGCTCACTGGAAGGACAGATCCTGAAGCTGAGGCTCCAAGACTTTGGCCACCTCATGAGAAGAGAAGACTCCCTGGAACAGACCCTGATGTTGGGAAAGATGGAGGGCACAAGGAGAAGGGGACAACAGAGGATGAGATGGTGGGACAGTGTTCTCGAAGCTACCAGCATGAGTTTGACCAAACTGCGGGAGGCAGTGGAAGACAGGAGTGCCTGGCGTACTCCGGTCCAGGGGGTCACGAAGAGGCGGACATGACTAAATGACTAAACAACAACAACAACAGTATTAGGGTGAGGTTCACCTGCAGATCCATCTCCTGTCAAACACACGAAAAACCGGAAAAGAGAGGGGGGTAAATTCTTCCTAATAGTTTGGCAACAGCTGTGCCCTCCCCCATTAAAACACACCAAGAGACCACAGATGTTGTTTTCCAAACCTGCCTGCCTGTCAAAGGCTGTCCTTTTAATTTGCTGGTGCTCACATCTCAGACATTTGTTAGCTTCCAGGAACCTGATGCTGTTTCTATGTTTCAGACCAGCGCTTCCAAAACTTTTTCCTGCCACAAGCCCCTCGATTCCATAAATTAATCTTCGGTTCCCCTATGTAGTAAAAAGTATTATTCTGAATAACTGTTTGCATGAGCCACTAAGGTCTATAAAAACACCATCACATTCAAAAGAGGAATGATTAGTTGCACATTTATTCCCAATCCCATTAAAACTATTTAGTTCAATTAATTCGACAAAAGTGGTGAACTTGAGCCACTGATGTCAGCTTTTAAAAGCAGAGAGCTTTCCTGATCAGTCCTGAAGAGCAGAACCAGAACTTGCCCTCAACCGGGGAGAAGGATCCCACTGTGGAAGTTTTTAAAAAGCAAAGTCTCCCCACCTTTCCTTTCATTTTCACTTATATTTTGCACACCGCAATGCGGTTCACAAGCCGCAGACGATACAATATGCCGCAATGATCGCTCATCCTACTTTTGAAAAAAATAATGAATGAATTCCTATACCCCACAAATAACCCAGAGATGCATTTTAAATAAAAGGACACATTCTACTCATGTAAAAACACGCTGATTCCAGGACCGTCCGCGGGCCAGATTGAGAAGGCGATTGGGCCAGATCCGGCCCCCGGGCCTTAGTTTGCCTACCCATGTCCTACGACAACCTGATACAAATAAGTCACAATAAAGATTGTGACTTTATAATAAACCACCTAGAGCAACATTCAGTGATCCGCTTGGAATACAATGTGATGCAAGAACTCTCCAAATATTGGCAAATAGTAATTAAACAGAAGTTGCAATAAATCACCACTCGACTGTGATTGAGGAAAAACAACAGCAGATTCCTGAGACACGGGAGACAACGAGACGTAGAAGACCAGATAGGGAGATCAAACTGAGCGACCGATAAAATTTGATAAAATCATGAAATGCACAAGCCTAAATGTTCCCCCCTGGTCTAGGCTGTTGTGTGGGTTCTTTTGGAAACTTGTGCAGATGAACAGCACCCAGTCCGCCCGCGGAAGCACCCGCAAAACCTCAGAAAGGAAAGGGTACCTGGAAGCTGTCTGCATTTGACAGGTGAACAGGGATGAGAATTAATGCTATCGGGGAAGAGGCGATAGGAACCCTACCCTTATGGTGTAGTGGTCAGAGTGTCGGGCAAGGCTTGGAATCAATTTGATTCCCTCCCCCTCTTCTTTTTTCCTTTCTCATCCTGTGATGGAACTCCCATTTGGGGACTTCCCTGGCTTTTTTCTGGCCCATGAAGGACCAGTCTGGAAAGTTAGCCTTGGTGAAGACTTGACGCTTTCATCCCCCAAGAAGTTTTTGATTTGAGTCTCCACTGAAATGAGGCTGTATTTTAATGTTTTAATGTTGTATTTTAATCTTGTTTTTCAGTTGCATTTCAATCAATTTGTTTTTATATCGGGTGTTAGCTGCCCTGAGCCCGGTCTTGGCTGGGGAGGGCGGGGTATAAATAAAATGTATTATTTGTGGGGAAGGTAGAACCGTGCAATATACCAATGAATGAATGAGAACCCCGCTGTTCCTGACAATCATCGGCAGTTCAGGATCTGTCCTGCTCGGCTGTGGCTTTGCAATGCCTCCCTCTGCCTTCTACCTACTGCTGCTGCCAAACCCCCCCTGCCCCGTGGCTCCTCTGCCCCGGGGAGGAAAAGACCGGAGCAAATCTCAAATGTTCCTGGGAGGGTTTTTCGGGGAAGCCAGAAGACTGGGGAAGCCGGTTTTCTGGGAGGGTTTTCTGGAGCCAAGCATTAGCCAGGATCTGCAAATGAATGCTTTACCTGGCTGGTGTCCGGGAGACTCCTCCGCTGCGTCGCACCTGTCCTGGTAGGTACCTGCCCTTGCAAGCAGCCGGCTTCCTTCAGCACCAGGGCTTCATGGCGACCGTCTCCTAAGTCCTGTGCCCTGGAAGCACCATCTTCGGCAGCCTGGAGCTCCCCTGCAAATGCCAAATCCAAGGTGTGCGCGGGGCTCCTCCGAGCCAAACCGGTTTGTGCCTCCTGCTGCAACAGCCTGGGAGAAGCCGGCGGCAGCTGTTTCCGAGGCGGCGGCTCAGCGTTAACCCTGTGGGGCCTGGTCAGGTGGGCGTCCGGCTAATGCCCTCCTGCCAGCCGCGTAATTGGATTCAGGCCGGATTGACCTGCATTAGACCAGCAGGGATGGGACGGGCAAGGCGGCCGCCAGTGGCACCCAGCGGGCTTCGCTGGCAGAGGCACGAGCTGGCCGTGTGGCCACTTAGCAGGCGGGGAGCACATATGGAAGAGGGTTTTGTGCATGGGCGTGTGTCTCTGCATAAAATTTATGCACCGCATAGGGTGGGGGGAAAACCTCGAAGCGGTCTGCAGAAAGAGAGAACGGTAAATTTACGCAGAACAATGCGCAGCAGTGGTTTGGAACATGCAGGAGCGCACGCCGCGCGCATCCCGTCAGCTTCAGTTGCCGTTCTCCTTTAGTTGGTTCCTCGCAGACTTAACGTAGAGAATAAGAGAACAAGAAGGAAATGTACGTTTAAAGAAGACTGGAAAACGTTTATTGAATAATATGGGGGGGGGGGGAATTGTGTACACCTGAAAACGTTGGCAGCGTTAAGATAAGTTCAACAGTGTAAATAAGTTTTGACCTTCTTAATTGTATTTCAGTTCAGCAATTACTTCTATAAAATACATATTTTGTGATGTGCAAATAGCTTTAGGTACCTATTAGGTCCATCAATTACTGTATAGCATATATTCAACACACAGACAAATTCATTCATCAAACCTAAATCCGGCCCTGGTTTTGATGGATGCAGTAATGGAATACTGAATGGTTTAGTTTTTTGTAAAATGTGCAGAGATTTATGATATGCAAAATGGACCATGGAAAGAGGAAGGAAGTCATTGATGTTTTAAGGATGTTAAAATGAGTATTTTAAATTGCAAAACAAAAAAATTGTGTCTGTGTGTGAATCTCAAACCCACAACACTGAGACGAAGAGTCTCATGCTCTACCGCAGGGATCAGCAAACTTTTCCAGCCGTGGGCCGTTCCACTGTCCCTCAGACCTTGTGGGGGGCTAGACTATATTTTGAAGGGGGAAAAAATGAATGAATTCCTATGCCCCACAAATAACCCAGAGATGCATTTTAAATAAAAGGATACATTCGACTCATGTAAAACCACGCTGATTCCCAGACCGTCTGCGGGACAGATTTAGAAGGCGATTGGGCCAGATCCGGCACCCCGGGCCTTAGTTTGCCTATCCCTGCTCTTCAGCAACTGCACAGCAAAACAAGCGCCCCCCCCCCATGTCCCACCCTGACCTGGGACATTTGTGGTGTAAAAAGTTGCAGGATTGCCCCTAGCACCCCTGATGCCACCCTGAGCACAAATTGTGATGTGTGCACAAGGACAGAAAGTGGCGGTGGGTTTGAGCACCCGTCTCCCCCAGGCTGCTGGGACATTACCCAGATGCTCCACGGGACCCTATTTCCCAGGGACAGACCTGGATTGACAGAAGCCGTTCCGTTTTCTGAACTGATCCCGGAATGTCCCTCTTTTCCTTTGGACATCCCTATTTTCATCGACAGAATGTTGGAAGATAAGGATTTATTTGAGCCAGTGTGGTGTAGTGGTTAAGAGCAGTAGGTTCGTAATCTGGGGAACCGGGTTCGTGTCTCCGCCCCTCCACATGCAGCTGCTGGGTGACCTTGGGCCAGTCACACTTCTCTGAAGTCTCTCAGCCCCACTCACCTCACAGAGTGTTTGTTGTGGGGGAGGAAGGGAAAGGAGAATGTTCGCCGCTTTGAGACTCCTGAAGGGGAGTGAAAGGCAGGATATCAAATCCAAACTCTTCTTCTTCTCCCTGAGAGGAGGAGATAAGTAACTATGCAACCTTTAGAAGACATCTGAAGGCAGCTCTGTATAGGGAAGTTTTTTAAATGTTTAATGTTTTATTATGTTTTTATATACGTTGGAAGCCCCCCCCCCCCAGGTGGCTGGGGCAACCCAGTCAGATAGGCATGATGTTATTGTTATTATTATTGTTATATTTCCCCTTTTTATTATGAAACCTGCAGTAGATATTTAAAGAAGATGAATAAATGAGCCAATTAAGTTTATTAGGATATGCAGAAGATATTTAAAATAAATTTAATGAACCGCAGAAAGAGGGGGGAGGAAGTCAAGTTTTGAAATGTCAAAATGATTGTAAAACCAGTGAAAAGTATAAACCTGAAGAGTATAGATAAAAATTTTTTAAAAAGAGAGAAATGTCGGAGGGTATGCGCCACCCCTCTTGCGAAGCTATTTCTCCCTTAACAATAAGAGCATCCTTTTGGGGTTTAGATACAGGTGTTTTTGTGGCTCCAAGCAGAGGACAGTGCTAAGGTGCCCTAAAGCGGGAATTGGCAACAGCCGCAGCTCGGACTTTTTTGGCAAAGGGGTGGAAGGAACAAGGAGCCCCGACAATAACAGACTGGCATTACAAGCTACAAGAATTTGCTGATGTATAAGATTGATAACAAATGTTGGAAATGCAAAGATAAAGAAGGGACGTTCTTTCATCAGTGGTGGGAATGTAAGAAAGTAAAAAGTTTCTGGGAAATGATATACAATGAGATGAAAAAAATGTTAAGATATACTTTTGTGAAAAAACCAGAAGCTTTTCTTTTAGGTATTGTAGGAAAGGACATAAGAAGAAAGGACTATAAGCTTTTCCAATATGCTGTAACGGCAGCCAGAATCCTGTTGGCCCAGAAGTGGAAACAAGAGGAGATACCGACGATAGAAGAATGAAGATTAAGATTGATAGACTATGCGGAATTGGACAAATTAACTGGCAAAATCAGATATACTAAAGACCAAAAGTTCATCGAGGACTGGGGAAAATTGGTGGATTATCTGAAAAACATATGTGGTGTAAACACAACGTTAGTGGGATTTCAAGAGGCACTGTAAAAAAAACAACAAATAAGTATTGTTTATTAAAAATAATGGGAGTAAGGAGGAATAATGGCAATATGAAAAAAGGGAATGCGTATCAAAGGTATAAATATGGATGATTGTCAGAGACGCTGAAGGAAGTCCAAAACAGGCATAATTTGTTGTATTCGGGATAAAATGTATAACTGGATGAAAATCAATAAAATTTATTTTAAAAAAAAAAGAATTTGCTGAAATGGCGCAGTTAACAAATACCCTGAGAGGCAATTCAAAACAAATATTTATGGAAAAGTGGGATAGATATAAAACATATGTTCAAAAATACAGGAAAGGTTCGCTATCTATGCTAGCATTTGATTGATGTTGGAGTGAGACTGAGTTGAGAAATAAGACTAAGAGCACATATTGATATAGGAATGTATTAGATAATCTGTAAAGAAATATACAATAATAAGAGTACATTCATTTGTAAAAAAGGAAAAGACAACGGGAAAGACAGGAAGTCTAGCATGTTGGTACGTATATGATTTTTCTGGGGGGTGGGAATTTGTTCCCCCCCCCTTTTTGTGTTTCATTTTCTTTCTAGGTGTATAAAATTTGTATATAATTTTTGTACACATGTTGTACAAAATCCTGTAATGTAATATGACAACGTTTACTGATGTTATATAAGAAGGTTAACAAATAAATAAAATGCAGATTCAAAAATAAATAAATAAATTGGGGGTGGGCAGCCTGATTTTCCATGAACGTCCTTAAATCAATATATCGGGGCGCTTGGAAGAACGATTGTTTTCCACCTAATTCTCTGGCAGCAGCTGCTTTGAGTTAGGCAGGGGGTGGGAGGAGGGAGCCTGTTCCGAGGTGACCCAGGGGGCTTTAAGTGATGCCAGCTGTTGCTGGGGTCTAGTGGGTTGCGGTCTGTCGGGGGCGGGGAGGGAGGGGCTGTGCCGGTGGAACAAACAGGACCTGCAGCAAAACACGCAGAGCACTGTTCTGGGCGAAAGGCTCTGCCTGGGTTCCCTCGGACACACGCAGACACACACAGGCCTTGGAAGAGAAGAAGAGAAGAGTTTTGGATTTGATATCCCGCTTTATCACTACCCAAAGGAGTCTCAAAGCAGCTAACATTCTCCTTTCCCTTCTTCCCCCACAACAAACACTCTGTGAGGTTTGATGTTGATGGCCTTTCAGCTGATTCCCTGGTGGCCCGCTGGAATGTGGAGTTAACCAGGGCTATTGACTGTTTGGCTTCAAAGCGCCCTCTCCGATTGCATGGAGCCCGGAGAGCCCCGTGGTTTTCCACGGATCTGAGGGCAATGAAACAATCGTTGAGACGGCTAGAGCGCCGGTGGCGGATAACTCATTCCGAATCTGATCGGACACAGGTTAGAGCTCAACGTCGAGCCTACCAAGTGGCGATAGCGACGGCGAAGAAGAATTTCTTCACCGCCTCTATTGCATCTGCAGAAAACAGCAGCAGGAGACTTTTTCAGGTGGTTCACAATTTAGCGGAACCACCTGTAACATCGGGGCCCAGTACGGGCCACATATTCTCCTGCAATGATTTTGCAAAGTTTTTTGCAGATAAAATCGCTCAGATTCGGGAAGAAGTAGACTCCACCGTGGGAGCAGGGCCGGGGCGGGAGAGTGCTAGAGTCCTGTCTGGTCAAGTTGTGTGGGATCAATTTCAATCTGTTACCTCTGAGGATGTGGACAGGCTGCTTGGACGAGTGAAGCCAACCACCTGTCTCCTGGATCCTTGCCCATCCTGGCTTATAAAAGCTAGCCGGGAAGGACTGGGCGATGGGCTTCGTGGGGTGGTGAATGCTTCCCTCCGTGAGGGAGCCTTCCCAGACCCGCTGAAAGAGGCGGTTATTAAACCGCTTCTTAAAAAACCATCTTTAGATGCGGCCACGATGGCCAATTATCGCCCAGTCTCAAACCTTCCATTCTTGGGCAAGGTGATTGAGCGAGTGGTTGCTGAACAACTCCAGGCACACCTGGAAGAAGCGGACCATTTGGATCCCTTCCAGTCGGGATTCAGGCCTCATCATGGGACTGAAACTGCCTTGGTCGCACTGATTGATGATCTCCGGCGGGCTAGGGACAAAGGTGAGAGCTGTTTCCTAGTTCTGCTGGATCTCTCAGCGGCGTTTGATACCATCGACCATAACATTCTTCTGGACCGTCTTGAGGGGCTGGGAGCTGGGAGCACTGTCCTACAGTGGTTCCGCTCCTTCCTCCTGGGCCGTGTTCAGAAAGTGGTGGTGGGGGATGAGTGTTCAGACCCCTGGGCTCTCACTTGTGGGGTGCCTCAGGGTTCTGTCCTCTCCCCCATGCTTTTCAACATCTACATGCAGCCACTGGGAGAGATCAACAGGAGGTTTGGGCTGGGTGTTCATCAGTATGCAGATGATACCCAGCTCTACCTCTCTTTTAAATCAGAACCAGTGAGGGCAGTGAAGGTCCTGTGTGAGTGTCTGGAGGCGGTTGGAGGATGGATGGCAGCTAACAGATTGAGGTTGAATCCTGACAAGACAGAAGTACTGTTTCTGGGGGACAGGAGGCGGGCAGGTGTGGAGGATTCCCTGGTCCTGAATGGCGTAACTGTGCCCCTGAAGGACCAGGTGCGCAGCCTGGGAGTCATTTTGGACTCACAGCTGTCCATGGAGGCACAGGTCAAATCTGTGTCCAGGGCAGCTGTTTACCAGCTCCATCTGGTACGTAGGCTGAGACCCTATCTGCCTGCGGACTGTCTCGCCAGAGTGGTGCATGCTCTGGTTATCTCCCGCTTGGACTACTGCAATGCACTCTACGTGGGGCTACCTTTGAAGGTGACTCGGAAACTACAACTAATCCAGAATGCGGCAGCTAGAC
Source organism: Podarcis gaigeae (assembly GCF_964106915.1). NCBI lineage: Eukaryota > Metazoa > Chordata > Lepidosauria > Squamata > Lacertidae > Podarcis > Podarcis gaigeae. The sequence continues at coordinate 4,173,368 of NC_139686.1, forward strand.
TGGTGACTGGGAGTGGCCGCCGAGACCATATAACACCGGTCTTGAAAGACCTACATTGGCTCCCAGTATGTTTCCGAGCACAATTCAAAGTGTTGGTGCTGACCTTTAAAGCCCTAAACGGCCTCGGTCCAGTAGACCTGAAGGAGCGTCTCCACCCCCACCATTCTGCCCGGACGCTGAGGTTCAGCGCCGAGGGCCTTCTGGCGGTTCCCTCATTGCGAGAAGCAAAGCTACAGGGAACCAGGCAGAGGGCCTTCTCGGTAGTGGCGCCCACCCTGTGGAATGCCCTTCCAGCAGATGTCAAAGCAATAAACAACTACCTGACATTCAGAAGACATCTTAAGGCAGCCCTGTTCAGGGAAGTTTTTAACGTGTGATTTTACTGTATTTTTGGTTTTTATGGAAGCCGCCCAGAGTGGCTGGGGAGGCCCAGCCAGATGGGCGGGGTATAAATAATAAATTATTATTATTATTATTATTATTATTATTATTATTATTATTATTATGGAGCTGAGAGACATCAGAGAAGTGTGACTGGCCCAAGGTCACCCAGCAGCTACATGTGGAGGAGCGGGGAAGCAAACCCGGTTCACCAGATTACGAGTCCACCGCTCTTAACCACTACACCACACTGGCTCTCTGGAGAAGAAGAAAGGTGGCAGCCAAAGGGCAGAGAACCCATGTTGCACACATCAGGTTCCAGGTTCGATTCCTGCTGTCATCCCCAGATGAAGCTGGAAAGAGTCCTCACTCTGAAACCGCAGAGCAGGCGCTGCAGGTCGGTGGATGTTAGAATTCCTGCTCCATGAATGCAGTCATGAGATGGTTGTCTTTCACATGATTCGAGTGTAGGATGAGCTCCTGACAGTGTAGGCAGCCCTGAGCTCAAGGGGTCGAGGGTCTGCGTCTATAAGGCAGATTCCCATGTCCTGGAGTGACTGAGAGGAGACTGAGAATTGGTGTGAGAGCCATCTTTCAAAAGAGGCCAACCAAGATGATCAAGGGTCTGGAAACGAAACCTGATGAGGAATGGTTGAAGGAGCTCAGTATGTTTAGCCTGGAAAAGAGGAGACATGAGAGCCATCTTCTATCCCGTGGAAGATGGAGCAAGCTTGTTTTCTGGGGGAAAATTCAGCTCGGTGGATTCAAGTTACAGGAAAGGAGATTCCACATGAACATCAGTAAGAGCTTTCTGATGGTTGGAGATGTTTGGGGCCCTCATATCTATGCGGCCCCTTGTATCTACGAGACCACCTCTCCTTGTCTGCCCCACAGAGGACCTTAAGGTCCATGAATAGTTTAGAGGTCCCAGGCCCTAAGGAAGTCAGACTATCCTCCACCAGGGCCAGGGCCTTCTCAGTGGTGGCTCCGATCTGGTGAAATGCTCTGTCCCATGAGACCAGGGCCCTGCAGGATTTAACCTCCTTCCACAGGGCCTGTAAGACAGAGCTATTCCGCCTGGCCTTTAATTTGAATTCAACATGATTTTTTATTTCCCTTCTCTTCCCTCCCCCTTCCCTTTTATGAAGATCACCCGCTCTGGGATCCCACAGCTAATTCTCCCCTGGTCTCCTCGCTGGCCCAAGTAGGACCAATTCAGCCAGCTAGCCCTGGGGATTACCTAATGCTTATTTCCCCAAAATTGATTTTTGAATTTTATTGTTATTCATGTTTTTATACTGTCTTTTATGCTGCTTTTTATTTTTATTTCTATCCCGCCCTTCCCGGTTCAAAAACTGGGCTCAGGGCAGCTAACAACCAATTTAAAACACTTATTTTTTTTTATAATAATATTTATTATTAAGTTTTTGTTTACACAATAAAAAAACATACATAATAACATAGTATTTTCCAATATCCACATTTCATTCTCATCTTTGGACTTCCTCACATCTCTTGTTCCTGCATCCTAAACTCATAAATTTTACTAGCAAATTATTAACTTGTTTCAATTCATATAATATATTTTTCCAATATTAAATCTCAGATTTTAGAATTTAAATCACTCTTTTGAAGACTTAGTTATAACAATTTATCCAAAATTTGTCTTTTCTTTCAATTACAATTAGATTTGTATTCCTTGTAGCTAATTTGTTGGAGCCATTCTATTGCTAATCTTACATCTTTCTTAACATTCACATTACATTAACTTTTACAGATACAAATTATTATTTTGTTGGAGCCCTGATGTTGCAGATCATACAATTTTCTTAACATTCATACAATTTACAATATTTTTGTATATAGTCCTTAGGGAATTTCTTCCATTCCTCCTCCACCAGTTCTTCTCCCAGATCTCGGATTCTGCCAGTCATCTCCGCCAGTTCCATATAGTCCATCAGTTGCATCTGCCATTCTTCCAGTGTGGGCAAATCTTGAGTTTTCCAGCTTTTGGCGATGAGTATCCTTGCTGCTGTTGTAGCATACATAAAAAAAGTTCGATCCTTCTTTTGCACACTCTGGCCGACAATGCCCAAAAGAAAGGCCTCTGGTTTCTTAGGGAAGGTATACTTAAATACCCTTTTCAGCTCATTATATATCATTTCCCAGAAAGCCTTCACTCTAGGGCAAGTCCACAAGATGAAAGAATGTTCCTTCAGCTTCTTTACACTTCCCCAATTTAAAACACTTAATTGTAAAAGCAACACACTGGAGAATATGAAAAAGTTTTCCAAAGCTGTTTTTCAAAGATTGAATGGGATGAGTTGTTCTCCAATGGGTCTTGAGTTGGAAACACAAAGCCGTATGCATGGATCAATCGCGGGAAGGCAAATCAAAGCCTCCACCCTGGTGAGAATAACACAAGTGGGCAAAAGGATATATTACAGGTTTCGCGTTTCATCAGTCCGAAAATCTGCATGATACAAAATAGCACTCCAATTACAATGTAGTACAGGTAAAGGTAAAGGGATCCCTGACCATTAGGTCCAGTCGTGGCCGACTCTGGGTTTGCGGCGCTCATCTTGCTTTATTGGACGAGGGAGCCGGTGTGCAGCTTCCGGGTCATGTGGCCAGCAGGACTAAGCCACTTCTGGCGAACCAGAGCAGCGCACGGAAACGACGTTTACCTTCCCGCCGGAGAGGTACCTATTTATCTACTTGCACTTTGATGTGCTTTTCCCCGTTGCGGGGATTCAAACCGCCAACCTTCTGATCGGCAAGCCCTAGGCTCTGTGGTTTAACCCACAGCGCCACCTGCGTCCCACATTACAATGTGTGGTAAACCATAAAAATTAGAAAATATCAGTCTCATACTACACCTTAGTAGGTTTGCTCAGGATAAAGAAAGCATTCACAGGCACAATCCTCTTTAATAATAATAATAATAATAAATTTTATTTATACCCCACCCTCCCCAGCCAAGGCCGGGCTCAGGGTGGCTAACAACCAATAATAAGTTGATTGAAATACAACTTAAAAACAAGATTAAAATACCAACCCACAAGATTTCAAACCCATCCACGTTGGGGCTTCCTGTAGCAGGGAGTTCCACCGTCTAACTCAGCACAGTGCAAAGAAAGACTTTGATCTGTCCTGATTCTTCCAACGTTCACCTCTGCCAGATGTCTACTGGGTCTTCTGTTAGGAGAGAGGGAGAAAAACTCACCTTGCAAACTTCTAGCAGGTCACCTATCAGGAAGAGTTGTTGGACGACGGGACAGACTTTATCGGAAGGTTGTGGACTCTCCGTCTGTTATGCACTGAGTTGAATAGGATCCAGAATGCAGCAGTCTGATTGTCCTAGAATAATAGGATCCAAAATGCAGCAGTCTGATTGGTCCGAGAACACTAGGGTCCATAAAGCAGCAGTCTGATTGGTCCACAGGAGCCACCCAATCCAGCTCTAAGTGGAAGTGAATCCGCAACCTGATTGGCCTACAGGAGAACCCCAGAATTAGCCAATCATGTGGGGCCCATTGTGTAAATAATGCATATAAAGCAGATATTTGGGGGGAACTTCCATTCCTCCTCACTACTATGAGCTGAGTAAAGAGCATGAAATCCACTCTCGACTCCGAGTATATTTCACCGTCCTTGCAGGTTTCTAAGCAGAGGTTGGACAGCCAGCTGTCAGGGATGCTTTAGCTGATATTCCTGCATTGCAGGGGGTGGGACTAGATGATCCCTGGGGTCCCTTCCCAGTTCTTAATAATAATAACCCAAGCTGCGTGTAATAATAACCCAACCCCTTGCATCTATTCACCCAGACAGTGAGGCCGGTTGTGGCGCAGCGAGCATTCTGCTTTGCATTAAGCACACTCGCAAGTGGTACACAGATCTTATTTCTACCCCGCCCATCAGGCTGGGTTTTCCCAGCCACTCTGGGCAGCTTTCAACAGAATAATAATAATAATAATAATAATAATAATAATAATAATTTATTATTTGTACCGCGCCCATCTAGCTGGACTTCCCCAGCCACTCTGGGTGGCTTCCCACAAAGACTAAAAATACATTAAAATGTCACACATTCATAGGCGCCGACTCCATGGGGCCTGAGGGGGCCCGAGCCCCCTCAAAAATTCGTTTGGGGGGGCTCCGCCCCCCAATAATTTAAGAAAATTATTACTGTAAATTTCGCTCTATAACACACAGATTTTTTCTCCTAAAAAGTAAGGGGAAATGTCTGTGCGTGTTATTGAGCGAATGTGTAGTCCCTGGAGCTGACTCGCTGGAGCGCAGGGGCAAAAATAGGCAAAAATCAGGCAAAAATAAGATCAGGCGGGCGGGCGGAGGGAAGGCGGAAGCTGCTGCTTTCCTGCATTCTGCCTCAGGGTCTTACTGCCCACCCGCTTCTGTTGCTGCGTTTGCTCAAACTCAACAAAGAGCAGGGAATCCCCTGCCCTCTTGGCAAGCAGAGGGTTAAGGAAAGGATCGAGTCCTTCCTTCTAATTCTTTCCTAGTCACACTGCGTGCAGGCTCCAGCCCACCACCTCCTCCTCTCCGTGCTCTAGGGATGCAGGTGGGAGAGAGAGAGAGAGGGCTGGCTTGGGGGGGGACTTTTGCCTTCCTTTCCTCCCCCCACCCCGTTAAACTCCTCCCCTGCATTCTTAGCCAGCTGCTTCTCCGCACACCCCTCTTGTGCTTCTTGTCCCTTCTGTGTTTTTCCTTCCCTCCCCATTTAAAACGTGACAAAGCATGGATCCACATGGATCCTCAGGATTTTTGCATTGGGTCACCCCAAATTCACCATCAGATCACATAGCATGTTCATGGCTACATCTTGCACCAAAAAAATCACGCACCCACTGTGGCCTAGGGTCACAGTGGTGCAAAAACGTGGTTACAAAGCACGGATCCACATGGATCCTCAGGATCTTTGCATTGGGTCACCCCAAATTCACCATCAGATCACATAGCATGTCCATGGCTACATCTTGCACCAAAAAAATCACGCACCCACTGTTGCCTAGGGTCACAGTGGTGCAAAAACGTGGTTACAAAGCACGGATCCACATGGATCCTCAGGATTTTTGCATTGGGCTACTCCAAACTCACTGTCAGATATTAAAAATCTTTATAAAATAGAGAATTAAATACATACAGAATGTTAAATTTTCAGTTTTGAAATATTAGTACTAGTTTAGTACTGTATTTCTATATTACTATAGTACTGTATTAGTTATTTTCAAATACTTAAATATTTTTAGGGTGTAAGACCCAATTAAAGCCCGTTATTTACATACAGTATTACAGTATTTACATACAGTATTAGGCATACTGTATTAACTTTATTAACTGTATTAAAGCATTAACTTTAAGATATTATATTTATTTAATGAACCCTCAGCCTTATTCAAAGTAAGCTTAAATTAGCTATTTCACTTATTAATCAAAGTGCTATTACTGTGCGACAGCAATATTTTATGTTTTATTCTTTTAATGATAGTTTAGGATTTATTTAAATATCATTTCAGTCTTTTCAGAGCTATATATTCACTGCTCTGTAATAGTCTATAAGCATAATTGTTACTGTAAATTAAATTAGCTTTTTACGAAAATACCGTGCGTGTTTTTGTTTTGTTTCTTTTTTCAAAGCCAAAAAGTGTTTCAGGCTTGTCGAGTTTCCCGGAGTGTGGAGTTATAGAGAGTCGAGTTTTCGGGGTTCTAATGTTGATCATATGACTCTAAAATACTTTTAAAAAACTTTAAAACTCACTAATTTTCATCTAAAATTTAGAAAACTTCCCGGGGCAAGACCCCGGTATGGGCCCCCCCAATATTTTTTATAAGTCGGCGCCCCTGCACACATTCAAAACTTCCCTAAACAGGGCTGCCTTCAGATGTCTTCTATATGTCAGGTAGTTGTTTATTTCCTTGACATCTGCTAGGAGGGCGTTCCACAGGGTGGGCGCCACCACCAAGAAGGCCCTCTGCCTGGTTCCCTGTAACTTGGCTTCTCGCAGTGAGGGAACTGCCAGAAGGCCCTCAGCGCTGGACCTCAGTGTCCAGGCAGAACGATGGGGGTGGAGACGCTCCTTCAAATATACTGGACCGATTCTCTGATTCATTGGAAGTCTTGAAGCAGAGGTCAGATGACCGTGTGTGAGAGGTGGAGAACCTGGTTCGGGAAAATACAATTTCCCTGATATTTTCCCATTGGATCATATGAACAGTGGCAAGAGAAATTGACGAACTACGTAGAACTGGCGAAATTGACGTACAAACTGCGAGACAAGGACAACCGTGACTTTAAAGAAGAATGGGAACTTTTTACAAACTACTTAAAAAACAAACAAAATGAATTGGACTAGATGACCCCTGGGGTTCCCTTCCAAGCCTATGGTTCTGTGATTCTCTGATCATGCCCCCCTCCGAGGGGTGATGCCGTAGATCTCCATCGGAGTCCCAGGGCGGTGCGTTTTATTATTATTATTATTATTATTATTATTATTATTATTATTAAAGATTTTCTTGTTTTACAGAAGTATGTGTAGTGTCTCTCGTATTTTTTCCATGTAACATTTTTATAAATCTGTTTCATTTGTTGAGACATTAGGAAGAAAAGGGGTGGAGGGGGGGGGGAAGATGGGTGGAGGTGTTTCTATTATGCTTAATGTATGTAGGGAACAAACCAAGAAGATCAAACCGATCCATTCTGAAGGAAATCAGCCCTGAGTGCTCACTGGAAGGACAGATCCTGAAGCTGAGGCTCCAAGACTTTGGCCACCTCATGAGAAGAGAAGACTCCCTGGAAAAGACCCTGATGTTGGGAAAGATGAGTTTGACCAAACTGCGGGAGGCAGTGGAAGACAGGAGTGCCTGGCGTGCTCTGGTCCAGGGGGGCACAAAGAGTCGGTCACGACTAAACGACAACAACAACAACATGTAGGGTTTGGTGTCAGTGTTGCTTGTGCTGTTCACTTGTGTTCCTTCGGTGGTGAGAGAGGTTGGGGTTGGCCTGGGGTGTGGTTGTTCATTTGTGGCTGGCTGTGGTGGTCTTTGTTTTCGTGTGTGAGGGGGGTGGGTGGGTGTTTTGGATCAGGTTAGCCATATTGATTTGTATGCTGTTGGTGGATTATTGTCATTGTCTTGTTGGGCTGTGTATGTGATAAAGTGGAGCCATACCAGGGTGAAGGCGTCTTCTTCTATTTATCCCCGTGTCAGTTTCAGTTTATTGGTTAATTTTTCTAGTAGGGCTGTTTCCCATACTATTTGGTACCATTGGTCCAGGCTTACTCCTGACAGGTCTCTCCAGTGTCTGGTTATGGTGTTTCTGGCTGCTGAAAGTAGGTGGGTTATGTTTTTTTTTAAAAAAAATGATATTTTATTGAGTTTTACAAAAATTAACAACAATAAAATTAACTAAAATCACAAAAAACAACAAACACACACATCAATACAAACAAAAACACAGAAAAGAAAAAATAAAAACATAAAAAAGAAAATTCAACATTAAAAAACTCTGTTTCAGATTAATACCCTTCCAAATCTTATTTTCTTTGCTTCCACCCGCCTTCCTTTCATGTATTCCACTTTAAAATTAGTTCAGCAATTATCATGTTATTCAAATTCATCCTTTATCCTTCCCTTTATACTCTTACTTCTCTTAATCACTAGAACCCCTTCATTTCCTTTACAATGCCCTTAGCATTCATAAATTTTACAATGTTTTTGTAGATAAACTTTAAACTTCTTCCAGTCCTCTTCCACCTGCTCGTCTCCTTGATCTCGGATTCTGCCGGTCATTTCTGCCAGTTCCATATAGTCTATAACTTGCGTCTGCCATTCTTCCAGAGTGGGTAGATCTTGTGTCTTCCAGTGCTTTGCGATGAGTATTCTTGCTGCTGCTGTAGCATACATAAAAAAGGTTCTATCCTTCTTTGGCACCAATTGGCCGACCATGCCCAGGAGAAAGGCCTCTGGTTTCTTTAAGAAAGTATACTTAAATACTTTTTTCAGTTCATTGTAGATCATTTCCCAGAAAGCCTTGATCCTTGGGCAGGCCCACCAAAGGTGAAAGAATGTTCCTTCCGTTTCTTTACATTTCCAACATTTATTATCAGGCAAATGGTAAATTTTTGCTAGCTTGACTGGGGTCATGTACCACCTGTAAATCATTTTCATAATATTTTCTCTTAAGGCATTACATGCCGTAAATTTCATACCGGTGGTCCAGAACCGTTCCCAGTCAGCAAACATAATGTTATGACCAATATCTTGTGCCCATTTTATCATAGCAGGTTTAACCGTTTCATCCTCAGTATTCCATTTCAACAGCAGATTATACATTCTCGACAATACCTTAGCACTGGGTTCTAACAATTCTGTTTCCAACTTCGATTTTTCCACCTGGAAGCCATTTTTCCTGTCCGAATTATAGGCCTCTCTTACTTGGAAATAATGTAACCAATCTTGCACCTTATCTTTAAGTTTCTCATAACTCTGCAATTTCAGTTTGTCCCCTTCCTGTTCCAAAATTTCCCTGAAAGTAGGTGGGTTATGAGTTCTTTGTGGTGTAAATGGGCATTGTTGTCTTGAAAGATGTTTAGTAGGGCCAATTCTGGGGTGATGTCTAATATTTGCAGCTACATGCCCTCTTAAACAACCCAACAGTAAAATCAGCAGCAACTAGGCCCCTGACAACCTTCGAAAACCTCCTCCTAACAACAAAGGGAAACAGTAAAGGGATGGTATCTGCAATATACAAAATACTACTCCCAAATCCCACAAACCCCCTAGACCCAATCAAAAAACAATGGGAGAATGACAAAGGCTATGAGATTAACCCCACTCAATGGACCAGAAAGTTCCAAGCTGGATCTCAGTGCGTGGCTGGGAGGGAAGGGGGAGGCGGGGGGGGGAGGGACGGCAAGGTGTGCAGGGAGGGGGGAAACCCTTGCTCTGCCCCATTCTAACACACACTCATCCTGGGTAATAGGCTTTGCTAACAAAGAGGATTAGCAGACTGGAGCAATGGAGAGGTTAGAAACATCACAGCTACTAAGGGGGCCAGCTGGGGGTCATTGTGTGTGTGAGTGGGGAGGGGTAGGTGGGAGGGAGCTCAGCTGTGATTCCATCTCCCCTCTGTCCCACGCTCAGGAGATGGGTTCAGTGGAAGGGGGGACTTTGGGGTTGGAACATCTCAGAAAGTCCGAGGTTGGATCCTGACCTCCTTCCAACACTACAATTCTTTTTCTCCGAATTTTTTTTGATTATTTTAACATAACAAATTATTTTTTTATATGCCTGTTGTCTTTGTCCATGGAGTTTTCTTGGCAGAGATACTGGAGTGGCTAGCGGGTTCCTGCTCCAGGTGAATCACGTTTGGTCAGAACTCTCCACTATGACCTGTCCATCTTGGGTGGCCCTGCATGGCATAGCTCATAGTCCCTTCGCCACAACAAGGCAATTAAAAGACACATGCTTCTTGGGAGAAAAGCAATGAAAAACCTAGACAGCATCTTAAAAAGCAGAGGCATCACCTTGCCAACAAAGGTCCGTATCATTAAAGCTATGGTTTTCCCAGTAGTGATGTACTATCGTTAGATAGTAAAATTCATGTTCAATTGCTGTTTTAGGGGTTGTTTTTAGAAGTCTGGAACGGATTAATCCATTTTGCTTGACTTTCTATGGGAAAGTGCACCTTGGTTTTGGAACGTTTCGGTTTTGGAACGGACTTCCGGAATGGATTAAGTTTGAGAACCAAGGTACCACTGTAATGAAAACTCACCAAAAACAGCTAGACAGTGCCGCATCTGTACACTAGGGGGCAGCAGCATTCCAAGCAGCCTTCAGCCCTGATTGACATATGTCAGTGTATTTTCTCCTGCTAGCCACTCCAGTAGCCAGTTGGGGTAGCCATATTTTTTTCGGCCCTGGGGGCTTTGCATTCAGAATGTGCAGCCTGATACACCAGCATTTTAATGAGGGTGCCAATACTTGTTGCAAACAAATTTATGCAAGCAACGCAGGGTTTTATTCCCAAGTATGCAATGAACCTAATACATCATCACCATCATCATTATTAGCTGATGGCACAACTGTGAATCGTGCACAATAAATTCTTCTCTCTCTTTTTCATGGGAGAGGAAGGAATCACACACACACCCTTTTGCTTTTGAGTATATTACGCAACCTTGAGCTCCAGTTGAGGTGGAATTAGGAAATCAATAAGTCAATAAATCAATAAAATGTACATAAAGGGAGCCCTACTCACTGAGCCCAGTATCCTGTCTCTGATAGTGGTGAGCGGGATACTTACACGCTTGTTGTTGTTGAGTCGTTTAGTCGTGTCCGCCTCTTCGTGACCCCCTGGACCAGAGCACACCAGGCACTCCTGTCTTCCACTGCCTCCCGCAGTTTGGTCAAACTCATGTTCGTAGCTTTGAGAGCACTGTCCCAAAATCTCGTCCTCTGTCGTTTCCTTCTCCTTGCGCCCTCCATCTTTCCCAACATCAGGGTCTTTTCCAGGGAGTCTTCTCTTCTCATGAGGTGGCCAAAGTATTGGATCTGTCCCTCCAGTGAGCACTCAGGGCTGATTTCCTTCAGAATAGAGAGGTTTGATCTTCTTGCAGTCCATGGGACTCTCAAGAATCTCCTCCAGCACCAGAATTCGAAAGCATCAATTCTTCAGCGATCAGCCTTCTTTATGGTCCAGCTCTCACTTCCATACGGACTATACGGACTAGATCAAGTTGGTGGCCATCCTGTGGGAGGGAGTTCCATGGGTTAACTCTGTGCTGCATGTGGTTGTCTCAAAAGTTTGCATAATGGCATTATGATACTGCTGCATGATTGAAAACCTAGGAGACTAATAATAATAATAATAATAATAATAAATTATACCCCAACCATACATTTATTTATATTTTTATTGTATTAAAAATACAATAAATCATCAAACATTAAAAACTTCCCTAAACAGGGCTGCCTTCAAATGTCTTCTAAAAGTCAGGTATTTGTTGTTCTCTTTGACATCTGGTGGGAGGGCGTTCCACAGGGCAGGCGCCACCACCGAGAAGGCCCTCTGCCTGGTTCCCTGTAACCTCACTTATCGCAGGAAGGGAGAATAGCTGTCAACGTTTACCTTCCCCCCCCTCAATTTTTTTTATTGATTTTCACAAACTTATAAACATACATACAAATAAACAAACAAACATAAATCATAATCTTATTAAAACTAATCTTATTAACATTCTAAAGTGACTTCCTTGTATCCCCCTAGTTGAATTTCAGTATATGTCATTTTAACGGTTTTCCAAATCCAAATTCTTATATAATTAACTTGATCGCTTAACCTGTTTCTTTCATATTCATTCAGCATTAAACATAATAATTCATCATATTACATATTTAAATCCTAAGCCTAACTGGCAATTGCAAGCTTTTTCCAATTAATTTAACTTCATATATTTAACTAAATAGTCATTCAGTTTCGTCCATTCTTCCTGATACTCCTCCTCCTTCTGGTCAGGTCGGCTAGCTCCGAGAAATCCATCATCTTCATCTGCCATTCTTCCACAGTACTTCTTGCAATTTCCACTTCTTAGCTAATAAGATTCGCGCAGCGGCTGTGGCATACAAAAATAATTTAACATCTTTCTTGGACAATTCCAAACCTGTTATTCCAAGAAGAAAGGCCTTTGGTTTCTTTATAAATGTATATTTCAGCATTTTTTTCAATTCATTATAAATCTTTTCCCAGAAGTCTTTCACCTTAGGGCAGGTCCACCGCATATGGTAAAAAGTTCCTTCTTTTTCTTTACTTTTCCAACATAGGTTATCACAGTTATGATAGATCTTTGCTGGTTTAACAGGAGTCAAGTGCCATCTATACATCATCAACATTTCCCTTTTTTAAAGGTAAATTCCCTTATTCCGAACAGGATTCCTCGCAAGAAAAGGGAAAACTTGACAGCTATGGCCGAGGGAGAAGGCCTTCGAAGCTGGACCTCAGTTCGAATCCTGCTTACGGGTTTCCCATGATGGGCATCTGGTTGGCCACTGTGATCACAGGATGCTGGAATGAATGGACCACGGGCCTCATCCAGCAGGCGTTTCTGATGCAGTGACGGATGGTGCCCATGGCTGCCTCCTGCGGGCGCGCGTTCCGCCGTTTAACCGTGCGCTCCTTTCCGCGCTCCTGCTGCTGCTGCTGCTGCTGCTTCTGATCCGGAGCCGGGATCCGCCTCGGGTTTTCGCTCCCACCCCGGGAGCTGCGGGTCCTGGCCGAGCCGAGCCTCTCTCTCCCCCTTGCTCCCCCCGTGGGGCGGTGTGGGGTGGGCTCAGCCCCGCATCGCCGGCGAAGGAGGAGCAGGGACGGGCTTGCACGGCAGCGGCGCCCATCCTCACCCAACCCCTTTCCTCCTCCTCCTCCTTGCAGACCTTTCCCCTTCTCAGGGCTCGCTGTGGGGAAGGGGCTGCTTGAGACCCCCATCCCCACACCTGCAAAGGACCCTGCCCCATCGCCGGAGCGCCCGCGGCGAACCTTCCGCGCCCGCGCGCATCTGGGCGCATCTGGCACCGCATCCCTCCGTCCATCTCCGCGGCTTCCTAGGGCTGGAGAGGAGCCCCTGCCCCATCGCCGCCGCCTCTGGGTGCCCCCCACCGATGAATCTGGGGCGCAGGGGCCATGCCGGGGTGCTGGCAGCTCTACGCCGTCCAGTGGGCAGCGCTGGCCCTTCAGGGCGCCTGGCACAGCCTCCCGGGGGCCGCCCAGGAAACCCCCCTCCACTACTATGGGGACAACGGTGAGTCCGAGCTCCTGGCTCTCTCTCGGGGTGGCACCTCTATTTTGGGACCCCCTGAGAATCGGGGGTCTGGTTCCTGAACCGCAGAGGGTTGGGCTAGATGACCTTTGGCGTTCCCTTCCAATTCTACGGTTCTCTCATTCCATGACCCTCTTGGGGACAAGGCCAGGAAACTTTTCTTCCAGAGCCTAGCCGGATTAGTCTAAGTGTCCCTCTCCAGGTATTTGGGGTCCGTTCATTAACATGGCTTTACGATTTGCAAAACTGGGTTATAGTCTGTGTTTTCCTCCAGTTTCTAAATCCTGAAATAGTAGCCAGGCGCCATACCCGTTCCACGTTTTTAAAGAAATCCATATTTTCCTATGGAACTCCCTACCACTTGGACATCCAGCCAGGCGTCTCTGCTGTGCTCTTTTCTGCGCCTGCTAAAACAATATTTTTTTCTTAGTCAAGTCTACCCAGATATCTTGAATGTGGATCAGTGTGTTCAAATCTGCTTTTAGTTTCTTGCTTCTCTTAATTTCTTGAAAGAGAAATTTGGATATATTTCTTTTGCCCTTGGCTTTGAATAAGTTATATTTTGTATATTGTGAATGTGACCTGCCAAAACGTCTTGACACTCGTCTGCATTCCCTCTTTATATTTATTTTTGAAGATGTTACACCTTTATTTTTGTTAAATTTCTTTTTAAAGTTTATGTGAGATGCCATTGAGGGAGTGTCTTCTCATGACAAATAAGCCATCCTAAATACAGGCGAATAAATTCTGTTGGTTAAGTGGATGGCAGGGTTTTGAGGTTGGCTGTGAACAGAAAAGGGGGGATACGTTGGGAGCTTAGATTTGTTCTGCAATGTTGCTGTTAAGCCTCTGAAGTTCTGACAACTCAACCATCTGTAACATACAATACCTAGTAACTAGGTACTGCAACTTTAAAAAGTGGAAAGTGAAATATTTACCATAATTTGAGGGTTGTCTGCTTGTTTGTTTGTTAAATTTCTATACAGCACTTCATCCGAGGATCACAGGACAGTTTACATTTGCTTTTAGCTGTTTTTACTGGTTTTATTCTTTCTGGAAACTGCTGTCAGGTCCTGGGTTCAAATCTCCAGGACCTTCAGGCAAGGCTGGATGAGTCCACTGCCCTGAAACCCTGGCCAGCTGCTGCCAGCCAGTGCAAGCAGTATGCAGCTAGATGGACTAATGGAGTTACTCAGTATTAGACGGCTTTCTGTGTACCTCTTTGGAAAGATTCCTAGCTCAGTGCTAAGCTTGGCAAACAGAATGTCCCAGGTTCAGACCCTGATGGTCTCTCCAAGCAGGAGTAGCACAGGCCCTGCCTGAAACCATGCTGAGCTGCTGGCAGTCTGTGTTGGTAATACTGAGCTGGGTGGACCAGGGCTCTTCCTTGATGCAAGGCAGATTCCCATGTTCCGCATTCAAAAGACACTCAATTTTTATTCTGGGAGATGATCTATAATGAAATGAAAAAGGTATTTAAATATACCTTTCTGAAGAAACCAGAGGCCTTTCTCCTGGGCATGGTCGGCCAATTGGTGTCAAAGAAGGATAGAACTTTTTTTATGTATGCTACAACAGCAGCAAGAATACTTATTGCAAAGTACTGGAAGACACAAGATCTACCCACCCGGGAAGAGTGGCAGATGAAGGTGATGAACTACATGGAACTGGCGGAAATGAATGGCAGAATCCGAGACCAGGGAGAAGAGTCGGTGGAAGAAGATTGGAAGAAATTTAAAGATTATTTACAGAAACATTGTAAAATTAATGAATGTTAGAAGGATGTTGGAATGAAGTTATGTGGCTTTAGCAGAAATGTTATAAAGGATTAAGTAAAAATAGACTGTTAATTGGTGAAAGGAGGGAAAGTAAAGTTAAGATAAATTACAGGACAAAAATTGGAAAAGAAGGAAAGGATTTGCTGAAATAGTTAACTGAACTAGAATACAAAAAAGGGAGGTGTGAGGAGGTCAAGGAAACAAGCAAATGAAAGATAAATTATGGGAAGATTCGTTGTGTTTTTTTTAATGGATTTTATTTTTTCTGTTTTCTTTTTCTTTTTCTTTATTTTTTATTGCGATGTGTTGTTTTGTTTTTGTTTAATATGGTGTTTTTACCTTTTTGTTTTTGTAACCTTTAAAACTTTAATAAATATTATTTTTAAAAAAATCAAAAGACACTCAATTTTTAAATGTGGCAGAATCTACACTGCGGAACTCCCTGCCTATTGATAGCAGACAGTCACCTTCAAATCCCTTTTTTTAGCACCTCCTAAAAACATTTTTGTTTAGACTAGCCTATCCAGATGTTTACAGAGTTGGTGCAAGCGCTGTTTTTGGGCTATCATCATTTGAACTTCAGGAATGCATTAAATTATTGTTGCCGTTTTTTCTGGGTGGTAATTTTATTGCTTTATCTTATTTTGTGAAACATGTTGAAGGTTCTTTTTTATTGTTGAAAATAAATACAATCAAGCTGTGTACACATTTTACGAAATAAACAATAAATGTTTCCATGAACTCACAGAGGGAAATTGAACGTTTTCCTTTATGGGATTCAATTTTACTGGAGCCCAAACTGGCCCATTTTGCACTTAGATCATAGATCATAGGGCTGTGGAATTGGAAGGGACACTAAGGATGATTTAGTCCAACCCCCCGCAATGCAGCAATTTTTTGCCCCACGTGAGACTCGAACCCACGCCCTGAGGGTTTAGAGTCTCGTGCTCTACTGACTGAGCTATCCCAGTAACCAGACTCTTCTTTGGCGGCTGGATGGAAAAGCAACTGTTCGCATCTCCTTTTTGCTAGAGCACATGGGGCAGAACCTTCCTCTGTCCTCTGGGTTCCCCTCCCTGGGGAAAGAGGCAGGATCCAGCCAATTTTGCATTTAAGAGCATTCTTCTTCCCTTCCCGCTGGAGTCAATGAGACTTCAGACTGTTTCGCGTTCCCTGGATCGGGCACCAAAATAGCCAATTATGCCTGGTCTGGAAAGAGTGGAGTTTTCCTCGCTCTTCTGAATGTTCAAAGACGCAGGACAGATAATAATAATGATGATGATGATGATGATGATGATGATGATGATGATAATAATAATATTTTATGTATACCCCGCCCTTCCCGGTTCAAAAACCAGGCTCAGGGCAGCTAACAACAAATTTAAAACACTTTAATTATAAAAGCAGCATAAAATACAGTATAAAAACATTATTAACAATAAAATTCAAAAATCAATTTTGGGGGAATAAGCATTAGATAATCCCCAGGCCTAGCTGGCTGAATTGGACCTAGTTGGGCCAGCGAGGAGACCAGGGGAGAGTTAGCTGTGGGATCCCAGAGCGGGTGATCTTCATAGAAAGGGGAGGGAAGGAAGGGGAATAAAAGATCAGGCTAAATTCAAATTGAAAGCCAGGCGGAATAGCTCTGTCTTACAGGCCTGGCGGAAGGAAGTAAAATCCTGCAGGGCCCTGGTCTCGTGGGACAGAGCATTCCTCCAGGTCGGAGCCATCACTGAGAAGGCCCTGGCCCTGGGGGAGGATAATCTGACTTCCTTAGGGCCCAGGACCTCTAAACTATGATTATTCATGGACCTTAAGGTCCTCTGCGGGGCAGAGGTGGTCCCGTAAATACGAGGGCCCTAAGCCACAAAGGGCTTTAAAAGTCAAAACCAGCACCTTGAACCTGACCCAATACTCCACCGGGAGCCAGTGCAACTGGTAAAGCATTGGGTGAATACGCTCCCATGGCAGGGATCCCGTGAGGAGCCTTGCTGCAGCATTCTGCACCCGCTGGAGTTTCCGGAGCAGCCCTGAGTAGAGCGAATTACAGTAGTCAAGCCTGGAGCTGACCGTCACATGGATCACTGTGGCTAGGTCAGGGCGGGAAAGGTAAGGGTAAAAGGTCAAGGTAAAGGGACCCCTGATCATTAGGTCCAGTCGTGGCCGACTCTGGGGTTGCGGCACTCATCTCGCTTTACTGGCCGAGGGAGCCGGCGTACAGCTTCCGGGTCATGTGGCCAGCATGACTAAGCCGCTTCTGGCGAACCAGAGCAGCGCACGGAAACGCCGTTTACCTTCCCGCCACAGTGGTACCTATTTATCTACTTGCACTTTGAGGTGCTTTCGAACTGCTAGGTTGGCAGGAGCAGGGACCGAGCAAAGGGAGCTCACCCCGTCGCGGGGATTCGAACCGCTGACCTTCCGATAGGCAAGTCCTTGGCTCTGTGGTTTAACCCACAGTGCCACCCGTGTCTCCATAAAGGTAAGGGACCAACTGCTTAATGGTGTCTTTCTGGTTCCCGTGGCTTGCAAACAGCTTTACAATGCAATGGGGGGAAAGAGGTACGAAAATATTGGCAGTGGCTGGGGCAGGGTTTCATTTCTGTCTTTTCTCAGTCCACTCACCCAACTCCAGGCCGAGAGTTGACCACATATTCCAAAGGCCACTCGGCGTCCAGGGCCTAGACGCTCTCTCTCCTCCCCCCACATTCCAGTCTGCCTCCCCCCAGTTCCATTGGAGCAGCCCCAGCTGTTCTTAATTAAACTGGGATCAGGAGGGGTTTTCTGGGAAAAGCGCCCAGGCACCGCTCAGTCCTGGCCGGGCTCTCGACAAAGGGAGCGTTGCCTTTTGCACACGGAAGTTATGTGGGCCGGGGGACGCATCAGCCCACAAATGATTCACAGTGACAGCCCCAGACTTGGGGGGGGGGGGTTGCAAATCCAGCAGAGGGACCTACGAAGGGCATGCACAGATGTGCGCCCAATGTCACAGCTGGCTTGGGAGAGTCTCCTTCACCATCTCTCTCGCGCACAGGGCGCCACATCGATGTGGCAAGCGTTTCTGCCCCACGGACACAAGAACATCGGAAGAGGCCTGCAGGATCTAGTCAACTCAAGCTGTCAACTTTTCCCTTTTCTTGCGAGGAATCCTATTTGGAATAAGGGAATTTCCCTTTTAAAAAAGGGAAACGTTGACAGCTATGGATCTAGTCCAGCATCCTGTTCTCACAGTGGCCAAGCAGATGCGCAAGCAGGATTCGATTGCAAGACCCCACTCCTTTCCTGCGGCTTCCAAAATCTGTTGGTTTTTTTTAATAATTTTTTTTTATTCATTTTTCTTTTTCATTCATTACGTACATCTCAATTTCTTAACATTCACTATATATTCCTCTCTCTCTCCAGGGCTTTCCCCAACTTTCTGGTTTGTTTCTTTTTTCACCCACTTTGCTATCTCCTAACAGAAAAAGTTATTAATAACATAACATCAAGCCTAAAAACATAAAAATAAAAGTAAATACAGTGGGACCTCTGGATGCGAACAGGATCCATTCCAGAACCCCGTTCACACCCGGAAGTAAACGCAACCCCTGCAAGCACGTCTGCGGGTCTTGATTCGCCGCTTCCGCACATGCACATGACGTCATTTTTTTTATATATATATATAATATTTATTAAATTTTTGTTTAACAATAAAGATATATATAAAAAAACATACCAAGTTCAGATATCCTCATTTCATAAACATCCTTGGACTTCCTCACGCCTCTTGTTCCTACTCTCTACACTCATAAGTTTTACCAGCAAATTATTAACTTAATTTAATTTGTCTATTAAAATTTCCCAATATTCAAATCTCAAATTTAATCTTTTAAATTTCTCTTGTCAAAGGTTAATTATAGAATACCATTTATCCACAATTTATCTTATTTTTCAATTACATTAACTTTTACAGATATAAAGTATTATTTTGTTGGAGCCCTGATGTTGCAGATCATACAATTTTCTTAACATTCATACAGTTTACAATGTTTTTGTAGATAATCTTTAAACTTCTTCCAGTTCTCCTCCTCCAATTCTTCTCCCTGGTTTCGGATTCTGCCGGTCATCTCATTCAGTTCCATATAGTCCATCAGCTGCATCTGCCATTCTTCCAGTGTGGGCAAATCTTGAGTTTTCCAGCCCTTAGCAATGAGTATCCTTGCTGCTGTTGTGGCATACATAAAAAAAGTTTGATCCTTCTTTTGCACACTTTGGCCGACAATGCCCAGGAGGAAGGCCTCTGGTTTCTTAAGAAAGGTGTACTTAAATACCTTTTTCAACTCGTTATATATCATTTCCCAGAAAGCCTTCACTCTAGGGCACGTCCACCAAAGGTGAAAGAATGTTCCTTCAGCCTCTTTACACTTCCAACATTTATTGTCAGGCAAATGATATATCTTTGCAAGCTTGACTGGGGTCATGTACCACCTGTATATAATTTTCATAGCACATGACGTCATTTTGAGTGTTTGCGCATGCGTGAGCGGCAAAACCCAGAATTAATGTGCTCCGTTACTTTCGGGTCGCCTGAAAATGCTCAACCTGAAGGTATGACTGTACAGTATAATATTTCACTATTTTCTAAACATTTTCTAGTACTAATAATGTGAATGTTTATTTGAATCCTGCCATCAAGTCTATTGACTTCCTTTGTTTCTGCAAATATAATATAAACTGTTCCCATTCTTTTTCAAAGTTGCTGTTGTCTTTTCCTCTTAATCTGTCATTTGTTGCCAGTTCTGGATAGTTCATCAACTTCTCTTGCCGTTGTTCTTTAGTTGGTATTCCTCCAGTCTTCTGATTTTGTGCAGTCAACGTTTTCGCTGCTTGCAGTGGCATACATATATAAAGTCCTTGTTTCTTTTGGTATGTCTTGGCCTAAAATACCTGGCAAAAAGGGCTTCTGGTTTTTTTGCGGCTTCCAAAATCTGGTGGTCAGAAGCATTGCTGCCTCTGAGCAGAGTAGCCCCTTCTGATCCTCTTTCAAAGACATCCAATTTGGTGATCTTCACTGCCTCCTGAAAGAGTGAGTTCCACAGTTTAACGACGTGCTTCACAAATGATAGAATCATAGAGTTGGAGAGCTGGAAGGGACCACAAGGTTTCACCTAGTCCCACCTCCTGCAATGAAGAAATCTTTTGCCTAAACGTGGGACTCAAACCCTTGACCCTGAGTTTGGTGCTCTGCCAGTTGAGTTAGAAGGACTGTCTTTTATCTACGGGACCGCCTCTCCTGGTCTGCCCTGCAGAGGACCTTAAGGTCCATGAATAACCATAGTTTAGAGGTCCCTGAGGAAGTCAGACTATCTTCCCCCAGGGCCAGGGCCTTCTCAGTGATGGCTCCGACCTGGTGGAATGCTCTGTCCCAGGAGACCAGGGCCCTGCAGGATTTAACCTCCTTCCATCGGGAAGGAAAAGAGGGAAGACGGGGTGCAGCAAAGGGGTTGGAGGGGAAATACCACGGGAAAAGGGATGGAAAAATAATTTTAAAAATAATAATAAATAAAAATAATAAATAATGGTTTCCCCAGCCACTCTGGGCGGCTTCCAACCAAATATTAAATACAATACAGCGTCAGACCTTAAAAACTTCCCTAAACAGGCCTGCCTTCAGATGTCTTCTACACGTCAGGTAGTTGTTTATTTCCTTGACATCTGATGGGAGGGCATTCCACAGGGCAGGGGCCACCACCGAGAAGGCCCTCTGCCTGGTTCCCTGTAACCTCACTTCTCACAGGGAGGGAACCGCCAGAAAGCCCTCGGAGCTGGACCTCAGTGTCTGGACTGAATGATGGGGGTGGAGACGCTCCTTTACGGATACAGGACTTGATCATGTATTGGAATTTTATACGGCATTTGTGGAAATCTAATAAAATAGATTTGAAAAATAAAGGAATAGATAAATAGATATTAAATCTTCCTCCTCCACCTCATCTCTCTCCCTCTCTCTCTTTATTTTTGCAGTCATTGACCTGCTGGAGGCCCTCAACGTCACCCGCTCTGTCGTGGGGGTCACCAAGGCCAAGGGTCCCGATCCGGGCGTGCCGGCCTGGAAGTTCCGCCAGCGAGTGGCCCACCTGACTCTCCCCTGGGACTATTCCGTCTACCTGCTGTCCACGGTTCAAGCGGCCCTCGGATTCCACTTTGTGGCCCGCCAGAGCCGCAGCTCGGAAGGGACCCTCATCTCCCTGGTCTCGCCGGCCGCCACCAAGCGGGACGGGCGCCCCCTTCTGCAGCTGGTGTCCAGCGCCCGGTCCGGCAGGCTGCACCTCGACTACCGTGCCGTCCACAACATGGAGCCGGCCTCCTTGGTCTTCCCCGGGAGCAACCCCTTTGCCCACGGTCTCTGGGTACGGCTAGCCCTCCATCTGGAGCCACAACGCATCTCACTCTTTGTCGACTGCCGGGAGCCCGTCGTCTTTGAGAAAGGCGGCGGCGAGGAGGTGCTGAGCCTCATCCTGCCCCTGGACCTGCAGGTCACCTTTGCCAGTTTGGAAGGAGACAAGGCCAGCAAGTTCCTGGTAAGTTGGCAACGCGATGCTCCCGAATGCCAGTACCTGCGAACCGGGTGAAAGCTGTTTCCTAGTTCTGCTGGATCTGCTTAATATTTTTATTAAGTTTTCATCATCATCATCATCATCATTTATTATTTATACCCCGCCCATCTGGCTGGGTTTCCCCAGCCACTCTGGGCGGCTTCCAACAGAACACTAAAATGCAATAACCTATTAAACATTAAAAGCTTCCCTAAACAGGGCTGCCTTCAGATGTCTTCTAAAAGTCTGGTAGTTGTTTTTCTCTTTGACATCTGGTGGGAGGGCATTCCACAGGGTGGGTGCCACTACCGAGAAGGCCCTCTACCTGGTTCCCTGTAACTTGTGGGGGAACTGCCAGAAGGCCCTCAGAGCTGGACCTCAGTGTCTGGGCAGAATGATGGGGTTGGAGATGCTCCTTCAGATATATTGGATCGAGGCCATTTAGGACTTTAAAGTACCAACACTTTGAATTGTGCTCGGAAACGTACTGGGAGCCAGTGCAGGTCTTTCAAGACCAGGGTTACATGGTCTCGGCAGTTGCTCCCAGTCAACCTTCTAGCTACCACATTCTGGATTAGTTGTAGTTTCCGGGTCACCTTCAAAGGTAGCCCTACATAGAGCACATTGCAGTAATCCAAGCGAGAGATAACCAGAGCATGCACCACTCTGGCGAGACAGTCTGCGGGCAGCAAGGGCAGTGGCGTAGCGTGGGGGGTGCAGGGGGGTCCGGCCACACCGGGCGCAACATCTGGGGGTTAGGGGGCGGAAATCCACGGGTTAGGGGGTGCAAATCCACGGGTTAGGGGGTGCAAATTACTTGCCTTGCCCCGGGTGCTGACAACCCACGCTACGCCACTGAGCAAGGGTCTCATCCTGCGTACCAGATGGAGCTG
This sequence comes from Podarcis gaigeae, assembly GCF_964106915.1. Taxonomy (NCBI): domain Eukaryota; kingdom Metazoa; phylum Chordata; class Lepidosauria; order Squamata; family Lacertidae; genus Podarcis; species Podarcis gaigeae. The sequence continues at coordinate 4,195,825 of NC_139686.1, forward strand.
GGACACAGCCGCCCTGGACACAGAACTGTCCTGCGCCTCCATGGACAGCTGTGAGTCCAAAATGACTCCCAGGCTGCACACCTGGTCCTTCAGGGGCACAGTTACCCCATTCAGGACCAGGGAATCCTCCACACCTGCCCGCCTCCTGTCTCCCCAAAACAGGTTCTATTATTCTGGTGCTTGATTTTAACAAAACCACTTCTTTCTCAATTCATACCCCCACAAGGCATTTTATTTTATTTTATTTCTTTTCATTTTGCAGGGCTACTGGCAGACAGCAGAGATTTCGCCCAGTGGCTTCCCCCACCGTCCCTGGCACTGCGAGAACCTGCCAGGTAAGAGCTGGGGGTGTTGGGTGGCATCCCGTTTTTTCTGCGCAGGCGTTGGCTGAGATGCCCTTGCCCAACCTGCCACACTTGAGGCCTTTTGGACTACAATTCCCATCAGCCCAGTCCAGCACAGAGTTGTATGAAATGGTGGCTGATGGAAGCACGTCTGGACTCATAGTCCAGAACATCCGGGAGCTGGGTATGTTTAGCTTGGAAATGAGAAGACCGAAAGGTGGTTTTTAAACTGAGATTCCTGCATTGTAGGGGGGGTTGGACTAGATGACCCGGGGTCCGTGATCCCTTCCACCTCTACAATTTTATCATTCTTCATCCACTCGGAATGGAGTTTTAAAAAAATAATAATTCTATTAAGTTTTCCATATTTATCATGATCACATTCTATTACACACCGTATTTTTCGCTCTATAAGACGCACCAGACCACAAGACGCACCTAGTTTTTGGAGGAGGAAAACAAGAATAAAAATATTCTGAATCTCAGAAGCCAGAAGAGCAAGAGGGATCGCTGCGCAGTGAAAGCAGCGATCCCTCTTCCTGTTCTGTCTTCTGGGATAGCTGCGCAGCCTGCATTCGCTCCATAAGACACACACGCATTTCCCCTTACTTTTTAGGAGGGGAAAAGTGAGTCTTATAGAGCAAAAAAATACGGTAATTCTGTAACCTGAAACCTTGCTCAAACTGAGCATCGACCTCCTTCCCTCCTCCCACTTTCTGACTTCCAAATATCTTTACTGGATTTTTAGCATTTCTATAACCACTTTTTTACCTGCGATCTTCTTTTTTTACTTCACCTGAATTATATGTAAATCAGTTTCTTATATTCACATTACAAAACATTTCAACTTAACATTTTCAGATGTTTACAACGCTCTTTCATATAGGATATAAATTTGCTCCAGTCCTTTTGAAACAGTTTGTCGCGCTGATTCCGGATCCTCCCCCTCAGCTTTGCCAGGTCTACGTATTCCACCATCTCACTCCCATTCCTCCAATGTTGGAGCTTCCTATCGTTTCCATTTCTAAGCCAGAAGTATCCTTGCAGACTTTGTGGTGTACATAAACATCTTTTTTGGGAATATCCTCTCCAACTAAACGTAACAGAACTGGGAAGCAAAATAGCGAGACATCAAAGCGGCCCGCTGACTTTGGGAACTGTTATGCACTGAGTTGAATAGGATCCAGAATGCAGCAGTCTGATTGGTCCTAGAACAATAGGATCCAGAATGCAGCAGTCTGATTGGTCCTAGAACAACAGGATCCCGATTGCTGCAGTCTGATTGGTCCTAGAACAATAGGATCCAGAATGCAGCAGTCTGATTGGTCCTAGAACAACAGGATCCCGATTGCTGCAGTCTGATTGGTCCTAGAACAATAGGATTCAGAATGCAGCAGTCTGATTGGTCCTAGAACAATAGGATTCAGAATGCAGCAGTCTGATTGGTCCTAGAACAATAGGGTCCAGAATGCAGCAGTCTGATTGGTCCTAGAACAATAGGATTCAGAATGCAGCAGTCTGATTGGTCCTAGAACAATAGGGTCCAGAATGCAGCAGTCTGGTTGGTCCTAGAACAATAGGGTCCAGAATGCAGCAGTCTGATTGGGTCCTAGAACAATAGGATCCCGATTGCTGCAGTCTGATTGGGTCCTAGAACAATAGGATTCAGAATGCAGCAGTCTGATTGGTCCTAGAACAATAGGATCCAGAATGCCGCAGTCTGATTGGTCCACAGGAGCCACCCAATCCAGCTCCAGGTGGAAGTGAATCCGCAACCTGATTGGGTCCTAGAACAATAGGATCCAGAATGCAGCAGTCTGATTGGTCCTAGAACAATAGGGTTCAGAATGCAGCAGTCTGATTGGTCCTAGAACAATAGGGTTCAGAATGCAGCAGTCTGATTGGTCCTAGAACAATAGGGTCCAGAATGCAGCAGTCTGGTTGGTCCTAGAACAATAGGATCCAGAATGCAGCAGTCTGATTGGTCCACAGGAGCCACCCAATCCAGCTCCAGGTGGAAGTGAATCCGCAACCTGATTGGCCTACGGGTGAATCCCGGAATTAGCCAATCACGTGGGGCCCATTGTGTAAATAATGTATATAAAGCAGACATTCTGGGGGAACTTCCATTCCTCCTCACCACTATGAGCTGAATAAAGAGCATGAAATCCACTCTCGACTCTGAGTATATTTCAAACTCAGCCCAGTCCAGCACAGAGTTGTATGAAATGGTGGCTGGTGGAAGCACGTTTGGACTCGTAGTCCAGAACATCTGGGATCTGGATATGTTTAGCCTGGAAATGAGAAGACCGAAAGGTGGTTTTTAAACTGAGATTCCTGCCTTGCAGCAGGGGTAGGACTAGATGACCCGGGGCGGGTGATCCCTTCCATCTCTACAATTTTATCATTCTTCATCCGCTCGGAATGGACTTGGTGGGAAGGCGGAAGCAAAGAAACGTGACATCAAAGCAATCCGCTGACTTTGGGAACGTTCTCGCCATGTCAAGCCTTCAACATCTGTGCAAAGAGCAGGAATCAGCCGCGCCAGATGTTCCCTGTCCTGGGCGGGTACAATTTGTGGGCCTTGGATGGGCTCCAGCTGTTGGGAGAGGTGGGGCTGACATCTGGAATAGAGTGGGAAAGGAGTGGGGGGCGTTCTGTCTGGAGGGAGGTGACGAAGGGGCTTGACGTTTTTCTCTGTTCCCGAGCCAAGCGAATGGCGTGTTGGAGAGATCTCTCTGGGGCTTTGCAAATGATCCATTTATTTTTTGCGCTAAGTATTATAGCTGTTAAGGACATGAGAAGCGGTTGCTAGCGCAGGTCAATGGCCCATCGAGTCCAACATCCTGTTTTCTGTTTTCTTTCTCCCTCCCCTCAAAATTTTTTATTCATTTTATAACACAAATAAACAATACAAACAAATTCTTATCTTATCCTTATTTTTTCTAAACATTGTTAGGTGGGCTTCCCCAAGTCCCCCCTATCTGATTTTCATTTTACCTCATCTTTAGCAGTTTCGTTTATCATAATTTCTTTTTTTTATATATAAATATTTATTAAGAATTTTTATAAGAAAAAAACATAAATAACAAACAACATTGCTTATGTCATACACAAAATTTCATAACTCGTTTGGACTTCCTCACATCTCCCGCTCCCACTTACATTGTTAAAAAAATTTTTTCAAGAAAATTATCATCTTGTTTACAATCTTATATCCACTCATTTAAATATAATCTGATAGTTTCCCCAAAGGGTTTGTCTTTTCCTTTATCTCGCTTATCGTCTAGTTTCAATCTAGTTTAGTGGTGGCCAATTATTTATGATCAAGCATCCTTCTTAACATTCAATCAAATTACAATATTTTTGTAAATAAGTTTTAAATTTCTTCCAGTCTTCTTCCATCCTTTCTTCTCCCAGGTCTCGGATTCTGCCGGTCATCTCTGCCAGTTGCATATAGTCTATCAGCTGCATCTGCCATTCTTCCAGTGTGGGTAGATCTTGAGTCTTCCAATTTTTGGCAGTGAGTATCCTTGCTGCTGTTGTTGCATACATTAAAAATGTTCGGTCCTTCTTTAACACCCCCTGGCCGACAATACCCAAGAGGAAGGCCTCTGGTTTCTTGGTGAAGGTATACTTAAATACCTTTTGCAGCTCATTATATATCATTTCCCAGAAGGCCTTCACTTTAGGGCAGGTCCACCAGAGGTGAAAGAATGTTCCTTCATTTTCCTTACATTTCCAACATTTATTATCAGACGAATGGTATATTTTGGCAAGTTTAACTGGGGTCATGTACCATCTATATATCATTTTCATTACATTTTCCTTCAGAGCATTACATGCAGTGAAGTTCAGCCCAGTGGTCCACAACCTTTCCCAGTCCTCAAACATAATGTTATGCCCAATATCCTGTGCCCACTTTATCATAGCAGATTTAACCAGTTCGTCTTGTGTATTCCATTTTAACAGCAAGTTATACATTCTTGATAGTACCTTAGTCTTTGGTTCTAACAGTTCTGTCTCCAACTTCGATTTCTCCACCTGGAACCCTAGTTTTTTGTCATTTTTAAAAACTTCTTTAATCTGGGCGTAATGTAACCAGTCTCGCACTTTACCCTCCATTTTCTCCAAACTCTGCAATTTCCAATTGTCACCGTCTTTTTCTAATATTTCCCAATATTTTGGCCATTTGGCCTCCATATTGGGTCTTTTTCGGGCCTTGGCTTCCAGAAGGGGACAGCCACCTCGGAGTTTTGTTTTCCAATAAGTCTTTATATTTTGTCCAGACATTAAATACTGCTTTCCTGACAATATGGTTCTTAAAGGCCTTATTGATCTTAACTTTATCATACCATAAATATGCATCCCAGCCAAAAGCATTGTTAAAACCTTCCAAATCCAACACATCAGTGTCTTCAAGAAGAAGCCAGTCTTTTAGCCAGCAGAAAGCTGCGGCTTCATAGTACAGTTTTAAGTCTGGCAGGGCAAAGCCCCCTCTTTCTTTCGCATCAGTTAATATCTTAAACTTAATTCTGGGCTTTTTGCCCTGCCAGACAAATTTAGAAATATCTCTCTGCCACTTCCGGAAACACTCCGTCTTGTCCACAATTTGCAATGTTTGAAACAAAAACAACATCTTTGGCAATACATTCATCTTAATAGCAGCAATTCGGCCTCGTTTATCATAATTTCTAACCTTTTTTTAAATCACACTTACTTTTACCATAATAATCTTCACATTTCATCACTTACAAATAATACTATTTTAAAATACACTATCTTCTACTCCTAACCCTACAGCCTATATCCACTTCCAAAGCTGTTCTAAGATTTAAATATTAACATATTTTTTCAAATATTCTTTAAACTTCTCCCTATCTTCTTCCACCGTCTCTTCTCTCTGGTCTCAGAGACTCCTGGTCAGTTCGGCAATTTGCATATAGTCCATCATCTTCATCTGCCGTTCTTCTACAGCTGGTAAATCTTGTTTCTTCCAATTCTTTCTTCGCTAGTAATATTCTCGCAGCTGTTGTGGCATACAGAAAAAAGTAACATCCTTTTGGGGGATTTCACCCCCCACTATACCAAGTAAAAGGCTTCTGGTTTCTTAATAAATGTATTTTTCAACACTTTATTCAGTTCATTATAAATCCTTTCCCAGACGTATTTTACCTTGGTGCACGTCCACCACATGTGGTAAAAGGTTCCTTCTTTTTCCTTACATTTCCAGCATTTATTATCATTAGTATGATACATTTTTGCTAGCTTCACTGGTGTTAAATACTATCTGTACATCATTAGCATCAAATTTTCTCTTAATACATTAAAGGTAAAGGTAAAGGGACCCCTGACCATTAGGTCCAGTCGTGACCCACTCTGGGGTTGTGGCACTCATCTCGCTTTACTGGCTGAGGGAGCCGGCGTACAGCTTCTGGGTCATGTGGCCAGCATGACTAAGCCGCTTCTGGCGAACCAGAGCAAAGCACAGAAATGCCATTTACCTTCCCGCCAGAGTAGTACCTATTTATCTACTTGAACTTTGATGTGCTTTCGAACTGCTAGGTTGGCAGGAGCTGGGAGAGAGCAACGGGAGCTCACCCCGTCGCAGGGATACGAACCGCCGACCTTCTGATCGGCAAGTCCTAGGCTCTGTGGTTTAACCCACAGCGCCACCCGCATCCCCTTAATACATTACATGCTGTAAATTTAATTCCTCAGCATCCTGTTTTCACAGTGGGCAACCAGAGTCCCCCCCCCCCAAGGGCAAACCGCAAGCAGGATTTGAGCAGCCCTTTCCCCTCTGGTGGTTTCCAGCAACTGGGACCCAGAAGCATCGCAGCCTCCAATTGTTGAGGGCAGCCATCCTGGCAAGGAGCCATAGAGAGCCCTCTCCTCCTCTGCAAATTTGTCTCACCCTCTTTTAAAACCATCTAGGCCTGTGGCAGGGAGTTCCACAGGTTAACAGCATCCTGCGCCATTCCTTTAATCTGTATCGAATCTTCCAGCTCTCAGCTTCATTGGAGATCCCCCAATTATAGCGCTAGGAGAGAGGGAGGAGAACTTCCCCGGACCGACCGCTTTCTGCATGCCAGGCGTAATTTTATAAGTTTTTATCGCATCACCTAAGAGACGTGGGTGGCGCTGTGGGTTAAACCACAGAGCCTAGGGCTTACCGATCAGAAGGACGACAGTTCGAATCCCCGCAACGGGGTGAGCTCCTGTTGCTTGGTCCCTGCTCCTGCCAACCTAGCAGTTCAAAATCACATCAAAGTGCAAGTAGATAAATAGGTACCACTCTGGCGGGAAGGTAAATGGCATTTCTGTGCATTGCTCTGGTTCGCCAGAAGCGGCTTAGTCATGCTGGCCACATGACCCAGAAGCTGTACGCCGGCTCCCTCGGCCAATAAAGAGAGATGAGCGCCGCAACACCAGAGTGGGTCACGACTGGACCTAATGGTCAGGGGCCTTTTATCGTGTCGCCTCTTAACTTGCCTTCTCTCTCAACTGAAAAGTGTAAAATGCTGCCATTTTTCTCCACGTTGCAAAGGATAAAGTTGTCTTCCCTCAGCTGAGCAGATAAGACCCTGGATTTAAAGTATCACAAAACCTCAGGTCCCGTGCACATCTGTGCTTCTGAACCTTCGTTGTTGTTGTTTAGTCGTTTAGTCGTGTCCGCTTCTTCGTGACCCCCTGGACCACAGCACGCCAGGCCCTCCTTTCTTCCACTGCCTCCTGCAGTTTGGTCAAACTCATGCTGGTAGCTTTGAGAACACTGTCCCACCATCTCGTCCTCTGTCGTCCCCTTCTCCTTGTGCCCTCCATCTTTCCCAACATCAGGGTCTTTTCCAGGGAGTCTTCTCTTCTCATGAGGTGGCCAAAGTATTGGAGCCTCAGCTTCAGGATCTGTCCTTCCAGTGAGCACTCAGGGCTGATTTCCCTAAGAATGGATAGGTTTAATCTTCTTGCAGTCCATGGGACTCTCAAGAGCAGGGGTCAGCAAACTTTTTCAGCAGGGGGCCAGTCCACTGTCCCTCAGACCTTGACGGAGGCCAGACTATATTTTGAAGGGGGGGAAATGAACAAATTCCTATGCCCCACAAATAACCCAGAGATGCATTTTAAATAAAAGCACACCTTCTATTCATGTAAAAACACGCTGATTCCCGGACCGTCCGCTGGCTGGATTGAGAAGGCGATTGGGCCAGATCTGGCCCCCGGGCCTTAGGTTCCCTCCCCATGTTCAGGATTCTCCTCCAGCACCATAATTCAAAAGCATCAATTCTTCAGCGATTGGCCTTCTTTATGGTGCAGCTCTCACTTCCATGCATAATCTTTGTAGTCAATGCCAAGTATTTTTCTTCCTAGTGCTTGCTCCAGACCTCTGCTATCACCGCGTCCAGAATCCAGCCTCCTCTGTGCTTTCTCTGTCTCTCTCCCACTCCTTCCTGCAACTCTTAAATATTTTGTGTCGAGAGCCTCCTTCCCTCAAGACTGCCGTCCTTTGTTTCAAGGTAGCATCAGGATCCTGCAGGATCAGGTCGAGTGTCACCCAAAATCCTTCAGCATGGCTAACATGTGGCATGCAAGACCCAGGTGGTGCAGCAGCAGCGCTTTGCCCTCCTGCAATTCCGAACAACTGGGAATTCCCTGCATTGGAAGGGACCCCGGGGGTCATCCAGACCAACCCCCCACAATGCAGGAATCACAGCTACAATCTCAGATGCCTACACCCTCCGACATTGGAGGGAGAACCCAGCTCCTCCAAAGAGCTCAAGGTGTGCTGCACATGGCCCTCCTCATTTTATTCCCACAACAACCCTGTGAGATAGGCTAGGCCAAGAGGCACTGCAGGTGATCCAAGCCGGAAGATGAGCGGAAGAGGGAGGCGATCAAAACAACCAAGGGTCTGGAAATCAAGCCTGATGAGGAACGGTTGAAGGAGCTGGGTACGTTTCGTCTGGGAAAGAGGAGACTGGGAGGAGATGGGAGAGCCACCTTCCAAGATCTCAAGGCCTGGAAGAAGGAGGAAGCTTGTTCTCTGCTGTGCCGGAGGGTAAGACTCGAACCCATGGCTCTGGGGGCAAGAAAGGAGATTCCATCTGAACGTTAGGAAGAACTTGCTTGATGCAAGAGCTTATTTGACGCCCGCAGAAGGTGGTGGGGAACTCTCCCTCACTGGAGGTTTTTAAGATGGGATTCTTTAGCTGCGATTCCTGCATTTCATGGGGTAGGACTAGATGACCTTTGGGTGCATTCCAACTCTATAAATCAGTGATTTCCCCTCCTCTAGACACCTGCAAGGCGCCCTTCCTTCTTTCCTTCTCTGTTTGGACAAAGACGTCAGAGGTCCCCAGTGCCCTTCTCCAGGGGGCAGCTTCTCAAACGCTTGGGAAATGTACGGAGGAGGAGGGGGAAGTCAAACCCTCCCCCCCCCCCCAGATCTCTGCAGCTTCTGGAACACAATGCTCAAACCAGAAATCCCGCAAAGCCGTCTGAATTTTAGCAGGGCTTAAAGGAACTCAACTTGTCACCAGCTCCGCAGCCACTGCCAGTCTGCAGTCAAAGGTCAAAATGTTTTGGCAGGCTCAGTCTGATGACCCTTCAGAAGCCTCTTTTCAGGTAATTGGCCTATTAATTCCCCCCTCCCACCGCTGCCCCAAAGAGGTCATGGGGCAAAGAGTACGAGGTTTCTGAGAAATGAGGTTGAGCGGCATAAATCCTCGAGGGAGGACCGTAGAATCTGAACATCTAGGAGCACAAAAACAGGTCGCTGTTTTGCAAGCGGCGTTCGAGCTCATGCCGGAAAGTTGAGTTTCTTAAAGAGCTCTGTCGCCCCAACGCTTTGCAAAAGGATATCGTGGAGGTGGGGGAAAATAAAGAAAGGGCACAACGAACGATCAGGTGGTGTGTGGAGCGAATCTCCCGTGAACAAAAGCTGCAGCATTTGGGATGTTTTAGTTGGGCAAGAAGAACGAAATGCACAAACTTGAGCTGGGGGACACCTGGCTCACTAGCAGGACGTGTGAAAAGGATCTGGGGGTCTTAGTGGACCACAAGCTGAACATGCGTCCACAGTGTGATGCAGCAGCAAAAAAAGTAAATACTATTCTAGGCTGCATCAACAGAAGTCTAGTGTCTGGATCAAGGGAAGTCATAGTCCCGCTCCATTCTGCCTTGGTCAGCAGGCCCAGACAGAGGGGGGGCCATATGGGCCACTTGGCCCGGGCCCCCGATTCCAAAGGGGACCTTGGACAGCATATTTATCTATATTTTCCATTTTGTCTTTATATGCAGATACGGCTCAAGCCTTGAAATAAAATTATTTGTCAGCATAACTTTAGTAGAAATTATTTATATACTTATTTATTTATAGGAACGCGGGTGGCGCTGTGGGTTAAACCACAGAGCCTAGGACTTGCCGATCAGAAGGTCGGCGGTTCGAATCCCCGCAACGGGGTGAGCTCCCGTTGCTCGGTCCCTGCTCCTGCCAACCTAGCAGTTCGAAAGCATGTCAAAGTGCAAGTAGATAAATAGGTACCGCTCCGGCGGGAAGGTAAATGGAGTTTCCGTGCGCTGCTCTGGTTCGCCAGAAGCGGCTTAGTTATGCTGGCCACATGACCCGGAAGCTGTACGCCGGCTCCCTCGGCCAATAAAGCAAGATGAGCGCTGCAACCCCACAGTGGGTCACGACTGGACCTAATGGTCAGGGGTCCCCTTTACCCCTTTACCCATTTATAAGACTTCAGTTATCCCCAGGGTAAAAAAGGGGGGCACATTATCTACCTGGCCCGGGCCTCTGCCTGGCTCTGCAAGGCCCTGTTGGTCAGACCACACCTGGAATCCTGTGTCCAGTGCTGGGCACCACAATTTAAGGATGTTGAGAAGCTGACAGGTGTGCAGAGAAGGGCGACCAAGATGATCAAGGGTCTGGAAACTAAGCCTGATGAGGAACGGTTGAAGGTGCTGGGTATGTTTAGCCTGGAAAAGAGGAGACTGAGAGGAGATATGAGAGCCATCTTCAAATATCTCGAGGGCTGTCCCATGGAAGAGAGAGCAAGCTTGTTTTTCTTCTGCTCTGGAGGGCTGGACTCGAACCCATGGCTTCAAGTTGCAAGAAAGGAGATTCTGACTGAACATTCGGAAAAACTTTCTGACAGTAAGAGCTGCTCAGCAGCGGAACGAACTCCCTCTGGAGCTGGTGGACTCTCCTCCTTCTTTGGAGGTTTTTAAGCAGAGGCTGGATGGCCATCTGTCAGAGATGATTTAGCTGAGATTCCTGCATCGCAGCGGGTTGGACTAGATGTCCCTCAGGGTCCCATCCAACCCTACTATTCTAAGAGGGCATGGCTAGCTGGAACCCTGCAGACGAGCACTCCATTCCACAGGGACAAGGAACCTGGGGCTCTCCAGAGATATCCTTGCCATTTGCCAGTTCGATTCCCGTCAGTCACTACTATACAGGTCCCCCATCCCTGCCAGAAAGCAACATTTTCTGGCCAGTCTTCCTTGGTCTTCCTTTTTTACAGGAAGCCTAACAGCAGCCAGCCCAGCTACAGAGTTATTAGCTGAAGAACAGCTGTTCTAACTAAACGATTTGCCTAATATTTCCCTGGCAGATGAGAAGCCTGAGCTTAGATACATAACTTCCTCTCTGGGGAACAGGCAGACATCAGATCAGGGCTTTGCAGCCATGGATGCTATATTTACCCCGAGGCACTCGGATCATAAATACACCAGGAAATACGGAGGCTCTCTGTGTACGACTTTTTTTAAAAAAAATCTCTGGGTCCCGTTTGCAATTTTCACATTAACGATGCCATTTCCATGCTGAGAAGGAGAGGTCAGAGCTGCCTTTGTGGGGTTGGCGATGACGCGATCCGGTCTCATGCATGAACAGGTTTGCAGCGTGGGTCGACAACTTGGGGAATTCTTCCAGAAGGTTTGAGGAAACCAAAGTAGTGAATTTGCATAGGAGGCCCCAAATAGATCCATCCTCATCTTTTAGGTCTCCTGGGGGAGCCCTAACTTGCAGGACAGAAACAGATTGAGGTCTACAAAGTGATGCATAACAAGGAGAATGGGGATAGGGACAAGTTTTTAACTCGGAGTAGACATGCTAAAAAGTCCGAATCAGATAAGTGCTAGAGATGTAACGATGTAATATAGATTTGAATCTCTGGAGGGAAATCTGGAAGAGCGATTTGAAGTTCACAGCATGCTATTCTGGAGGCAGTTGGAGGATGGATGGCGGCTAACAAATTGAGGTTGAATCCTGACAAGACAGAAGTACTGTTTTTGCGGGACAGGAGGTGGGCAGGTGCGGAGGACTCTCTGGTCCTGAATGGGGCAACTGTGTCCCTGAAGGACCAGTGCTCATTTTGGACTCGCATCTGTCCATGGAGGCGCAGGTCAATCCTGTGTCCAGGGCAGCTGTCTGCCAGCTCCATCTGGTACCCAGGCTGAGACCCTCCCTGCCCGCAGACTGTCTCACCAGAGTGGTGCATGCTCCGGTTATCTCCTTCTTGGACTACTGCAATGCGCTCTACATGGGGCTACCTTTGAAGGTGACCCGGAAACTGCAACTAATCCGGAATGAAGTAGCTAGACTGGGGACTGGGACTGGGAGTGGCCCCCGAGACCATATAACACCAGTCTCAAAAGACCTACGTTGGTTCCCAGGACGTTTCCAAGCATGATTCAGTGTGTTGGTGCTGACCTTTAGAGCCCTAAACAGCCTCAGTCCAGTATATCCAAAAGAGCATCTCCACCCCCATCGTTCTATTATTATTATTATTATTAAGAATTTTGTGGGTGCTCAGGCTCCCAGGACCCCAGGGAGTTGGCACCTATGGCCATCCCTGCCCTGTGCATTGCCTACATCTCCTCCTGACCTCTCCGTCCTTTTTCTGGCCACAATTCCTGCGCTCTCCCACTCCTTCCACCTCCTCCCAGCTGCTGTCAAGGCCTGCCCTGAGCCATCCATGCATCTAATGAGCATTCCAGCTCTGGCTGCCCCCAACTTGCCCCCTTCTGCTCATTAAGCGCTTCTGGCCTCCAGCCCCCCTGGAAGGGTCAGCTGGGCAGGAGGAATTGCCCAGCGCCTGGGCCCACACGCACACCCCCCGCTGGGCCCCCGGGAGGGAGGGGTCGAAGCTTCACAACCCCACCGGGTGCCCCCTGATCCAAGCTGCTGGTGGTGGTTCAGGGGGTCCGTGCGCAAGATGGAGGTCAGGCAGCGAGGGGGGGCTGGAGTCCCACCGGAGATGGAGGGGCAGCGGGAGTCCGCATGAGCAGCTTTCTCTTTCTTGTTCTTTTTCCTTTAATTTAAGGTTTTGGAGGGCAAGGCAAGCAATCAAAGGGATGCAGATTTGGGGACTTTTTAGCTTCGAGAAAAGCCAAGAAACAGTATGGCACTTCATAAAATTACACCTGGCACAGGGGAGGAGGGCTGTAGTGAAGTTGGAAAATCCTGGTATGGTCAAACTCTGGTTCACGCAGGAGTGAGACATTGTGGGAGAGATAAAACTGTAGCCTTCTGGGGAACTGGTGTTTGGTCTCTTTAAACGTAAAGCTACCTGTCTCTAGTGGGACGCGGGTGGCGCTGTGGGTTAAACCACAGAGCCTAGGACTTGCCGATCAGAAGCTCAGCGGTTCGAATCCCTGTGACGGGGTGAGCTCCCGTTTCTCGGTCCCTGCTCCTGCCAACCTAGCAGTTCAAAAGCATGTCAAAGTGCAAGTGGATAAATAGGTATCACTCCGGCGGGAAGGTAAACGGCGTTTCCGTGCGCTGCTCTGGTTCGCCAGAAGTGGCTTAGTCATGCTGGCAATGTAACCCGGAAGCTGTACACCGGCTCCCTCAGACAATAAAGCGAGATGAGCGCCACAACCCCAGAGTCGGCCACAACTGGACCTAATGGTCAGGGGTCCCTTTACCTTTACAGGTCTCTAGAGGTGTGAGTCAATTACATCTTGACTGTTGTCAGGACGAGATGTTATCTGATTTGTCCTGGTACAGCTGGGGGCCTGAGTGTGGATTGTGTTGTAAAAAAGGTTGTTGTTGTTGTTTAGTCGTTTAGTCGAGTCCAACTCTTCGTGATCCCATGGACCACAGCACGCCAGGCCCTCCTGTCTTCCACTGCCTCCCCCAGTTTGGTCAAACTCATGCTGGTAGCTTCGAAAACACTGTCCCACCATCTCATCCTCTATCGTCCCCTTCTCCTTGTGCCCTCCATCTTTCCCAACATCAGGGTCTTTTCCAGGGAGTCTTCTCATGAGGTGGCCAAAGTCTTGGAGCCTCAGCTTCAGGATCTGTCCTTCCAGTGAGTACTCAGGGCTGATTTCCTTCAGAATGGAGAGGTTTGATCTTCTTGCAGTCCATGGGACTCTCCAGAGTCTCCTCCAGCACCAGAATTCAAAAGCATCAATTCTTTGGCGATCTGCCTTCTTTATGGTCCAGCTCTCACTTCCATGCATCACTACTGGAAAAACCATAGCTTGAACTATACAGACCTTTGTTGGCAAGGTGATGTCTCTGCTTTTTAAGATGCTGTCTAGCTTTGTCATTGCTTTTCTCCCAAGAAGCAGGCGTCTTTTAATTTCGTGACTGCTGTCACCATCTGCCTCCATTTCTTCACTGCCTCCATTTCTTCCCCTTCTATTTGCCAGGAGGTGATGGGCCCAGTGGCCATGATCTTTGGGGTTTTTTGATGTTGAGCTTCAGACCATATTTTGCGCTCTCCTCTTTCACCCTCATTACTTCCGGGTTTCGCTGCTCATGCATGCACAGATGCTCAAAATGACGTCACGCTCATGCGCAGAAGCAGTGAAAAGCGGCGCGCACGTGTGCAGACATGCCATCGCTAGTTATGTTTGCTTCTGGATGCGAACAGCGCTCCGGAACGGATCCCGTTCGCATCCTGAGGTACCACTGTATCTGCAATCCTGAGGACTCAAAGCACAGTTTTCAGTTTAATTTAATTCACATGGTCCTGGGCACTGGCCCCGGTACCAAATGTTACCCTTGCAGAAGCAATAGATCCATCTGTCACTCCACCCCTTTGCCCATTCCAGTTGCTCCTTTTCTCTCCCTTTCGCTGACCCGCAGAGCCAGACCTCCTCCCTCTGTCCTACACCACCGCTGAGCAGCGCTACCTGGACCTACCAGACGAGCACCTGCCTGAGCTGGATTCTCCACCACCCCTTGAGCCACCGGCCTTGATGGACATCCGCCACTACCAGCGGGAGCCCAGTGAGTCCGACTTTCCGCCGCCGGGACCAGCGAGATCCAGCGCAGCCAGCGCAGAGGAGAGGATACGGCGGCTGGAGGAGCTGGTGGACGGGCTGGGGACGATGCTGGACATGGTAAAAGAGCAGGTGAGGGAAGCTCAGATCCCACCATGCAGAATTTTAGAGTTCGGGAGGGGGACCCAGCGGTCATCTAGTCTAACCCCGGCTCCACAGGAATCTTGTGACAGCAGCATTTTTGCCATATGTCCATTCATCATCATCATCACCACCATCATCATAAACTTTATTGTGCTAGCCAAAGGCCATGGCATCATTCACAAAGGGAACAATAAGAAAAGCAACAGTAATAATAATAATAATAATAATAATAATAATAATAATAATAATAATTTATTTATACCCCACCCCTCTGGCTGAGTTTCCCCAGCCACTCTGGGCGGCTCCCAGACAAGTGTTAAAAACAGTACAGCGTTAAATATTAAAAACTTCCCTGAACAGGGCTGCCTTCAGATGTCTTTTGAAGATAGGAAAGCTGCTTAAAGATAAGATAGCTGCCTTAAGTAACCATAAATAACCACAAATACATCAGGCACCCACCCACCCCCGTTCACCACTTCCCCCCTTTTCTTCCTAATGTATCAACAAATGAAACTGATTTGTAAAAATGTTACATGGGAAAAAAATACGAGAGACATTGCACACACTTTTGTAAATCAAGAAAATCTTTAATACCGTATTTTTTGCTCTATAAGACGCACATTTCCCCCTCCAAAAATGAAGGGGAAATGTGTGTGTGTCTTATGGAGCGAATGCAGGCTCCTTGGCTTCAGCGATAGCAACGCAAAGCCTCCGAAGCACAGTGGGAGCGCTCCCGCTGTGCTCCGGAGGCTTCGCGTTGTTTTCGCTGAAAGGTAGGTGCCCCTTCAGCTAAGGCGCAACGCCCCTTCAGCTAAGCGGGAGGAGAAATGGAAGGGGCTCTGTTTCTCCTGCTGCTTCACTGAAGGGGCGCTGAGCAGAGAGGGGGAGATTTTTTCCTCTTGTTCTCCCCTCTAAAACAAGGTGCGTCCTATGGTTGGGTGCATCCTATAGAGCGAAAAATACGGTAAATAAATAAATAAAAAACAGGCACTGCAAATACAGTGGTACCTCTGATTGTGAATGGGATCCATTCCGGAGGCCCATTCGCAATATGAAAACAGCGCAATCTGAAGAGCCATTTCTGAGCAGGTGCATGGCGCAATTTGGTGTTGTGCGCAGATGCGAAGGGCGATTTCCGTAATAGCGGGTTCTACCCTGAATATCAAATGCGATTCTTTCATGGGGGGCGGGAACAGACCCTTGTTCTTTGGACCTCCTCCTCCCCTGTTAGGATCTAGAGTAACCCCTCGAGTCACCCGCAGTGTCCCCCATCTTTCCCTCCCCAGAATTCGGACCTGCTGGGCCGCGTGAAGTCCCTGGAGGACTGCGAGTGTCGGCGACCAGCGTGCCTCTGGGAAGGGCAGCGCTATGAGGACGGCGCTTCCTGGGATCGAGATCTGTGCACCACTTGCGTGTGTGCACATGGCAAAGCAGAGTGCTCACTGCGCCACGACCGACCTCGCTGTCTGGGTGAGTACGTGCAAGGGGTTGGGTTATTATTACACAGAGCTGTAAAGGTAAAGGTAAAGGGACCCCTGACCATTAGGTCCAGTTGTGACCGACTCTGGGGTTGCGGCGCTCATCTCGCTTTATTGGCCAAGGGAGCCGGCGTACAGCTACCAGGTCATGTGGCCAGCATAACTAAGCCGCTTCTGGCGAACCAGAGCAGCGCACGGAAACACCGTTTACCTTCCGCCGGAGCAGTACCTATTTATCTACTTGCACTTTGACGTGCTTTCGAACTGCTAATTTGGCAGGAGCAGGGACCGAGCAATGGGAGCTCACCCCGTCACGGGGATTCGAACCGCCAACCTTCTGATTGGCAAGTCCTAGGCTCACTAGTTTAACCCACAGCGCCACCCGTGTCCCTACACGCAACTTGGGTTGTTGTTGTTGTTATATATTTTTATTAAAGAATTTCAACCAAACAAATTATTCAAATACTCAGTTACATTTATTTTTTCCCCTATTATCCCCCCCCCATTCCTCCCTCTCCCCACCCAACCCAAGATTTCCCTCCGCTCCCTTCTCTGACCTGTTTGCACGTATTGTTCTCTGCATCTAAAAAACTGTACATATCATTGCGTCATCTGTCCTTAATAAATTTGTGGGTGTTTATTCAAAACCTGCCACGGAGTCCAAATCATTTTGTTTGATTTTTAAATAGTCTGTAAAAAGTTTCCAATCTTCTTTGAAGGCCCGGTTATCCTATTATTATTATTATTATTATTATTATTATTATTATTATTATTATTACCCCACCCATCTGGCTGGGTTTTCCCAGCCACTCTGGGCGGCTTCCAACCGAATATTAAAAACATTACAGGGTCAGACATTAAAAGCTTCCCTAAACAGGGCCGCCTTCAGTTGTCTTTTAAAAGTAAAATAGTTGTTTATTGGCTTGAGATTTGATGGGAGGGCGTTCCACAGAGAGGGAGCCACCACCGAGAAGGCCCTCTGCCTGGTTCCCTGCAACTTCACTTCTCGCAGGGAGGGAACCGTCAGAAGGCTTCAAGTTCCAAGAGATTCCAACTAAACATCTGGAGAAAACTTTCTGACAGGAAGAGCCGTTTGACAGGGGAACGGTTTCCCTTGGCAGGTTGTGGGTTCTCCTTCCATGGAGAGTTTGGAAAGCCATCTGTCATGCATGAGATTCCTGAATTGCAGCAGGTTGGACTAGATGACCCTGGAGGTCCCCCCCAACTGTGATCCTATGATTCCATCATTGCTGACAGCTTTGCCACAGGAAGAAGTTCAACAGGTGCAGTTTCTCTTCAGTGCTGACCTTCTCCCCCCCCCCCCACTTTGCAGGCTGTGCTGACGGCCGGAAGGAAGGGGAGAACTGGAGCCCCGAGCCGTGCTGGACCTGCCGCTGTGAGGTGAGTAGCGGGGCTCTTGTCAGGATGACACCTGTAATCAACAAAAATCTCCCCTTATTCCGTTATGGGGGACACAAGAGCCCTTATAGAGTCCTTTGCAGGTTCTCCGTCAGTCGGATAAAATAACAGAGGCCAACCAGAGAATATTGAGAAGCAAAGCAGCTAGTAAGCCTGATCTTTATTGAACTGTTGCAACAGGGTGCTCCCCTCACACGCAGAAAAGGAGGAGGACCCCAAGCAAAGGTGTGCCTGCCTTTATATAGACATTTTAAATTGCCTGCCTTGGAGTCCAAGACCACCCCCAGACACATCATACCTACATCACAGAAAAGGCAGTCTACAACAGAAATTTGAGTGTGTTGTTTATCTCCTGTCTGGCAGGTTACCTGTTAATGGTCACTTGATTGGATACCCTGGGGAGCCTGGCCAGTCTTTTGTACTGATAAATACTTAGTTCCTGAGCCAGGTCACAGGCTCACACCCTATTCATACACAGACAGACATACTCTTAAGACAGGATTTGTGAAGGAAAAGACAATGGGGAGGCTTTTCCATTTTCCTTGCAGAGAAATATTTGATAATAATAATAATAATAATAATAAATTTTATTTATATCCCGCCCTCCCCAGCCGAAGCCGGGCTCAGGGCGGCTAACAACAATCAAACAATCAAAGTATCAGATATTCACACATTCTAAAAATATTTCATTATAAAAATCAATTAAAATCGAATTAATGGCAACTAATTAAGCAAGATTCTATGCAGGTTGCCAGAGGAGGGAGTCAGGCTGCGCCCTGACCAAAGGCCTGGTGGAACAACTCTGTCTTGCAGGCCCTGCGGAAGGATGTCAGGTCCCGCAGGGCCCTAGTCTCTTGGGACAGAGCGTTCCACCAGATTGGAGCCGCAGCCGAGAAGGCCCTGGCTCTAGTTGAGGCCAGCCTAACCTCTCTGAGGCCTGGGACCTTGAGGATGTTATTATTTGCAGACCGTAGGTTTCTCTGTGGGGCATACCAGGAGAGGCGGTCCCGTAGGTACGAGGGTCCTAGGCCGTATAGGGCTTTAAAGGTTAAAACCAGCACCTTAAACCTGATCCTGTACTCCACCGGGAGCCAGTGCAGCTGGTATAGCACCGGATGAATGTGATCTCGCAGCGAAGACCCCATAAGGAGTCTCGCCGCGGCATTCTGCACCCGCTGGAGTTTCTGGGTCAGTCTCAAGGGCAGCCCCATGTAGAGCGAGTTACAATAATCCAGTCTGGAGGTGACCGTCGCATGGATCACAGTGGCTAGGTCAG
Organism: Podarcis gaigeae; assembly: GCF_964106915.1. Classification (NCBI taxonomy): domain Eukaryota; kingdom Metazoa; phylum Chordata; class Lepidosauria; order Squamata; family Lacertidae; genus Podarcis; species Podarcis gaigeae. Next base: position 4,214,730 of record NC_139686.1, read on the forward strand.
GGCGAGAGAGGTAAGGGACCAACTGCTTAGCTTGGCGGAGATGAAAAAATGCCGCCTTTGTTATAGCTGCAATCTGCGCCTCCATGGAGAGGGAGGTATCAAAGATTACACCCAAACTCTTAACGGACGGTGCTGGCACTAATTGCACCCCCGCAAGAGATGGGAGTTGCCCCCTCAATCCCATATGGTCCCGCCCCAGCCAGAGGACCTCTGTCTTCGAAGGATTTAACTTCAACCGGCTCCCACGTAACCATCCAGCCACAGCTTCCAGACATCTGGTCAGTGCGTCTGGGGCCGAGTCAGGATGGCCGTCCATCAACAGATAGACTTGGGTGTCATCAGCATACTGATGGCAGCCCAGCCCAAAACTCCGGACAAGCTGGGCGAGGGGGCGCATAAAGATGTTAAAAAGCATCGGGGAGAGAATCGCACCCTGAGGCACTCCACACACCAAGGAGTGGCGGGATGACAATTTCCCTCCGAGCGCCACCCTCTGTCCCCGACCAGAGAGAAACGAGCGCAGCCATTGAAGGACTGTGCCCTGAATCCCCATGTCGGCAAGGCGGTGGTCCAGGAGTTCATGATCGACCATGTCGAAGGCTGCTGACAGGTCTAGAAGAATCAGCAGCCCCGACCCGCCTCGATCCAGCTGCCTGCGGAGATCATCTGTTAGGGCGACCAGAGCCGTCTCGGTCCCATGACCAGCGCGGAAGCCGGATTGGAATGGATCCAGAGCAGATGTTTCATCCAGAAACCTACCAAGCTGTTCAGCAACCGCTCTCTCAATCACCTTACCCAGGAATGGAAGATTCGAGACCGGGCGGTAATTGGATAGATCTAAGGGACGCAGGTGGTGCTGTGGGTTAAAGCCTCAGCGCCTAGGACTTGCCGATCGAAAGGTCGGCGGTTCAAATCCCTGCGGCGGGGTGCGCTCCCGCTGCTCGGTCCCAGCGCCTGCCAACCTAGCAGTTCGAAAGCACCTCTGGGTGCAAGTAGATAAATAGGGACCGCTTACCAGCGGGAAGGTAAACGGCGTTTCCGTGTGCGGCTCTGGCTCGCCAGAGCAGCGATGTCACGCTGGCCACGTGACCCGGAAGTGTCTCCGGACAGCGCTGGCCCCTGGCCTCTTAAGTGAGATGGGCGCACAACCCCAGAGTCTGTCAAGACTGGCCCGTACGGGCAGGGGTACCTTTACCTTTACCTTTAAGGGATCTAATGATGTCAATTTGTGAGGGATAAAATGGTTTCAGGACTTTTTCTGTGGGGTTTCAGACATGTGGTTTATATATGCAGATATGAATCTTTTATATAAGACTTTATTTGTTTTTTATTTCACACCCAACCCCGCAAGGATCTGCCTTGCCTCTTTCTGGTGCCTGTTGGCACGAGAGCCCCTTGATTCCACTGTGAGCCATAGTGGTGAATCTCCATTAGGGAATCACTCCGCCCACTAGGGGGTGCTACCCCCACACACTTTGGGGACTACTGGAATAGAGGACCCTCACATCTGTGCCATAGCCCAGGTGTGCCCCTACAGATGGCACTAATGTGACGGTGTTGGGTAAGCATCACAGGAGGACACTGTCCAGACAGAAAAGTATAAGTCAATGGTTGAAGGTGCTATTGAGTGAATGATTGATTGATTGATTGATTGATTGATTGAATGAGAATGAATGAATGAATGAAGAATCTGGAACCAGAGCGACCAAGTGTTCCAGAGAGAATGGAGTAAATTTTTATTATATATAGAGAATCATTGTACACATACAGTATAAAGACACTAGCAGGACTGAAATAAAACTCACAGCGTTTCAAAGAAGGGACATTCTGTTGGTGATTAAAGTGTTTAATAATATAAGACAGATGTAGAATGGAGATGTAAAAAATGTGTGGAAATAAAAATGCGATATAAGAAAACCAGAAAGACGGAGGGAGGGAGGTTGAGAGCTTGGTAGGGCGAATGATATAATGATGTTATATTACGATGTTATAAAATGGTTAAAAGTGGAAAATCAATAAATAAAATGAAATAAAATAATAAAATAATGTCTGTAAGTATATATATATATATATATATATATATATATATATATATATATATGCAGGTTTTGGTGTCCTCGGGTGTCTTCCCGTGTAAAAGTTGGGGTGTCTAGGCGACGTTTCGACGAGGTCTCACTCGTCATCTTCAGGCTGGTGCTTTCGGCTTCTTGTTACTGGAACAGAGCTGGAACAGACACCCCAACTTTTACACGGGAAGACACCCGAGGACACCAAAACCTGCATTCCTGTACCCGTGAAAATCTACGAAAGCATATATATATATATATATATATGGACAGAACTACCCAAACTGTATAGAAATTTATTGATGTACACGACTACAGCGGCAAGAATGTTACTTGCCCAAAAATAGAAAGAAGAAGAAGTCCCGGCAAAATAAGAATGGATACAAAAACTTATGGAATATGCAGAAATGGCAAAACTTACTGGAAGAATAAGAAATCAAGAGAACAAACTTTTTTATATAAAAGAATGGAAATGGTTTATTGAAGATTTACAGATAAACTGTAAACGGATAAGAACATTGGCGGGATTATTGTAATAACCTGCAGTTTCATATTTAAAGTAGATGAATAAATGAGCAAATTAGGTTAATTTGGATAGGCAGAAAATATTATAAATAAATTTAAGGAACCACAGAAAGAGGGGGGAAGGAAAACAAGTTTTGAAATGTTAAAAGGACTATAAAGTTATTGAAATGTATAAAATTGACAACAACAACAACAACAATAATAATAATAATAATAATAATAATAATAATAATAATAATAATGGAATCATTGCTTTGGGCATCATGCGTGCTTTCGCTGTCCAATAACGCTGTGCCTTCTCTCTCTTTTTTTAATAAGATATTTATTAAATTTTCACAAATTATATAACAACAAAACAGAAAAACAAACAGTACACAAACAAAAAAGAACAAGTATAATTTCAATCCCTTATTTTCTTATAACTTACTTCCCCGACCTCCTCATACCTCCCCTTTCTGTATCCCAATTTCTAATTATTAGTTCAGCAAATCCTCTCCCTTAATTTTCAGTTAATTTCTAACCTTTCTTTTCTTTTTACATAACCCTTTCAGCTGAAAACCACTTAATTTCTAAACCATCGTCATACTAGCATTCATTAATTTTGCAATGTTTCCTAAGATAGTCTTTAAATTTCTTCCAATCTTCTTCCGCCGTCTCTCTTCCCTGGTCTCGGATTCTGCCAGTCATTTCTGCCAATCCCATAAGGTCTATCACTTTCATCTGCCATTCTTCCAAGGTGGGTAGATCTTGTGTCTTCCAATACTTTGCAATGAGAATTCTTGCTGCTGTTGTGGCATACATAAAAAAAGTTCTGTCCTTCTTTGGCACCAATTGGCCGACCATGCCCAGGAGAAAGGCCTCTGTTTTTTTCAGAAAGGTGTATTTAAGTACCTTTTTCATTTCATTATATATCATCTCCCAGAAAGCCTTAATCCTTGGGCATGTCCACCAAAGGTGAAAGAATGTACCTTCAGTCTCTTTACATTTCCAACATTTATTATCGGGCAAGTGAACGTTGTGCCTTCTCTACCTAGGATGGCAAAGTGTCCTGCAAGAGAGAGGACTGCTTCCCTGCTCCATGCCAGCACCCCGCAACCCCTCAGGGGAAGTGTTGCCCAGTGTGTGGAGGTTGCTTCTACAAAGGGCACCTCCTGAAAGATGGGCAGAGATACCTGGAGGAGCCATGCAGGCACTGCATCTGCCAGGTGAGCACGGAGGAAGGGGTGGAGGCTGATGGGTCAATGCCAAGGGGTGCCATCAAGAAAAAAAAAGACGCTGATCAGATTTAGCACCTGTATTGATCCCCCTTCTTCCAGATCAGGTTCAGGCGCAGGGCTAGGGCTAGGGCCAGTCTGTGGCAGGAGGCAGCTGGCAATGCCAAGCATCATAAGCAATTGTGCCTGAAGCACAGTGCATGTGCAAAGGATCTGGGGGTCTTAGTGGACCACAATCTGAACATGAGTCCACCATGTGATGCAGCAGCAAAACAGGCCAATGCTATTCTAGGCTGCATCAACAGAAGTCTAGTGCAAGAAGGGCTTTTCACATTTGCCGGAAGCTAGGCTCCGCCCTTGCCGCTCCTGGAGTAAAGGTAAAGGGACCCCTGACCATTAGGCCCAGTCGTGGCCGACTCTGGGGTTGCAGCGCTCATCTCGCTTTATTGGCCGAGGGAGGCGGCGTACAGCTGGTCATGTGGCCAGCATGACTAAGCCGCTTCTGGTGAACCGGAGCAGCGCACGGAAACGCCGCTTACCTTCCCTATTTATCTACTTGCACTTTGACGTGCTTTCAAACTGCTAGGTTGGCAGGAGCAGGGACAGAGCAACGGGAGCTCACCCCGTCGCGGGGATTCGAACTGCCAACCTTCTGATCGGCAAGTCCTAGGCTCTGTGGTTTAACCCACAGCACCACCCGCATCCTGTTCAGGTGTTTAGGGCCTCATCAAACCTAAATCCAGTCCTGTTTGCAACGCTACAGTTTTACGATAGGCTGGGACGTGGTCATTAGACCAAGCAATGCGCTCAACCTTCCTGCCATGTGTTCACCGCTGCCCAGTGTTTTGTGACCTCGTTGGCACCGCTGTATGATTCTCTCCTCTCTCTGCAACTCTCCTAGGCAGGCAGCGTCCGATGCCAAGCACCCAGCTGCCCAGAGCTTTCGTGCCGGGAGCGATACACGCCGCCCGGGGAATGCTGCCCGGTTTGCCATCCAGGTAAGGAAGCAAGGCGGTTGGTTTTGTCGGCCATTGGACCCGATTCATTTGCGCAAAGTGTTTCCTCTGTATCAAGTTTGCTTCCATATCCTTCCCATGCCAGGCCATTCATGAGAGTGCAGGCTCTCCATGTTTCTTGTATCGTCTGCTTCTAGGTTGTTGTCGTTTAGTCATGTCCGACTCTTCGTGACCCCCTGGACCAGAGCACGCCAGGCCCTCCTGTCTTCCACTGCCTCCCGCAGTTTGGTCAAACTCATGTTCGTAGCTTCGAGAACACTGTCCAACCATCTCGTCCTCTGTCGTCCCCTTCTCCTTGTGCCCTCTGTCTTTCCCAACATCAGGGTCTTTTCCAGGGAGTCTTCTCTTCTCATGAGGTGGCCAAAGTATTGGAGCCTCAGCTTCAGGATCTGTCCTTCCAGTGAGCACTCAGGGCTGATTTCCTTCAGAATGGAGAGGTTTGATCTTCTCGCAGTCCATGGGACTCTCAAGAGTCTCCTCCAGCACCAGAATTCAAAAGCATCCATTCTTCGGCGATCAGCCTTCTTTATGGACCAGCTCTCACTTCCATACATCACTACTGGGAAAACCATAGCTTTAGATTTTGGGCTGTTTTTTTCCTTGGGAGGGGGGTTTCTGCAGCTTGTGTAAGAGAAATTCCCACTTCTTTATAACTCTGTCTTGTGAGAACCATCCCCGGACTAGATTTGGGTTACTTTGTCCCGTCCGTATATTTGAGGGCTTTGTTTGAAAGAAACTCGGTGCGTTGTAAAAAGGTAAAGGTAAAGGTACCCCTGCCCGTACGGGCCAGTCTTGACAGACTCTGGGGTTGTGCGCCCATCTCACTCAAGAGGCCAGGGGCCAGCGCTGTCAGAAGACACTTCCGGGTCACGTGGCCAGCGTGAAATCGCTGCTCTGGCGAGCCAGAGCCGCACACGGAAACGCCGTTTACCTTCCCGCTGGTAAGCGGTCCCTATTTATCTACTTGCACCCGGAGGTGCTTTCGAACTGCTAGGTTGGCAGGCGCTGGGACTGAGCAGCGGGAGCGCACCCCGCCGCAGGGATTCGAACCGCCAACCTTTCGATCGGCAAGTACAAATCGGTGCGTTGTAATTAGCCTCAAATAATTTTACATAACCTCAAGGAGTTTTGGATGGCTTCAGTGGGATTTAAAGGACTTTAGAAGAGCCTCAAAGGAAGTTTGGAAGGATGTTTAAAATGCCGTCCGGCGACTCCCAGAGTCCTTATCTGGCTGGGATATAAGCTTTTTTTCCAGGAATGTGTCTTTTTCCCTTATTATTTTTTAAAAGCTCCTACTCACTCTGCTGAGGCTCACAGGAGACTTGCTTCAGGCGCCATCTTCTAACCGGAAGTCTTATTCTATCAAACATTCATCTGACTTGGTGTAGAGGTTCTATGTCTGTCAATGGTTCATCTAAGCTATTTATGGCATTTTCTCTTCACTTTCCTTCCTGCAAAAAGTCTGGGGTTGTTTGATTTTTAAAGTGGGTATTCTTCTCCAGAGTGCTTCAGTTGTGCAATCCTAAATATGCTGGTATGTGCTCAGTGCCAGATTTACGTATAAGCCAAACAATCTATAGCTTAGGGCCCCACTCTCTTGGGGACCCCCAAAAAAATTAAAGGGGGAAAAACTGGATGTACATTTCCAAAATATAAGATAAAAATAAAATAAAATAACACCCACATACAGCAACAGTGTTTTGTGTTGTGTAGGCTCCTATGATGTAATGGGCCCCGCCTGCTCGCCTGCTCCCTAAAATATCACTGCTTTGTTCATTTCTATATATAGGGTGCCTACATTCTGCTATTTATAATTATTAGTTGTTTGCATCATATATCACCTATTATTATTTCATCTTATAGCAATTTTCTAGAGACTATATTATGAGTCATTGTAAATTGTGTTTCTAAAGGAACTTTTGTTATTGCCAAATGCCAATGTGTTTACATTATTAAGTTTGTTATGAATAAAAAATCTTTTGAAGTTAGAGGTTAATAATTACCTATTTCACTGTTAATATACTTCTTAATTGTATTTCAGTTCAACAATTAATTTGATAAAATACATATTTTGTTATGTGCAAATGGCTTTAGATAGGTCCATAAATTACGATATAACATATATTCAACACAAAAAACAGTGACCATTTGTTGTTGACAAAGGACAGCTGGACATATAAAGGGCCCCATTACCTTCAGGAGCTTAGGGCCTCATCAAACTGAAATCCAGCCCTGTATGCAACTGAATCTTTTCTGCAAAATAGCAAAATATTTCCACCAAAGCAGTCATAGCTGAATCCCTGCCCGGTTTATAAATACTATGCCAAACTTGACCCTAAACCCCTGGCTCTGGGATAAGGCAAGGGAGTGGGGGCAGCATGGATGAAGGACACGATTTTCATCATCATCATCATTTATTCAATTATCAGCCACTCTTTCTTGCCACAGCAACTCAAAGCAACATACAATATTTTAAGCAAAAAATACAAACACATGCATCCATTAAAAGCAGGATGAAATCAATCTAAGAGACAATTCTGTTTTTTAAACAAGAAAATAAAACATCTCACCCAAGCAAAGACACAATAAAAGTAGTATCCAGAAGTTAATGTATAGGAACACGTTTCCGTACCAAAATAAGGTAAAGGTAAAGGGACCCCTGACCATTAGGTCCAGTCGTGGACGACTCTGGGGTTGCGGTGCTCATCTCGCTTTACTGGCCGAGGGAGCCGGCGTACAGCTTCTGGGACTTGTGGCCAGCAGGACTAAGCCACTTCTGGCAAACCAGAGGAGCACACGGAAACGCCGTTTACCTTCCCACCACAGCGGTACCTATTTATCTAGTTGCGCTTTGACGTGCTTTGGAACTGCTAGGTTGGCAGGAGCAGGGACCGAGCAACAGGAGCTCATCCCGTCACGGGGATTCGAACCGCTGACCTTCTGATCGGCAAGTCCTAGGCTCAGTGGTTTAACCCACAGCGCCACGCGCAAATTAATATCACACGGTTCCAAGTGACAAAAGTGGTTTTACCTGATTGCTCCATTACCTTATTAAATAGTTCTGTTATCTCATTAAAAACATTGCCTTGTTGCCTGTCCTCTCTGCTTACTCTTTTGCAGGTTTTAATTTTCCGCAGATGGTGTTCTCGTTCCCTCCCTGTTTTTGACAAACAGTAATTCTGGCAGCGGTTAAGAAGCGTTGCATTAATTCCTTGCCTTTTCCTCATGCCTGGTTTTTTTTTTTTGCCCAGGTTGTGAGTACGAAGGACAGAGATATCATGAGGGAGATGTCTTTGCCGCCTCTTCGAACCCCTGCATGAACTGCTCCTGCCGGGTGAGTGGATGGAGGGAAGGGCATAGTGCCCGGCTATACCGTATAACAAATTATCACAGTGGTAACAGTTGTTGTTGTTGTTTAGTCATGTCCGACTCTCCATGACCCCCTGGACCAGAGCACGCCAGGCCCTCCTGTCTTCCACTGCCTCCTGCAGTTTGGTCAAACTCATGCTGGTAGCTTCAAGAACGCTGTCCCACCATCTCGTCCTCTGTCGTCCCCTTCTCCTTGTGTCCTCCATCTTTCCCAACAGCAGGGTCTTTCCCAGGGAGTCTTCTCTTCTCATGAGGTGGCCAAAGTCTTGGAGCCTCAGCTTCAGGATCTGTCCTTCCAGTGAGCACTCAGGGCTGATTTCCTTCAGAATGGAGAGGTTTGATCTTCTTGCAGTCCATGGGACTCTCCAGAGTCTCCTCCAGCACCAGAATTCAAATGCATCAATTCTTTGGCGATCAGCCTTCTTTATGGTCCAGCTCTCACTTCCATGCATCACTACTGGGAAAACCATAGCTTTTACTATACGGACCTTTGTTGCCAAGGTGATGTCTCTGCTTTTTAAGATGCTGTCTAGGTTTGTCATTGCTTTTCACCCTCATTAAAAGGTTCTTGCATTCCTCCTCACTTTCTGCCATCAAGGTTGTGTCGTCTGCATATCTAAGGTTGGATATTTCTTCCGGCAATCTTAATTCTGACTTGGGATTCATCCAGCCCAGCCTTTCGCATGATGAATTCTGCATATAAGTTAAATAAGCAGGGAGACAATATACAGCCTTCCGATTGGCTGTAGTCAATCAGTTGTTCCATATCCAGTCCTAAGTGTAGCTTCTTGTCCCACATAGAGATTTCTCAGTAGACAGATGAGGTGATCAGGAACTCCCATTTCTTTAAGAACTTGCCATAGTTTGCTGTGGTCAACACAAAGGCTTTTGCATAGTCAATGAAGCAGAAGTAGATGTTTTTCTGGAACTCTCTAGCTTTCTCCATAATCCAGAGCATGTTTGCAATTTGGTCTCTGGTTCCTCTGCCCCTTCGAATAAAACCATGCAATAAAAGCAAATCAGTAGTTGAAAACAAGCGTCAGCTAACCATTGTGGAAAGACGTATTCTCAATTACCTGCATAGGCCTGGTGGAATCAGAAAGTTTTCAGCAGCCGCTTGAAAGTTGGCACTGAATCTCCAGTGGCAGAGAGTTCCATAGGCCTGGCCAATGACATGAAAGGCTCAGCTTTTCGTTGTTATCCAATGAGCCTCACCGACTTGGGGATCGGCCAGCAACGCTCCTGCAGAGGATCTTGGTGATCGATCTGGGATAGAAGATTTCGAGGCTGTGGCTGGGAAGATTTAGGGTGGGCCAGTAATAGCTACCAGCGGATGGCAGCCCATAAGCCAAGCAGCAGGATCAGGCCCATCCCGTGTTGCCGACTTCCTAGCATTTAGCACGCAACGGTATACTGCCTGTGGACTTGAAGGTTCAATTCAACTGTTGCACCTATCCCCCTGTTTATTTCCATTCTCTAATAAGACGCTGAACGATGCTCAGTGGGAAGTGATAAAGGTTCACCCAAGCATGTGCAGAGTGCATTTTAATGAAGAGAAGAAAAGACACTCTGCACATGCTGGGGTGAACCTTTATCACTTCCCACTGAACATCGTTCAGGGTCTTGTTAGAAACAACTGCCACTGGTCCCCACGCACCTCACTTCTGAGTCAAAGGATGTGGAATAATTTGGGGAGATTGGGCAAAGTTGGCATTTTTTGAGGTTACCCCTCCAGCGGAGGGGGGTTAAGACAGACCCCAGTTTGGGGACAGGGAGGAAAGGAGGCACGCCCCTACCCACCCATCCTGTTCCCTTTTTTCTTCCAGAGGAGCCTGGTCCGCTGCCACCCAGTCCACTGCCCTCCCAGCCGCTGTGCCAAGCCCAGCCCTCAGCCTGGCCAATGCTGCCCTGTTTGCCCAGGTGAGTGACTCGCTGTGAATGAAGTGGAGCAGGTAGAGGAATCTGGCTTCTCTTCCAAATTCTGCAAAGAACCAAGAGGGGGTGGGAGTGGACTGAGCCAAGACTGAGCCCCGGGAGGTGTTTTTCTGTGCCCCAGGAGCAGCTGAGTTTTGAGGCTGCTGTTTGCCTGCAGGACAATATATTACATGGCTCTTACTCAATCATTAACCCCCCTGCGAATGTGCTCCCCCTGGAAAAATAAATAGAAAAAAGGACTCAGGTGACACATTTACAGTGAGGGGGAAAAGTATTTCATCCCCTGCTAAATTTGCCCGTTTGCCCTCTGACGAAGAAATGACCAGTCCATAACTTTAATGGTAGTTTTATCGTAGCTGTGAGAGACAGAATAACAACAGGAAAAACCCCGGAAACCCAGAAGAGAAAAGTCAGAGATCGATGTGCATTATAATGAATGAAATAAGTATTTGATCCCTTTTGCAAAAGATGACATAGTACATGGTGGCAAAACCCTTGTTGGCAATTACAGAGGTCAGATGTTTCTTATAGGTGGCCACCAGGTTTGCACACATCTCAGGAGGTATTTTGTCCCACTCCTCTTTGCAGATCCTCTCCAAGTCAGTAAGATTTCGAGGCTGATGTATAGCTACTCAAACCTTCAGCTCCTTCCACAGTTTTTCGATGGGATTAAGGTCTGGAGACGGGCTAGGCCACTCCAGGACCTTACTATGCTGCTTCTTGAGCCATTCCTGTTGCCTTGGCCGTGTGTTTTGGGTCACTGTCATGCTAGAATACCCATCCTCGACCCATTTTCAATGCCCTGGTTGAGGGAAGGAGGTGCTCACCCAAGATTTGACGATACATGGTCCCGTCCATCGTCCCTTCGATGCGGTGAAGGTGTCCTGTCCCCTTAGCAGAAAAACACCCCCAAAGCATAATATGTCCCCCTCCATGTTTGACAGTGGGGGTGGTGTTCTTGGGGTCATAGGCAGCATTCCTCCTCCTCCAAACACGGCGAGTTGAGTTGATGCCAAAGAGCTCGATTTTGGTCTCATCTGACCACAACACTTTCATCCAGTTCTCCTCTGGGTCATTCAGATGTGCATTGGCAAACTGCAGACAGGACCTTGCGAGCTCTGCAAGATCTCAGTCCTTCACGGTGTAGTGTGTTTGTTATGTACTGAGGTTCTCACCCTGGGCCAGCAGGGGGATACTGTAGATAGTTATGCAAATAAGGGATCGAAAGTGACGTTCAGTGATTGGATAGTTTTAGAAAGTTGCTACAGTAACGTTGTATTGCAGCTCTATATAAGCAGGCTGACTGAACCCTTCAGTTCAGTTCTGTCCTGGCCTGTGAATAAACAGGAGCTGTTTGAAGAATCGCTGTGTCGTCTGATATGTTCACCCACAACATAACACTGGCGACGAGAATGGGATCTCTGAATCGACACTTGGCACGGGAATGGTTGCCTCCGTAGCCGGCACATTCCGATTGGCCCTTGGACTTCTTTTGGAACTTCCTGCGCTCCCGCTTTGTCTGGTGCATGTCATCGTCTTCACTGGAGGATGCCTCATCACTGCTGGCCTCTTCATGATGCACTGGAACTGGCTTCCTAGCAAGACGCGGGCTGCTGGCCTTGCGGATCTCCTGGGCGGAGCGTTCGGCAGCTTCTGAGGCCACAGCCTCCTCAATGGCTTTCTGCAGCATGAGGTCTGGCTTGGCGAGGAGACGCCATTGCAGATGGATGTCCCGGACCCCGCAGACAATTCGATCCATCAGGGCATCGTCCAAGTCTCGGAACTCGCAGTGCATTGCAGCCTGTTGGAGGGTGGCGGTGTAGTTGTTAATTGACTCCCCCTCTGCCTGGTTCTGGTGGTAGAACGCATGGCGGGCAGCAATCTTGGATGGCTTTGGCGCGAAGTTGTTGCGGAGCTTCTCTTTAATCGTGTCCCATGGTGCTGCCTGGACTGTTACAGGCGCAACCAGTGCTTGGGCCGTCTCAAACACCTCAGGCCCACAAAGGCTGAGGAATAGGCCCCGCTTCCGCTCCCGTGATACTTCCGTCAGCTCGTTGGCTTGGAGGTAGCAGTCGAACCGAGCGAGGTAGGAGTCCCATGATTCAGAGGCTGGCGCAAACGGCGGTAGAGGCACAAGTGAAGCCATGATTCCGGTGCCGGCGTAGAGGGTGATGGATGGAACACCGTGCTCTAGCCAGAACAGTCAGCTCTGAATTGGTTCTGTTCAGTGATTTTGCTCGGTGTTTCAGCTCCGCTCAGAGGGTGGCTGCATCTGGCTGTGCTCTGTTGTCCATCCATCCCATCCTTGTCGCCAGTTCACCCACAACAGTGTTACCAACTATTTTCATGGTGACCATGGTCCCAGCTGCCCTGATATCATTGACAAGTTCCCCCCTGTAGTTCTAGGCTGCTTCATCGCTGTTCTCCTGGTCATTGCAACTCCATGAGATGAGATCTTGCATGGAGCCCCAGACCAAGGGAAGTTGACAGTTATTTTGTGTTTCTTCCATTTGCGAATTATTGCACCAACTGTTGTCACCTTCTCACCCAGCTGCTTGGCAATAGTCTTGTAGCCCAGTCCAGCCTTGTGCAGGTCTACAATCTTGTCCCTGACATCCTTGGACAGCTCTTTGGTCTTGGTCATGGTGGCTCCTTTGGAATCTGCTGGATTGATTGCTTCTGTCGACAGGTGTCTTTTGTACAGGTACTGTAACGAGCTGGGATTACAGATAAGACCTCTCCCTTACAACAGGTGCTTCTAATCTCTTTTTTTAAAAAAAATAATATTTATTAGAGTTTCAAGGGTTACAGAAAGAAAAAAGAGAAAACACCAAATTAAACAAAAACAAAACAACACATCACAATAAGAAAAGAGGGGGGGGGGACACAGAAAAATAGAAACAATTAAAAACACAAGACATATTTCCCATAACTTATCTTTCATTTACTTGTTTCCTTGACCTCCTCACACCTCCCTTTTTTGTGTTCTAGTTCAGTTAGCTATTTCAGCAAATCCTTTCCATCTTTCCCAGTTTTTGTCCTATAATTTATCTTGATATAATCTAACTTTACTTTCCCTCCTTTCACCAATTAACAATCTATTTTTACTTAATCCTTTATAACATTTCTGCTAAAGCCACATAACTTCATTCCAACATCCTTCTAACATTCATTAATTTTACAGTGTTTCTGTAAATAATCTTTAAATTTCTTCCAATCTTCTTCCACTGACTCTGGTCTCCCTGGTCTCGGATTCTGCCAGTCATTTCCGCCAGTTCCATGTAGTCTTATCAGCTTCATCTGCCGCGGGTGCTTCTAATCTTAGCTCCTTACATACAGTGAATATACCAGGTAGCCTGACATCTGGCTGGTTGATAGGGGATCAAATACTTATATCACTCATTATAATGCAAATCAATCTCTGACTTTTGTCTTTTGGGTTTCTGAGGGTTTTCCTGTTGTTATTCTGTCTCTCACAGCTACAATAAACCTACCATTAAAATTATGGACTGGTCATTTCTTCGTCAGGGGGCAAATGGGCAAATTTAGCAGGGGATCAAATACTTTTCCTTCTCACTGTATTTATTATCTATTTATTTTGCAACATTATTATTATTATTAGAATTTATATACCGCCCTATACCCAGGGGTTTCAGGGCGGTTCACAGAATAAAATCAAGACATAAAACCACAAAATAAAAATAACAACAACAACCCAATAGCCCCCCCACCGTGTATTAAAAAATAATAATACTCAAATCGGTTTACGAAAAACGATGAAACAGTAAAATTATGCATCAGTAGAATTAACAGCAATGAAAAGTTAAAATAGCAATAGGCTAAAAACCGGATTGAAACGAGCACCAACTTTTCTAAACCCCTGCACAAAAATATTCTGTTAGCAAGAGCTGAAAAGGTACCTGCCTGTTTTCAAGTGGCGGGGAGTTCCAAAGTGTAGGTGCTGCAGCACGAAAAAAATTCAGGAATGTAATTGTTCCTAATGCTCCCTGTTCCTTGGCCTTCTTCCTTCTCTCATTCTGTCTCTCCTCTTAGCGTGTGAGCTGGACGGGCGAATGCTGGAGTCTGGGCAGAAGCTCACCTCTGCGGACGGATGTCGAAGCTGCACCTGTTCTGTGAGTTATGGGAGAGTCTGAGGGGTTTGCAATGCCCCCAAAAGCCAGTGGGGGGCAGTAGAATGATCCTGTCACTGTGTATGTACATTTTTATCGGCCATTGATCAGAGAGCCAATAGCGGACTTTAGTGTACCTTGCGTACGTTGCCAGAATTCGCACGCACCCCTCCAGTCCTCACACTACCTGATAACAAATACCTGATAACAAATAGAAAAATTATAATCCGTTTGCATAGTAGGTCTGTATTCAAACCATCAAAAATCCTCAATATTATTATTATTATTATTGGAAGTTTTTAATGTTTGATGTTTTAATGTATTTTTAATCACTGTTGGAAGCCACCCAGAGTGGCTGGAGAAACCTATCCAGATGGGTGGGGTACAAATACATTATTTTTTATATTATTATTATTATTATTATTATTATTATTATTATTATTATTATTATTATTTTGTAATTTTGTAATTTTAATTATTATTATTATTATTATTATTATTATTATTATTATTATTATTAATACCTTGCCCATCTGACTGGGTTTCCCCCGCCACTCTGGGCAGCTCCCAACAGAATATTAAAAACACAATAAAACATTTAAAAACTTCCCTACCTTCAGATGTCTTCTAAAAGTCGGATAGTTGTTTATTTCCTTTACATCTGAAGGGAGGGCACTCCACAGGGCGGGCACCACCACCGATAAGGCCCTCTGCCTGGTTCCCTGAAACCTCACTTCTCGCACTGAGGGAACCGCCAGAAGGCTCTCGGAGCTGGACCTCAGGCTGTGCACCTGGTCGCAGTGCCCATTTGCCATGTCTGTTCTGTGACCTGAGTCTCTTTCTCCAGGAGGGGGCACTGGTGTGCACCCCTGCCCAGCCATGCCCCCCGCCTTGCACCCACGGACTACCCCCTGCCACTGGCTCCTGCTGCCCGGACTGCACCCGCTGCCTTTTCCGCGGGCAGCTCATTCCCAACGGTGGCGAGGTGGCGGGCAAAGACCCCTGCGAATGCTGCATCTGTCAGGTGGGTGCCAGGGGGGTGGTTGCCACCAAAAAAATCAGAATGCAGTTGGTGCCCGTGGTGGGCGTGGCCAGCCGCATAGTGGGTGGGGCAAAGGATGCAAATTTTGCTGGTTGTGCAGGGAGCTCTTTGTACCCAAACTTTATCCTCCATCCATACAAGAAAGAGACGTCTTTAAGGATTAAGGATATGTCCCAGCCAACCTGAAAATCTTGGGGTGCAATGCAGGCCAATGAGGCATGAGGGTTAGGGAGCATTCTAAGGGCCCTATCCCCTTCCCTGCAGGAAATACGACTTGGCTCACTTTCTCGAGTCGTCTGGAGCGGGAGGGTTGTTGGTGGGGAGGGGTGAGCAATAGATCTCTGATCCAGTCAGGCTCCTTATTCATTTTGCGCTTCCTCTTGCCTTTTTCCCTCTCTAGGATGGGAACATCGTCTGCTCCCAGGTCACCTGCCCAAAGCTGGACTGTGCCATCACAGAGGAGATCCCTGGACAATGTTGCCCCCTGTGCCAGGGTGAGAAGGAGGTGAAGGCTTCCCATTTTGCACTTGAGGTGCAAGCTTAAGGTTGAATCCAGACAAGACAGAAGTACTGTTTCTGGGGGACAGGAGGTGGGTTTGTGTGTGGAGGACTCCCTGGTCCTGAATGGGGTAACTGTGCCCCTGAAGGACCAGGTGTGCAGCCTGGGAGTCATTCTGGACTCACAGCTGTCCATGGAGGCACAGGTCAAATCTGTGTCCAGGGCAGCTGTCTACCAGCTCCATCTGGTACACAGGATGAGACCCCACCTGTCTGCAGACTGTCTCACCAGAGTGGTGCATGCTCTGGTTATCTCTTGCTTGGACTACTGCAATGCGCTCTCTGTGGGGCTACCTTTGAAGGTGACCCGGAAACTGCAACTAATCCCGAATGCGGCAGCTAGACTGGTGACTGGGAGCGGCTGCCGAGACCACATAACCCTGGTCTTGAAAGACCTACATTGGCTCCCAGCACGTTTCTGAGCACAATTCAAAGTGTTGGTGCTGACCTTGAAAGCCCTAAACGGCCTCGGCCCAGTGGACCCGAAGGAGCGTCTCCATCCCCATCATTCTGCCCAGATACTGAGGTCCAGCTCCAAGGGTCTTCTGGTGGCTCCCTTGCTGCGAGAAGCCAAGTTACAGGGAACCAGGCCGAGGGCCTTCTCGGTGGTGGCACCCGCCCTGTGGAACGCCCTCCCACCAGATGTCAAAGAGAAAGATAACTACTAAACTTTTAGAAGACATCTGAAGGCAGCCATGTTTAGGGAAGCTTTTAATGTTTAATAGATTATTGTATTTTAATATTCTGTTGGGAGCCACCCAGTGTGGCTGGAGAAATCCAGCCAGATGGGCAGGGAGACGCTCCTTCAGGTCACCCCCCCGGCCGCTTCCCAGAGCCCCCTATGGCAACCCCATTGCCCCACCACCACCCCATGGCCGCTACGGCCCACTTTGGGATTCCTCGCAGTTGAAGCCGACCTGACGTTTCTGCGTTGGTGGACTCTGACAGGTTGCCTCGACGGAGAATCCCGGCGTGAGCACAATGAAGAGTGGACCCCATCCTCGGACCCTTGCCTGAAGTGCAAATGCCTGGTAAGGTCAGAAATAGGTTGCAAGCAGAGATCAAGAAATAACCCAGAGGTATTCATTTAGACAGGAGGGACACGGGTGGTGCAGTGGTCTAAACCACAGAGCCTAGGACTTGCTGATCAGAACGTCGGTGGTTCAAATCCCTGCGACGGGGTGAGCTCCCGTTGCTCGGTCCCTGCTCCTGCCCACCTAGCAGTTCGAAAGCACGAAGTGCAAGTAGATAAATAGGTACCACTCCGGCGGGAAGGTAAACGGCGTTTCCGTGCGCTGCTCTGGTTCGCCAGACGCGGCTTAGTAATGCTGGCCACATGACCCGGAAGCTGTATGCCGGCTCCCTCGGCCAGTAAAGCGAGATGAGCGCAAAACCTCAGAGTCGGCCACGACTGGACCTAACGGTCAGGGCTTCCTTTACCTTTACTATTCATTTAGACGCACAAAATGACTTCACACGCATGCGCAGAAGCGGTGAATCGTGACCCGCGTGTGCGCAGACGCACTGCTGCGGGTTGCGCTCTTTTCATGTTGCAAACGGGCCTCCAGAACAGATCCCGTTCGCAACCAGAGGTACCACTGTATATTGTCAGCCGCGTTGTGTTGCTGAAATGACATTTGCTTGAAATGGGAGGAAGGGAGAAAAAATGACACTCACAGGAAGAACAAGGATATAGTTTGAGATCCTCACCTATAGTTTTATAAAAATCATTTAATGTGTCAACACAAATACAGTGGTACCTCCAGTTAAGTACTTACCGTACTTTTCGCTCTATAAGATGCACCAGACCACAAGACGCACCTAGTTTTTGGAGGAGGAAAACAAGGGAAAAAATATTCTGAATCTCAGAAGCCAGAACAGCAAGAGGGATCGCTGCGCAGTGAAAGCAGCAATCCCTCTTGCTGTTCTGGCTCCTGGGATAGCTGCGCAGCCTGCATTCGCTCCATAAGACGCACACACATTCCCCCTTACTTTTTAGGAGGGAAAAAGTGAGTCTTACAGAGCAAAAAATATGGTAATTCGTTCTGGAGGTCTGTTCTTAACCTGAAACTCTTCTTAACCTGAAGCACCACTTTAGCTAATGGGGCCTCCTGCTGCTGCTGCGCCGCCAGAGCACGATTTTTGTTCTCATCCTGAAGCAAAGTTCTTAACCCGAGGTGCTATTTCTGGGTTAGCGGAGTCTGTAACCTGAAGTGTCTGTAACCCAAGGTACCACTGTAGAAGTTATAAATATTGCAGCTGTTGTATAAGAGGTTATTATTGTAACTGGAATGAATTGAAATCAATAAGATTTTGGAAGGCAGAAATAAAGAAAACCATCAATCCTAGCATATAGGGGGCCACCTGATCTAAATTATATAACTTGGTATTTGAAGGATTGGTATTATTGATTGTATTATAAATTGGTATTGTTATAATGAAGCTATTACTGGATTGTAATTGAAAAGTAATAAAAATTATTATGAATAAAATAAAGTGGGAGGAAGGGGCTTTTAGAATCAGAATCTATGATTCTAAAAGCCCCTTCCTCCCACTTTATTTTATAATACAATACAATTAATGTATTATATAATACAGAATATAATACAATATAATATAATGCAATTTTTGTTAGGGAAGGGAGACCAGTCTGTGAGTCAGGCCCTGCAAGACATTCTTGCTCCCTTGAAAGATACCAATTCCATTCTCTCCCTCCCTCCTGTTTTTCCCCATGCCCCCAGGAAGGTCACGCCGTCTGCAAAAGGAGGCACTGCGCCAGTCTCTGCCGCCACCCAGCACCCCCTCGCCCCGGGACTTGCTGCCCCGTCTGTGATGGTGAGTCCCAGGAGATTATTTAAGAGGCTGTCCCCTGCATCTCGAACTCAGAGCCCTTTACAAACTCTTCTTGTCCTGGTGCCTCCAGGTTGTGGGATGTGATCCATGAGAGGCAGTCAAGTACAGCATTCCTTGAAATGCTAGAGAAGACATGCGAGGCAATGTTTGGTCCAGCCAGTCGAAACTTCCTGTTCCTCCTGGCTGGAGCATCCTTCCTTTTGCATGTGAAGGTGGGCATGACCTCACCTGTCCAGGTAACAAAAGAGCGAGTCACGCAGCACACCTCTCCTTTTCCATCTTCCTTCTTCATTTGAGCAACTTTTAGCTAGGACTGCTCTGCTAGCTCTCAGCTAGCAGAAGCACTGGGATTATTCCCCCATATGGGGTAGATCCACATGTACATATTTGCAGCTAAGTCTGCCTTCAGGGATCCAACTGTGAACTGATGTGAGTAAACTTCTTTTATCATCTCTGAATAAGATTGTGGCATCTTTATTCTTTTAAAAGGGATTCAAGGGAAGTTACCAGGAACATACAATTCAATCTGAGAAAGACTGAATTGTATAATAGGGAGAGGCTCACACGAGCCTGCAACCAGCTATCTGCTGTGCATGTAAAAAGGGGGATGTAACTCTGCTACATAAAGAAACTTGCTGCCGCAAGTTAGGAAGGATATTAACAAACAAGATATCCTCTCCTGCCACCCTCAACATTCCCACACAGGTTGTCTGTGGGAAGGGAGAGAGTACCGCAGCGGAGAGGTGGTCCCGAGTGGAGAGCCTTGCAAGCGCTGCACCTGCGTGGTGAGTCTTCCATTGCCGAGTCTTGCACTTCTTTCTTTTTTCTTTATATTTCTCAAATTTATACATTTCATTAGTTTTACAATCCATTTGACCTTTTAAAACTTTACTTCCTTTCCCCTGTTTCTGCGGTTCCTTAAGTTTATTTTTTAATATCTTCTGCATATCCAAATTCCTTAAACTTGCTCGTTTAATTATCTACTGTAAATACATACTCTAATAAAACTGCGGTTTATTGCACTTAATCCTGCTAATGCTTTTATCTGTTTGCAATTTATCTGTAAATATTCAATAAACCATTTCCATTCTTTTCTTAAAAGCTTATGTTGATTTCTTATTCTTCCGGTAAGTTTGCCATTCCTGCATATTCCATAAGTCTTTGTATCCATTCTTCCTTTACTGGAACTTCTGCTTCTTTCCATTTTTGGGCA
This sequence comes from Podarcis gaigeae, assembly GCF_964106915.1. Taxonomy (NCBI): domain Eukaryota; kingdom Metazoa; phylum Chordata; class Lepidosauria; order Squamata; family Lacertidae; genus Podarcis; species Podarcis gaigeae. The sequence goes on from NC_139686.1 coordinate 4,234,651, forward strand.
AGTAACATTCTTGCTGCTGTAGTAGCATAAATAAATAAATTTCTATACAATTTAGGTTGTTGCTGAGTCTTGCATTTTGGGCATGGTGTTTGTTCCCTCCCCACGCTACTCCGGCTTGGAGCTATTTATATTATTTCTTCATTAAAAAAATACTTGCAACCCGCTGCATCATTCAAAAATGTATAGGTCAAGGTAAAGGGAGCCCTGACCATTAGGTCCAGTCGTGGCTGACTCTGGGGTTGCGACGCTCATCTCGCTTTATTGGCCGAGGGAGCCAGCGTACAGCTTCCAGGTCATGTGGCCAGCAGGACTCAGCTGCTTCTGGCGAACCAGAGCAGTGCACGGAAACGCCGTTTACCTTCCCGCCGGAGTGGTACCTATTGATCTACTTGCACTTTGATGTGCTTTCGAACTGCTAGGTTGGCAGGAGCAGGGACCGAGCAATGGGAGCTCACCCCGTTGCGGGGATTCGAACCACTGACCTTCTGATCGGCAAGTCCTAGGCTCTGTGGTTTAACCCACAGTGCCACCCACGTCCCCTCAAAAATGTATAGAAACAATTTTAAAACCATAAAACTGTCTTTAAAAGTTAAAAGCAGAAGTCAAATATAACCATTGTGGAAAGATGCATTTTTAGTTGTCCACACAGGGTTCTGGTGGGATAGAAGAGATTTCAGCAAGTGTTTAAAAGCTGGCACAGAAGGCGCCTACTGAATCTCTAGTGGCAGAGAGTTCCACAAGACCCGGTTGAAGGTCACGGTTTCTCTTTGTTGTCCAATGAGCCTCACCAACTCGGGGAATGACCAAAGACACTCTTGGGGGAGGGTGTGTGCTGAGGGGGGTGGAAATGACACTGGAACCCCCTTCCTAACCCTTTTGCTTGTTCCGACAGGCCGGCGAGGTTTCGTGTGAGCGAGCCGCGCCCAAGTGCCCTCCACTGTCCTGCAGCCACCCAGGCAAACTCCCGGGACAGTGCTGCGCAACCTGCGAAGGTGAGTTGTCTGCCGCCCATATCATCGTCACCATCAGGCCTGCGAAGCGCTTTCTGGGTGGCTTCCCTTGTTGCACACAATCCGGAAGCTGCAGTCGGGGCAGGATGCTGCAGCACAATTGCTGACAGCAGTGCAGCCTCACCAGAGTGTAACAGCTGCGCTCAGAGATCCGCCCTGGTTGCCAGTCTCAGGACCACCCACCACCAAAGTGTCCCTATTTTCCAGGGACAGTCCCGGATTTACAGAAGCCGTCCCGGTTTCTGATTTTATCCCGGAATGTCCCGCTTTTCCTTACGGTGTTCCTCTTTTCATTGGAGGGGATGGAGTTATGGAACTCCTGGAGCCATTGATGGCAGCCCTGTATGGGGTGGTGGAATATGTTATATACCGTATTTTTCGCTCCATAAGATGCACTTTTTTCCTCCTAAAAAGTAAGGGGAAATGTCTGTGCATCTTATGGAGCGAATGTGTGGTCGATCGCTGGCTCTTGCCCAGGCCTCCATTGATGAATGTTCTGCAGACAGAGGCTGTTTGTTTCCCCAGCGACATGGGACTGATTAGATTATCTGTCTGGAAACTGTAGAAACAGCTCCCTTTCCTTTCCTAAAGAAGCTGCTGCTGAACCCCATAAAAACAGGATTTTTTTCTCTATGCAAAGTAAGCTCAACAACTTTGAGCTGATCCTCAAAAAATGCGGCATTTCCCCTTTGCAAAAGAAGCTGCACAACTTTGAGCTGATCCCCCCAAAAATGGGGCTTTCCCCCTTTCCTCCTCTAAAAACTAGGTGCGTCTTATGGTCAGGTGCGTCTTGTGGAGTGAAAAATATGGTATATGTTGAAAGCTGCCCAGAGTTGCTGGGGCAGCCCAGTCAGGATGGGTGGGGTATAAATAGTAAAATTATCATTATTATTAAACGGGAACATCCCTATTTTCAACAGAGGAATGTTGGAGGGTATGGAGCTGTGGGACCTCCAGGGACCACCTGATGGCAGCCCTGTATAGGGGGAAATAATATGTTATATATATGTTGGAAGATGCCCAGAGTTGCTGGAGGAAGGGTAGAAATAGTAAAATTATTATCATTATTCTTGTTATCATTATTGAACAGAACATCCCTATTTTCATCAGAGAAATGTTGGAGGGTATGCAATCTGCTACTCAGAAAAGTTATTTCTTCTTTTTCACTTTTAGCATTTATCACCATACATAAATCATAATCATTTCACAAACAGGGTTCTCAGAATCCCCAAACTTCTCTCCAGCCCTTCAAACTGTATCGTAACATGTTCTCCATATTTGCTTAAAACTCAGTATTTATCATACTTCTCGCTTCATTGCAAACGTTTTTAAAATCCTGCCAACGTTTTTAACAACAACAACAATCTTTATTACGGTCCAGAGACAATTCAGACAGCCTACCTCCAGGTTAAACAAGCATTTTGTTCAGAATATAGGAATCATTGGTTCTTGCAACCACTGATAAAAACTTCGCCACTTCTAATGTTCTGCCGTTTATCTGGTCTTCCAATAGGAACCTGACATAGTGAGCTTCTGATTTTCCCGGGAAAGGTACCAGCAAGGGTAATATCAGTTCAGCCCTGGCTTGCTCATATTTCGCACAGTGCAGCAAAATATGATTTATGGAATCGATGTTTTGAGCACACAAGCAAAGTCTGTTCTGGTAGGGAACTCCTCTCAACCTGCCATCCAACACTGCAGAAGGAAAGACGTTTAGTCTGGCTTTGGTGAAAAACCTCCAATAATTTGGAACTTTCGGGTTTTTAATGTAAGGTGTTAACTTAAAGAGAGGCCCATATTGTAGTGGTTAAGAGCGACAGACTCGTAATCTGGGGAACCGGGTTCGATTCCCCGCTCCTCCACATGCAGCTGCTGGGTGACCTTGGGCCAGTCACACTTCTCTGAAGTCTCTCAGCCCCACTCACCTCACAGAGTGTTTGTTGTGGGGGAGGAAGGGAAAGGAGATTGTTAGCCACTTTAAGACTCCTTAGGGTAGTGATAAAGCGGGATATCAAATCCAAACTCTTCTTCTTCTTCTTCTGCCAGCGGACTACAGACTGCGTGTGATCGAGATCGCAAGTCACTGTGTGCATTAATTGTTTACAGTCACTTATAAAATTTCCCCGTTCTTATTAAATTTATTGTACTCTCGATCTCTGGTTCTCCCGGTCATTTTTGCCAGTTCGGAATAGTCCGGAATAGTCCCTCAATCATTCTTCTTTTGTAGATAGTTTGTCGTCCTTCCATCTTTGGGCAAGTAGCAAGGTGTGGCTATAAATATATTTGTTTGATCCCTTGTAAAAATTATCTGTGCCGTAAGAAAAATATATCAAAGTGGTTTGCAGCGGTAAGAATATACCGTATTTTTCGCTCTATAGGACGCACCGGACCATAGGAGGGGGAGAAGGGGGGGGGAATTCTCCCCCTCTCTGCTCAGCATCCCTTCAGCAAAGCGGCAGGAGAAACGGAGCCCCTTCCATTTCTCCCCCCGCTTCGCTGAAGGGGCGCTGCGCAGAGAGGGAAAACTGTGCAGCGCCTCTCCAGCGAAGCGAAGCCTGGAGAGCAAGAGCGATCGGTGTGCACCAACCCCTCTCGCTCTCCAGGCTTCAGGCGGCTATCCGCAAGCCTTCCGAGCGCAGCGGGAACTCCTGCTGTGCTCTGAAGGCTTGCGGATAGTGCCTGAAGCCCCCGGAGCGGGTGTTCGGGCTGTGCTACGGGGGCTCCAGGCTTCAGGCGGCCATTCGCAAATTTTCGGAGCGGTGGGAGGAGCTCTCCCTCTGCGCTTCGGAGGCTATCGCTGAAGCCAAGGAGCCTGCATTCACTCCATAAGACGCACACACATTTCCCCTTCGTTTTTGGGAGGGGAAAAGTGCGTCCTATAGAGCGAAAAATACGGTAAACCATGCAATAAAACAAAAAAAATTCCTTCCAGTAGCACCTTAAAGACCAACTAAGTCAGTTCTTGGTATGCGCTTTCGTGTGCATGCACACTTCTTCAGATACACTGAAACAGAAGTTTCCAGACCCTTCTATATAGCATTTTTTGAAAGCAGCATCCGTTATAGCCGCTGGGAAGGATTTATTCTGAACTGCCTGTGCAGTCCTGGCAGAATAGAAAAGTTTTAGGCTGGCATTTGAAAGCTGGGGCAGAAAGTGCCAATTGAATCTGCATTGGCAGAGTCTCCGTCGTCATCCTTGGGCAATTTCAGGAGCCTAAATTGGGTGGTGGGTTGTGGGGGGCTTGGACAGGAGTGTCCTGGGGGAAGGGCAGGACTGGGCAGGATCCTGACCCCGCAGTTGATTTAGCATTTTTTTGGTGGAGGGGCTTAAAATGCCATTTGCTTGACCTCCTGCTCCTCTCTCCCCTTTCCCCGATCCGCCTGGACAGTGTGTGAATTTGAAGGACGGCCCTTCCAGAACGGAGAAACCTTTCGGCCTCCAGGGGGCAGCCCTTGCCTGCAATGCACATGCTCAGTGAGTAGGGAGGGCAGGGGTGGAGCAGGGAGGGGCTGCGCTCGGGGGGGGGAGCACCACTCATGGCACAGCGGGGAGGGAGGGGTTCTTCGCCATCCCTTTCTCTCCAGCAGGTCCCTCCTTGCTTCCAGGTGGCCTGTTTGATTGAACATTTGGTTTGTGGAGAGATTAGATGAAGTTCCTTGTTTCCTGACCATTCGTTCTGATTTGCTTGTGGGGAGATTAGATGAAGCTACCTATTTCTTGACCATTCATTCTGATTTACTTGTGAGGAGATTAAACGAAGTTCCTTATTTCATGCCCATTCATTCAGACTTGCTTGTGGGGAGATTAGACGAAGTTCCTTATTTCGTGCCCATTCATTCTGACTTGCTTGTGGGGAGATTAGACGAAGTTCCTTATTTCATGCCCATTCATTCAGACTTGCTTGTGGGGAGATTAGACGAAGTTCCTTATTTCATGCCCATTCATTCTGACTTGCTTGTGGGGAGATTAGACGAAGTTCCTTATTTCATGCCCATTCATTCTGACCTGCTTGTGGGGAGATTAGATGACGTCGCGTCGGAGCAAGTCCCACACTTTCCTGTCACTTCCCTTATTGCAAACACCCCCTGCTTCATTGGGGTGGATGACAATGGGTTCGTTTATTATTTTTATTCTAACATTTACACCCCTCCAAGGAACTCAGTGTATCAAATTTATTTTCTTCCTTATTCATTCGCGAAAAATCTTAACCCTCAGAGCAACTCGCACCGATCTCAAAACGCCGGTAAACACGAGCGAATACTTTCCGAGCCAGAGTCTTGCGAGATTCCGCTGATCTCTTTCTTTCCCGTCTACAGGATGGGCACGTCCGGTGCCAGGAGGAGTTGTGCCCACCTGCGACTTGCTCCCAGCCCGTCCAAGACCCAGGGCAGTGCTGCCCACTCTGCAAAGGTGAGCTTTGAACCCCGGATGGACTTTGGTTTGGTGAGGCCCTCAGCTCCTGAAGGTCATGGGGCCCTTTCTATGTCCAGCTGTCCTTAGCCAACAACAAATTGTCGCTGTTTTTGTGTGCAATATATGCTATATAGTGATATGTGAACATAGCTGTCAACTGTCCCTTATTTGGTGGGAAACTCCCTTATCCCAGCGCCGTGTCCCGCTGCTGTCCCTTATTGATGATGTCCCTTAAATTTCCCGGGTTTCAAAGGAAGCAGCTCCTCTCCCTCCCTCCCTGCCGGCCAGGGAGGAGGGAGGCTCCAACTGCGTTGCTCACCCAATAAGGAGTCTAAGAACGACTGGGGGGTGGAGCTTGGATGCCTTGTGCCGATCAAATCGGCCTCGTTGCCTGGGGACTCGCCTTTGCTCAGCGCTTCCCAGCGGAGAGGTGACGGTGGTTTTCCTTGCTGCGTCCCCTTTGCCGGGTTGCTGCGCTGTGGGAACCACCGCTTGAGGCTTTGTTTGGCTGCTGGCTGGGCTTTCTGCCTTTGGCTCGGAGGGGCTCAGAAGTCGAACATACTTGTGCCTGGAAAATCCCTTATTTTGGCTGCTGAGCCCTTATTTTCGAGGCTGCTGGTCCCTTATTTTCAAATCTGTAAGTTGACAGCTATGTTTACGAACCTAATCAGTATCTAAAGCCATTTGCACATGTGACCATCCAACCAGTCGATACAGAATGCAGGCACCCTATATTTAGAAAGGAGGAAACCAGTGATATTTTAGGGAGCAGGCTAGCAGGCGGGGCCCATGACTTACATCAGGCATAGACAACCTTCGGTCCTCCAGATGTTTTGGACTACGATTCCCATCATCCCTGACCATTGGTCCTGTTAGCTAGGGATCATGGGAGTTGTAGGCCAAAACATCTGGAGGGCCAAAGGTTGCCTATTCCTGACCTACATCATAGGAGCCTACACAACACGAAACACTGTTGCTGTAGGTATGTTTTATTTTATTTGTTTTTTATCTTATATTTTGGAAGTGTACATCCAGGTTTTTTTTCCTTTAATTTTTTTTGGGGGGGGGGGGGCAAGAGAGAGGGGCCGTAAACTAGAGCTTGTTTAGATTATACCTAAATCTGGCACTGGCTTTGCCAGTTCCTATGCAGGACCAATTCTGCCACTCCTCCTGAGTGCTCCCAGGTGAGAGATCTGGATCCAGCTTGGGCATGTGAGGATTGCAGGTTTGGAAGGGACCCCCAGGCATCATCCAGACTGACCCCGCCACCAGTCCTATGAAGTCAACTCTCTCTCTCTCTCTCCCACCAGTGTGTGTCCTGGACAGTGTGGAGTTTGAAGACGGCACCGAGTGGGAACCAGAGGACGAGCCCTGCACCAGCTGCATCTGCCTGCAGGGGGAGCCGGTGTGCAGCCCCACCCCCTGCCCCCCACTTCCTTGCCAACATCCAGCCCAGCTGCAAGGTGAGAACACACCTGGGCGGTCCGCCTTCAAGTCTCCACTATAGGAGGGGGCAGCTGACACAGACAGATGCACCAAATTCCTTTATACTGTTCACATGCCAAATCACCCATTGCCAACCTGCTGCCCTCCAGGCCCTTTTCATGATACCGTATTGGCCCAAATATAAGCCTCCCCAAGGGCTGCCTTCAGATGTCTTCTAAAAGTCTGGTGGTTGTTTTCCTCTTTGACATCTGGTGGGAGGGAGTTCCACAGGGCGGGCACCACCACTGAGAAGGCCCTCTGCCTGGTTCCCGGTAACTTGGCTTCTCGCAGGGAGGGAACCGCCAGAAGGCCCTCGGAGCTGGACCTCAGTGTCTGGGCAGAACGATGGGGATGGAGATACTCCTTCAGGTATGCTGGACCGACACCATTTAGGGCTTTAAAGGTCAGCACCAACACTTTGAATTGTGCTGAAAATTTTATAACTGAAAATCAAAATAGATTTTTTTAAGTCTCACTCTGCTTTCCTTGGGACCCCAACCCTGAGGCTGAGAGGGGCTCTTGACGTCTGGGCAGTCCAGGACCTCCAGACACACTGCCCAGACTTGCACCCCGGGAGGCTACTTCAGTGCTGCTAACACAGCGGTCTAACTTCACCCCCGGAGGTGAACTCCATTCTCTCTTGAGACAGATGGGTACCAAACAAGGTTCTTAGCCAGACCAGCACCTGGTAGGTGTTGATTTGTGACTCTCACCCTCTGCCTCTTCTGCAGGGTCCTGCTGCCCAGCGTGCCAGCAATGCTCATACAACCAGAGGCTATACAGCAACGGGCAAGAGTTCATCGACCCAGACCATCCCTGCCAGAGCTGCCGGTGTCTGGTGAGAGCCAGCAGGGGACTCAGCTACATTAGTCAAAAAAAACCCTGTATTTTGCATGCGTTATAAACATGTAACACTAGATGGCACTGTAAAGCCCAAAACTTTCCTATGTGATTTTACATAGCGGGTTTTTATCCTTTTGTTATAATGATTTAATTTATGACTTGCCATATTTTTCGCTCCATAAGACGCACCTGGTTTTTAGAAGAGGAAAGGGGGAAAGTCCCGGTTTTGGGGGGGGTCAGCTCACAGTTGTGCAGCTTCTTTTGCAAAGGGGAAAAATCCTGTTTTTGTGGGGTTCAACTCACAGTTCTGCAGCTTCTTTAGGAAAGGAAAGGGAGCCATTTCTACAGTTTCCAGACAGATCTAATCAGCCAGTCCCATGTCGCTGGGAAAACAAACAGTCTCCGTCTGCAGAACATTCAACAATGGAGGCCTGGGCAAGGGGCCCGAAAGGGAGCCAGCGACCGACCACATATTCACTCCATAAGACACACAAACATTTCCCCTTACTTTTTAGGAGGAAAAAAAGTGTCTTATGGAGCGAAAAATACAGTATTTATTGTGGCTTTTTGCCTGTGTGTAGATGCAGCTGAACGTCACCCCAGCATGCCCAGAGGCCATTTTCCTGGACATTAGCTGTCTCACAAGCCAGATACAGTCATATCTTATGTTACGTCCGCTTCATGTTACGTCCTGCAGCAACCCGGAAGTACCAGACAGGGTTACTACCGGGTAACTACTGGGAAGTACCAGACAGGGTTACTACCGGGTTTCGCCGCTCGCGCATGTGCAGAAGCGCACAATGACATCACGCACATGCGCAGAAGCGGCAAATCGCAACCTGCGTGTGCACAGACGCGCCGCTTTTCATGTTGCTAACGGGCCTCTGGAATGGATCCCGTTCACAACCAGAGGTACCATTGTAATTAAGTGGGCCTTGCCAGTCCTTACCAGGTCAGTTAAGCAGCTCAGGTCTTGCAAAGTCTGACCATTTTTGATCAGCTTTGTTAACTCCTCTGCAACCCATTGTGAGCACAAATCATCAGGAAAACAGAATCTGAAAGATATCTGGAGGGGTCCTGAGTCGGTGCAGTTTAGGCAGGGAACGAACATACGCAGAAGCCACAGTTTTGGAGCAGAACCACCTGTGCTATGTTCTTTGGTAGGAAAAAGGTAGTATACATATTTAGTAGCAATAATAAATAACAGTGCCTCCTTCTCCGCCGCAGGATGGCACCGTCCGCTGCTCCACCACTCCCTGCCCCCCGCTGACTTGTCCGCAACCAGAGTTGAGGCCTGGAATATGCTGTCCAAAGTGCCCCGGTGAGTCACCAAACGGGTAATTCCCATTTCAGCACCTGGAAAGGTGGGAGTTGTAGTTTGTTCAGGATGCTGAGAGACCCCCTGTTCCCCACATAGTGCTACGGTTCCCAGAATGTATAACCACCCATCCCTCTTCACGGGGAGCTCTGGGGACTGTAGCTCTCTGAAAGGAACAGAGGGAGGGTTGTCTCCTTAATAACTCTCGGCACCCAAACTACAGCTCCCGGAATTATCCAGAGGGTAATTGGGCCTGATCCGGCTTGCGGGCCTTAGTTTGCCGACCCATGGGGTAGATCCACATGTATATACTTTAAAACAAAAAAAATTCCTTCCAGTAGCACCTTAAAGACCAACTAAGCTAGTTCTTGGTATGAGCTTTCGTGTGCATGCACACTTCTTCAGATATCATTTCGTGCATGCACACGAAAGCTCATACCAAGAACTAACTTAGTTGGTCTTTAAGGTGCTACTGGAAGTAATTTTTTTTGTTTTGACTATGGCAGACCAACACGGCTACCTACCTGTAACATGTATATACTTTGTAACTAAGTCTGCCTTCAGGGATCCAACTGTGAACTGAATGAGAGTAAACTACTTTTATATAAAATAAAAATTCCTTCCAGTAGCACCTTAGAGACCAACTAAGTTTGTTCTTGGTATAAGCTTTCGTGTGCATGCACACTTCTTCAGACACACTGAAACAGAAGTCACCAGACCCTTCTATATAGTGAGAGGGTGGGGAGGGGTATTACTCAGAAGGGTGGTGGGAATGGGTGATTGGCAGATAGGTGTGGGACCTGTAACTACTTTTATATACTGTACACAAGATTGTGGCGTGTTTATTCTTTTAAGAGAGATAGAAGGGAACTTAGCAGGAACCTGATAGTGAGAGGCTTACACGAGCCTGCAACCAGCTACCCGCCGTGTGTTTAAAAGAGGAATGTGAAACTCTGCTAAGGGAAGGAACTTGCTTTCGTAAGTTAGGAAGGATATTGATAAACATTACAGTCATACCTCGGGTTACAGACGCTTCAGGTTGTGTGATTTCGGGTTGTGCACCGCACCGAACCCGGAAGTACCGGAACGATTACTTCCGGGTTTCGGCGCTTGCGCAGGCACAGAAGCACTAAATCGCGCCTTGCGCATCATCATCATCATTTTTTATTTGTATGCCGCCTTTCCACAGTTAAAAAAGCAATGCTCAAGGTGGCTTGCAGCATAACAAGGTTTACATAATTACAAAAGTCATAAACAATAAATAAACCACATCAAAAAAAAGACACAGCCAAATGGGAAACAATTTCCACATAAATCAAAATCTAAAACTAAGAATACAGCAGAAGCGCCAAATCACGACCCACACGTGCACAGACGCACGGGTCGCGAACGCTGCGGGTTGCGAACTGCCTCTCGCACGGATCACACTCGCGACCCGAGCGTCCACTGTATAATAATAATAATAATAACTATTATTATTATTATTATTATTATTATTATTATTATTTATTTGTGCCCCACCCATCTGGCTGGGTTTCCCAAGCCACCCTGGGCGGCTTCCAACAAAGACCAAAAATACACTAAAATGTCATGCATTAAAAACTTCCCTGAACAGGGCTGCCTTCAGGTGTCTTCTGAATGTCAGGTAGTTGTTTATCTCTTTGACATCTGGTGGGAGGGCGTTCCACAGGACGGGTGCCACCACCGAGAAGGCCCTCTGCCTGGTTCCCTGTAACTTGGCTTCTCACAGGGAGGGAACCGCCAGAAGGCCCTCGGAGCTGGACCTCAGTGTCCGGGCAGAACGATGGGGGTGGAGACGCTCCTTCAGGTATACTGAACCGAGAGCCTTCTATCCTCTCCTGCTTCCCTGAACATTCCCACACAGATTGCACTCAGGACAACCGAGTGGTGCTGGACGGGGAGGAGCTGCCTAACCCGCTGAACCCCTGTCAGGCGTGTCTGTGCACCGCTGGAGAACTGCGCTGCAAGGAGCGTCAGTGCCCGGGGGCCTTATGTGCTCACCCCTTGCCCGGATCCTGCTGCCAGAACAACTGCAACGGTGAGCATCTCCTGCACTCGGCTAGAATGCCACACACACACACACACACCCCATCCCGGGAATCACAGAATCGTACATTTGGAAAGGGACGCACACACCACCAAGGGATCATCTGGCCCAAGTCCCTGAAAGGCAGGAATCACACCCAGAAAGTAATAGAATCATGGATTTGGAACAGGGCCGGATTTCAGTTTGATGAGGCCCTCAACTACTGAAAGTAATGGGGCCCTTTATATGTCCAGCTGTCCTTTGCCAACAACAAATGGTTGCTGTTTTTTGTCGAATAGATGCTATATGGTAATTTATGGACCTCATAGGTATCTAAAGCCATTTGCACATTACAAAGTATGTATTTTATCAAAGTAATTGTTGAACTGAAATACACTTAAGAAGTATATTGATAGTGAAATACAATTAAGAACAAGTATATTGATAAAAGGTAAAGGGACCCCTGACCATTAGGTCCAGTCGTGGCCGACTCTGGGGTTGCGGCGCTCATCTCGCTTTACTGGCCGAGGGAGCCGCTTCTGGTGAACCAGAGCAGTGCACGGAAACGCCATTTACCTTCCCGCCAGAGCGGTACCTATTTATCTACTTGCACTTTGACGTGCTTTCGAACTGCTAGGTTGGCAGGAGCTGGGACTGAGCAACGGGAGCTCACCCCGTCATGGGGATTCGAACCGCCGACCTTCTGATCGGCTAGCCCAAGAGGCTCTGGGGTTTAGACCACAGCGCCACCTGCTGTCCCTAAGTATATTCATAGTGAAATACAATTAAGAACAAGTATATTAATAGTGAAATAATTATTAAGTTCTAACTTAAAATGACTTTTTATTCATAACAAACTTAATAATGAAAACACATCAGCATTTGGCAATAACAAAAGTTCCTTTAGGAACACAATTTACAAAGACTCATAATCTAATCCAGCCATAGGCAAACTTTGGCCCTCCAGATGTTTTGGACTACAATTCCCATCATCCCTAGTTAACAAGACCAAAACATCTGGAGGGCCAAATTTTGCCTATGCCTGACCTAATATCTAGAAACTTGCTATAACATGAAATAATAGGTGTAAATATATGATGCAAACGGTTAATAATTATAAATAGCAGAATGTAAGCACCTTATATATAGAAATGAACAAACAAATTGTCTCTTTTTTGTTTGTTGAATATATGCTATATGGTAATGGATGGACCCAATAGGTATCTCAACATGAAATAATAGGTGTAAATATATGGTGCAAACTGCTAATAATTGTAAATAGCAGAATGTAGGCACCCTATATATAGAAAGGAGCAAAGCAGTGATATTTTAGGGAGCAGGCGGGGTCCATGACTTACATCATGACTTACACAAAACATGGTTTCTGTATGTAGCTTTTATTTTAATTGCTTTTTATCTTAGATTTTGGAAATGTACATTCAGGGTTTTTTTCCCTTTACGTTTTTCGGGGGGCCCCAAGAGAGTGGTGCCCTAAGCTATAGCTTGTTGAGCTTATATGCAAATCCGGCACTGATTTGAAAGGGAACCCTGAGTGTCATCTATCCCAGTGTTTTTCAACCATTGTTCCGTGGCACACTAGTGTGCCGCGAGATGTTGCCTGGTGTGCCGTGGGGAAAATTGAAAAATTCAAAAGATTTTAAAATAAAGTATTTTATAATTTTTCATATTTCTATTTACCGTATTTTTCGCCCTATAGGACGCACCGGCCCATAGGACGCACCTAGTTTTTTGGGGGGGAAATCAAGGGAAAATTTTTTTTCCCCGCCCAGGTTTGCGCAGCCATCCCCAAGCTAGAAGAGGGAGACGGAGCGCTCCGTCTCCCTCTTCTGCCTTCAGGGACAGCTTCTCTAGCCTCTGTGGGGCAGCAGCTTGCCCTGCTGTCCCCCGAGCTGGTGGGGCTGGTGATGGGGAGAAGCTTGCTTCTCCCCCCCCCCCGCCCGCCAGCCTCCAGACCAGGTCCGGGAATAGTGGGGTGGCAGCGCTCCGCCTCCCTATCCCCCGAGCTTGTGGGGCTGGCGGGGGGGGGGGGAGAAGCAAGCTTGCTTCTCCCCATCGCCAGCCTCCAGATCAGGTCGGGGAATAGCGGGGTGGCGGGGCTCTGCCTCCCCGCTATCCCCCAAGCTTGTGGGGCTGGCGATGGGGAGAAGTAAGCTTGCTTCTCCCCCCCCCCCCCCGCCAGCCTCCAGACCAGGTCGGGGAATAGCGGGGTGGCGGCGCTGCGCCTCCACGCTGTCCCCCGAGCTTGTGGGCTGCAGGCTGCTGCCCGCAAGCCTTGCGAGCCCGCGGGACCTCCCGCCAGGCTTGCAAGGCTTGCGGATAGCTTTCTGAAGCCTGCATTCGCCCCATAGGACGCACACGCATTTCCCCTTCATTTTTGGAGTGTGAAAAGTGCGTCCTATAGGGCGAAAAATACGGTACTTCATATTTCTATTTACTTACTATTTCATAATAAAGTAATTATAAAATACTTTCTTTGTGTTTATTTGATTCCTAAAGAGAATTACTTTATATATAGTCAATATAGGCACAGAGTTAAATTTTTTAACATTTTCTAATGGTGGTGTGCTTTGTGATTTTTTTTCATGAAACAAGTGTGCCTTTGCCCAAAAAAGGTTGAAAAACACTGATCTATCCCAACCCCGCCTAGAGGCTGCCCCCGATCCTCACTTGTTTCCTAGTCTTGCCCCCAGTCAGTTCTGCTCCCCAGAACCACACAGATCTCTTTCTTCAACTAATGGGGCCTGCTATTAACCCTTTCCTTCCTGCGCAGGCTGCAACTACGCTGGGAAGGAGTACCCAAACGGAGCTGAGTTCCTCCACCCCACGGACAAGTGCCGGCAGTGCCACTGCATCGTGAGTGCCAGGGTGGCGGGGAAAGGAGGGTGGGGTCTTTCCCCTTTGCAGTCGCAGAAGGGGCACCCAGAGGCCATCTAGTCCAACCCCCTCCCTTGCAAAGCGGGTATCCTCCTAGCACTGTAGAATCATAGAACTGTACCAGCGCAACACTCAGCCAGCTTTTCTTCCCCCCGTCCCGTCCGCAGAATGGGAACGTCCAGTGCCTCTCGCGCCGCTGCCCGCCCCTTCTGTGCCCGGAACCGTTCCTGATGCCCGGAGAATGCTGCCCCCGGTGTCCAGGTAAGGAACTGCACCAGCTTCACCTTCCAGGGTCTGCCCGCTTCCCTGGCAAGGGGTCCGATCCCCGAAGGGCTTGCTGCTCACTCACTTATTTCCTAAGCGCGCGCGCCCCTCGCACCAACAGAAACTCTCTCAGCAGATCATGCCGTAAGTACTGTATTTTTCCTGCTCCCTAAGACACACTTTTTTCCTCCTAAAAAGTAAGGGGAAATGTCTGTGTGTCTTATGGAGCGAATGCGTGGTCGCTGGAGCCGAATTGCCCAGGGGCAAAAAGCAGATTGTGCGTCTTCTTTTTTTAGAAAGAGGGAAGGGGGTGTTGAAACAAAGCCGCTGAGCAGCTGATTGGCAAGCCATCAGGAGGGAGATAAGGGACTCTAGAGATAAAGGAGACTGCCTGGGAGGGGGGAGGTAAAAGCCCATGGATCCTCAGGATTTTTGCACTGGGTCACCCAAAATTCACCATCAGATCACATAATATGTCCATGGCTATAGCCTGCATCAAAAAACCACGCATCCACTGTTTCTTGGGGCTGCAATGGTGCAAAAACGTGGTTACAAAGAACGGATCCACATGGATTCTCAGGATTTTTGCATTGGGCTACCCAAGCTCACCGTCAAATGACATATCATGTCTGTGGCCACAGCATGAGCCACAAAAAACATACATCCACTGTTTCGTTCAGAATATTTTTTATTCTTGTTTTCCTCCTCTAAAAACTAGGTGCATCTTATGGTCAGGTGCGTCCTATGGAGCGAAAAATACGGTAAACAAATGATTTTGGCATTTATGCCAGAAGACAATTATTAGAGACCCTACAACACAATAGGCTCAATTCTATGCCCCCAACAGTTCAGGACCTGCTTTCGGACATTAAATTACTTTAATAGTGGCTGAATTTTTGAGTGCTGTCCATGTAGAAAGACTGGGCCGTTATAAAGAGATTTAGTTGTTCTCAATTGATTGTTGATGGGGTATGTTGTATCATATTATTTATGCAGATTGATTTTCTCTGGAGTTAAAGATCTGACATAAAAATATGTTGAGCTCATATTTTGCACAATTTGTATACGCTGTCTGTTTGACAATGTGCGGTTTGCTATGCCTAATAAAGGATATTTGATTGATTGACAAGTAACCAAATGCGAAATACAATCGGGAATATGCAGCGGAAGCCATGAAATGGCTGCCTGGGTTGTTTGAAAGGCCTTGGTGAATTAAGGAAAAAGACTTGCCTGTTGCCAGAGGCTTGGGGGACCCTGAAAAAGTCCCTGCTGCTGACTCAGAGCTACAGCAAAGGTGGTGCCGTGTAGTGGTTAGAGCGCCAGCCCATGGCCTGGGCGAGGCCAGGGTTCAAATATCTGCTCACTGGGTGACCTGGGGCCACTTACTGCCTCTCAGCTCAACCTACCTCACAGGGTTGTTGTGGGGGTTAAATGAGGGATGGGGAGAAGAATCGTGTGGGCCATCTTGAACACTGTGGAGGAAAAAGGTAAGCTATAGATGTGATGATAATAATATAAAGGTAAAGGGACCCCTGACTGTTAGGTCCAGTCGTGACCAACTCTGGGGTTGTGGCACTCATCTCGCTTTATTGGCCGAGGGAGCCGGCGTACAGCTTCTGGGTCATGTGGCCAGCAGGACTAAGCCGCTTCTGGCGAACCAGAGCAGCGCACGGAAACACCGTTTACCTTCCGCCAGAGCAGTACCTATTTATCTACTTGCACTTTAATGTGCTTTCGAACTGCTAGGTTGGCAGGAGCAGGGACCGAGCAACGGGAGCTCACCTTGTCACGGGGATCCGAACCGCCGACCTTCTGATCAGCAAGCCCTAGGCTCAGTGGTTTACACCACAGTGTGCTGTAAAATGCTAACATCTGCAAAAGTAACATGCAAAGGTCTGTTGTATAGGGGGAAATTGCCTTGCAAAACTGTGTTGACTGGTTGATAGTAAAGGTAAAGGGACCCCTGACCATTAGGTCCAGTCGTGGCCGACTTTGGGGTTGCGGCGCTCATCTCGTTTTATTGGCCGAGGGAGCTGGCATACAGCTTCCAGGTCATGTGGCCGGCATGACTAAGCCGCTTCTGGCAAACCAGAGCAGCACACGGAAACGCCGTTTACCTTCCCACTGGAGTGGTAGCAAGTCCTAGGCTCTGTGGTTTAACCCACAGCGCCACCTGCGTCCCTCCCTTGCCACTCCAAAAGCCACCGCTTTCCAACTCTCATCGCTCCTTTCTTCCTTCTTACAGCTCCCCCAGCCATCTGCTTCTACCTGGGTGTCCCCTACCAGCACATGGGGCGGTTCTATGACCCGTCAGACAAGTGCCGCGACTGCATCTGCAACAATGGGACCATCACCTGCCAACGCCAGCCCTGCGCGCCCGCCCAGTGCTCCCACCCACTGCAGCTGGACTGTTGCCGCTCGTGCGACGGTGAGTGGTCACCTCTGAGCTTATGCATGTGGGAATGTTCAGGGAGGCAGGAGAGGATATATTGTTTATTAACATCCTTCCTAACTTGGGTCAACGCTCAGAGCCTGGCACACGCGGAAAACACTTCATTGAGGTTGTCAGGCTACAGGGAGTGGCAACAACTGGCCACGCATCTGCCGCCAAGCCGGGATCAAGGTTCTTATATCGATTCACAAAGCCCTGAGCAACTTGGGTCTGGAATAGCTTGGGGACCAACTGGACTCTGAGCTTGATGGCTCAGATCATCCGCAGAACGCTATCGGTCGTTCCTGAGTTAGTGAGGTTTGTTTGACAACAAATCTTTTTCTAGTGGCAGGGAGTTCCACAGGACTCGGCAGACGGCGCTGAAGGTTTTGTTTCCCGTTGTTGTCCAGGGCTTTGTATATTGATATAAGAACCTTGAACCCCCATACTCTCATACGCCCCTTTGTTTAACCCATCAGCTACCTTCTCCCTCCCCACTGCCTTCCCTTCCAGAACCCAGGAGTCCTGGCTCCAATCACCCCTCCCCTTTCTTCATTGACTATCCCTCCTCTGTGCTCTCTCTTCCCTGGCCGCCCCCAGGTTGCCTTTACCAGGCGAAAGAGCTCCCCAACGGAGAGCAGTTTCCCGACCCCAAAGACCCCTGCAGAGTCTGCTCCTGCTGGGAGGGGAGCGTCACCTGCAAGGCCAAAACCTGCCCGCCATTGGAGTGCCCCTTCCCCGTCTCGGGACCTTGCTGCAAAGTCTGTGAAGGTAAGCGCTCTGGATGCAAGCCAAAGAGGAGGAAAGAAAGATAGATAGAGAGATAGAGAGATAGATGATAGAGATAGATAGATAGATAGATAGATAGATAGATAGATAGATAGATATAGATGATAGAGATAGATAGATAGATAGATAGATAGATAGATGATAGATATAGATGATAGAGATAGATAGATAGATAGATAGATAGATAGATAGATAGATAGATATAGATGATAGAGATAGATAGATAGATAGATAGATAGATAGATAGATAGATAGATATAGATGATAGAGATAGATAGATAGATAGATAGATAGATAGATAGAGATAGATAGATAGATAGATAGATAGATAGATAGATAGATAGATAGATATAGATGATGATAGATAGATAGATAGATAGATAGATAGATAGATAGATGATAGATAGATAGATGATAGATAGATAGATAGATAAATAGATAGATGATAGATAGATAGATAGATAGATAGATAGATAGATAGATAGATAGAGATAGATAGATAGATAGATAGATAGATAGATAGATGATAGATAGATAGATAGATAGATAGATAGATAGAGATAGATAGATAGATAGATAGATAGATAGATAGATAGATAGATAGATAGATGATAGATAGATAGATAGATAGATGATAGATAGATAGATAGATAGATAGATAGATAGATAGATAGATAGATAGATATAGATGATAGATAGATAGATAGATAGATAGATAGATAGATAGATAGATAGATAGATAGATAGATATAGCATATATTCAACACAAAAAACAGAGACAATGCGTTTGCTCATTTCTATATATAGGGTGCCTACATTCTGCTATTTATACAGTGGTACCTCGGGTTACATACGCTTCAGGTTACATATGCTTCAGGTTACATACGCTTCAGGTTACAGACTCTGCTAACCCAGAAATAGTACCTCGGGTTAAGAACTTTGCTTCAGGATGAGAACAGAAATCGTGCTCCAGTGGCACAGGGGCGGAAGTAGGAGGCCCCATTAGCTAAAGTGGTGCTTCAGGTTAAGAACAGTTTCAGGTTAAGAACGAACCTCCAGAACGAATTAAATACTTAACCCGAGTAACACTGTATATATTTGTCGTTTAGTCTCTTAGTCGTGTCCGACTCTTTGTGACCCCCTGGACCAGAGCACGCCAGGCCCTCCTGTCTTCCACTGCCTCCTGCAGTTTGGTCAAACTCATGCTGGTAGCTCCTTTAACACTGTCCTACCACCTTGTCCTCTGTCGTCCCCTTCTCCTTGTGCCCTCCATCTTTCCCAACATCAGGGTCTTTTCCAGGGAGTCTTCTCTTCTCATGAGGTGGCCAAAGTCTTGGAGCCTCAGCTTCAGGATCTGTCCTTCCAGGGAGCACTCAGGGCTGATTTCCTTCAGAATGGAGAAGTTTGATCTTCTTGCAGTCCATGGGACTCTCATAATTCACAAGCATCAATTCTTCGAAAGATGGAGGGCACAAGGAGAAGGGGACGACGGAGGACGAGATGGTTGGACAGTGTTCTCAAAGCTACCAACATGAGTTTGACCAAACTGTGGGAGGCAGCGGAAGACAGGAGTGCCTGGTGTGCTCTGGTCCAGGGGGTCACGAAGGGTCGGATACGACTAAACGACTAAACAACAACAGTGGTCATAAAGTTATGTAACTCCTGCTACTGACTGCATGTTGCATGGATATTACTAATTATTCCCGCTCGCCTGCCTGCGTGTGAGCCTGAAATTCTCTCCTGCCTTCATTTCTGCCACCCCAGGTTGCAAGTACCTCTCCGAGGGCTACCTGAACGGCCAGGAGTTCCCGGACCCCCAGGACGCCTGTGGCCTCTGCACCTGCATGAATGGATTTGTCACTTGCGCCAAAAAGCCCTGCTACAAAGCTGGGTGCACCCACCCCGTCCGGGCGCCCGGCCAGTGCTGCCCCATCTGCCACGGTGAGGTCAGAGTGCCGGGGCGAGGGGGGTAGAGAGGGGGCTACAGGCGGAAACAGGAGCGGACAAGGAAGAAAAGCGTTCAGATCTGCCTCTGAAAAGCTGGAGTGGCTTTCTGAACATGCTCAGGGGCACTGTTTCCTGCATAATAATAATAATAATAATAATAATAATAATAATAATTATTATTATTATTATTATTATTATTATTATTATTATTATTATTATTTACTTATATCCCGCCCTCCCCAGCCAAAGCTGGGCTCAGCGTGGCTAACAACAATAAAAGTGACACAGCATTCTAAAAGCAATTCATTTTGAAATCAGTTCAAAATCAAATTAATGGCAACCATTGGGCTAGAGTTATGTGAGGATTACCAAAGGAGGGGGTCAGACTGTGCCTTGGCCAAAGGCCAGGCGGAACAGCTCTGTCTTGCAGTCCCTGCGGAAAGATGTCAAGTCCCGCAGGGCCCTAGTCTCTTGGGACAGAGCATTCCACCAGATTGGGGCCAGTACTGAAAAGGCCCTGGCTCTGGTTGAGGCCAGCCTAACCTCCCTGTGGCCCGGGACCTCCAAGGTGTTTTTGTTTGAAGACCGTAAGGTCCTCCGTGGGACATACCAGGAGAGGCGGTCCCGTAGGTACGAGGGTCCTAGGCCGTATAGGGCTTTAAAGGTTAAAACCAGCACCTTGAACCTGATCCTGTACTCCACCGGGAGCCAGTGCAGCTGGTATAGCACCGGGTGAATGTGATCTCGCAAAGAGGACCCCGTAAGGAGTCTCGCCGCAGCATTGTGCACCCGCTGGAGTTTCTGGGTCAGTCTCAAGGGCAGCCCCACGTAGACCTCCAGACTGGAACTTGCAAAAGCAGGGAGTTCATCATCGTTTGCTGCCTTCTCCTGTCTCCACCCAGGCTGCTCCTATAACGGTGTCACCGTTAGCAACGGGCAGAGCTTCGCCGATCCTGGGGACCCTCTCTGCTCCCAGTGTACCTGCAAGGTGAGTTGGTCAGGGGCTGAGGGATGTAAGGAGCTCAAAATCTGAGGCTGGAGACAGGGACACATTCTGTCTCTGCATCGGTCAGCCCCGCCTCGGTTGCAAAAAGAATTGTGGAACAGCAACTCCCCTCTCCACAATATCGCTTTGGGCTTTTCCACAAGATGGGATCATAGAAGCAGGGCCAGATTTCAGTTTGATGAGGCCCTAAGCTCCTGAAGGTAATGGGGCCCTTTATATGTCCAGCTGTCCTTTGTCCACAACAAATTGTCGCTTTTTGGTGTGTTGAATATATGCTAGATGGTAATTGATGGACCTAATAGTTATGTCAAGCCATTTGCACATAACAAAATATGTATTTTATCAAAGTAATTGTTGAACGGAAGTACAATTAAGAAGTATATTAATTGTGAAATACAATTAAGAACAAGTATATTGATAGTGAAATAATTATTAAGCTCTAACTTAAAATGGGACGCAGGTGGCGCTGTGGGTTAAAGCCTCAGCACCTAGGACTTGCCGATCGAAAGGTCGGCGGTTCGAATCCCTGCGGCGGGGTGCGCTCCCGCTGCTCGGTCCCAGCGCCTGCCAACCTAGCAGTTCGAAAGCACCTCCGGGTGCAAGTAGATAAATAGGGACCGCTTACCAGCGGGAAGGTAAACGGCGTTTCCGTGTGCGGCTCTGGCTCACCAGAGCAGCGATGTCACGCTGGCCACGTGACCCGGAAGTGTCTCCGGACAGCGCTGGCCCCTGGCCTCTTAAGTGAGATGGGCGCACAACCCCAGAGTCTGGCAAGACTGGCCCGTACGGGCAGGGGTACCTTTACCTTTACCTAACTTAAAATGACTTTTTATTCATAACAAACTTAATAATGCAAACACATCAGCATTTGGCAATAACAAAAGTTCCTTTAGAAACACAATTTACAAAGACTCATAATCTAATCCAGCCATAGGCAAACTTTGGCCCTCCAGATGTTTTGGACTACATTTCCCATCATCCCTCGCTAACAGGACCAGTGGTCAGGGATGATGGGAATTGTGGTCCAAAACATCTGGAGGGCCAAATTTTGCCTATGCCTGACCTAATATCTAGAAACTTGCTCTAACATGAAATAATAGGTGTAAATATATGATGCAAACTGCTAATAATTACAGTAGTACCTTGGGTTAAGAACTTAATCCGTTCTGGAGGTCCGTTCTTAACCTGAAACTGTTCTTCACCTGAAGCACCACTTTAGCTAATGGGGCCTCCTGCTGCTGCCGTGTGATTTCTGTTCTCATCCTGAAGTAAAGTTCTTAACCTGAAGCACTATTTCTGGGTTAGCGGAGTCTGTAACCTGAAGCGTATGTAACCTGAAGCGTATGTAACCCGAGGTACCACTGTATAAATAGCAGAATGTAGGCACCCTATATATAGAAATGAGCAAACGCATTGTCTCTGTTTTTTGTGTTGAATATATGCTATATGTCAAAACAAAAAAAATTCCTTCCAGTAGCACCTTAAAGACCAACTAAGTCAGTTCTTGGTATGAGCTTTCGTGTGCATGCACACTTCTATCTGAAGAAGTGTGCATGCACACGAAAGCTCATACCAAGAACTGACTTAGTTGGTCTTTAAGGTGCTACTGGAAGGAATTTTTTTTGTTTTGACGGCTACCTATCTGTAACTGGAACTATATGCTATATGGTCATTGATGGACCTCATAGGTATCTCAAGCCATTTACACATAACATTTGCAACCAGTCCATGCAGAATGTAGACACCCTGTATAGAAAGGAGCAAAGCAGTGATATTTTAGGGAGCTGGTGGGGCCCATGACTTACACCATAGGAGCCTACACAACACAAAACACGGTTGCTGTATGTAGGTTTTTTTTTATTTGTTTTTTATCTTATATTTTGGAAATGTACCTCCAGGTTTTTTTCCTTTAATTTTTTTTTGCGGCCCCAAGACAGTGGGGCCCTAAGCTATAGCTTGTTTAGCTTTTACGTAAAACTGGCACTGCATAGAAGGGAACCCGTGCATTGCGGGGGGTTGGACTCGATGACCCACGGGGTCCCTTCGAAATACACGATTCTGTGATTCTAACGCTCTGCTCCATTTGCTACAGGCCGGCTCGGTTCAGTGCCTGAAAAAGCTCTGCCCGCCAGCCCCCTGTGCCTACCCTGTGCCCGGACCCTGCTCCTGCCCGTTGTGCCAAGGTCAGTGCCCCTTGGGCAAAGGCGCCCTACCCGCTATGGGGCAGGGTGGGTGGTTTAGAGTGGAGTGGCTGGCTTCCCCACGGGGGCCTCCTTGGCCTGGTGCCCCTCTGATCCAGGAAGACAAGCAGAGCAGATCCAGAAGAGCGGAACAAATTATATTTTCGTGGGGTCTTAGTTCAGAGGACAATATTTGGGCATTGAAATATCTGGGGGGCTGCCTCCGGAGATTTCTGGACTCAAGAAGGTCCTGTGTGAGTGTATGGAGGCGGTTGGAGGATGGATGGCGACTAGCAGATTGAGGTTGAATCCTGACAAGACAGAAGTACTGTTCTTGGGGGACAGGAGGCGGGCAGGTGTGGGGGACTCCCTGGTCCTGAAGGGGGTGACTGTGCCCCTGAAGGACCAGGTACACAGCCTGGGAGTCATTTTGGACTCACAACTGTCCATGGAGGCGCAGGTCAATTCTGTGTCCAGGGCAGCTGTCTGCCAGCTCCATCTGGTGCACAGGATGAGACCCTCCCTGCCCGCAGACTGTCTCGCCAGAGTGGTGCGTGCTCTGGTTATCTCCCGTTTGGACTACTGCAATGCGCTCTATGTGGGGCTACCTTTGAAGGTGACCGGGAAACTACAACTAATCCAGAATGCGGCAACTAAACTGGTGACTGGGAGCGGCCGCCGAGACCACATAACACCGGTCTTGAAAGACCTGCACTGGCTCCCAGTACGTTTCCGAGCACAATTCAAAGTGTTGGTGCTGACCTTTAAAGCCCGAAACAGCCTCGGTCCTGTATAACTGAAGGAGCGTCTCCACCCCCATCGTTCAGCCCGGACACTGAGGTCCAGCGCTGAGGGCCTTCTGGCAGGTCCCTCATTGCGAGAAGTGAGGCTACAGGGAACCAGGCAGAGGGCCTTCTCAGTGGTGGCACCCGCCCTGTGGAACTCCCTCCTACCAGATGTCAAAGAGATAAAGAACTATCAGACTTTTAGAAGACATCTGAAGGCAGCCCTGTTTAGGGAAGCTTTTAATGTTTGATGCACTAATGTAATTTAATATTTTGCTGGAAACCCCCCAGAGTGGCTGGGGAAACCCAGCCAGATGGGTGGGGTATAAATAAAGTATTATTATTATTATTATTATTATTATTATTATTATTATTATTATTATTCCACAGAGGGCACCAGGTGGGCAAAACTGGTTCTAGGCCAACGGTTCTTTAGGCACCAGGTGAAAACGCTCTTTTTCAACCGGGCCTTTGGCAGACTAACGCCAGATGCCCTTTTAAATTATGGGGTGTCTGAGTCCTTCCTTGTTCCTTCCACTGCAGGCTGCAGTTTCCAAGGCCGTGAATATGGGGAGGGGGACAGCTTCCCTGCCCCCAACAAGCCTTGTGAGGAATGCCGCTGCCTGGTAAGTTTTGAGATTTACCTGTGTTTCTTGCATTGCAACGGGTCGGTCTAGAGGACCTCTTAAGTGCCTTTCAACCCTGCGCTTCTATGTTCCTGGACTGGACTTCCGCCAGTCCATAATGGCATTGAACTCTACTATTTCCCATGAAGTGGCCTCCCCCCCCCCCCCAGTCTTCAGACGCAGATAACACAAGCTGATTCTCCTTTTTGCCCCTAAGGCCCATTCCTATCACTAATGGTTTAATTAAACACATCGACTTCTCCATCTCAGCCAATTCTCAGGGAGGCTCGTCTGAACAAACGTGGTTTCGGCAGACGCCGAAAAGAGTTCCATCGATGGCGCTTGCCTGGTGTCAAGTGGCAGGGAGTTCCAAAGTTCTGCCACACTAAAAGGTTGATTTCTTAAAAACGCAGCACGGGGATGATGTAACAGTGCCCATTCCGCCAATCAAAGCTGTGGAACAGACGCTTTTGGGAAAAAGCGATCTCTTCATGCAGGGCAAACTACGGAAATAAATGTCAGGATGAAATAAAACTGGGGACTCAGCTAAATTAGTCAAAAAGCAGCGTTTTGAATGCAGTATAAACATGCAACACCAGGTGGCACTGGAGAGCAAGAAAAAAAAATCTAAGTGATTTTCCATAGTGGTTTTTTCCTTTTTTAGTCAAATGCACTATAAATATGCAACACCAGATGGCGTTGGAGAGCAAGAAAAAAAATCTAAGTGATTTTCCATAGCGTTTTTTTTTTCTTTTAACAATTTAATTTCTGACTTATTTATAGGGTTGTTGTTTTTTGCCCCCCTGTATGTAGATCTGCCCTGGGACGGGAAGCAGGTGTGAGGGCTCCCTATGCACCCATCTCCATGGGGGTCTCCGTGCTTAGCAAAGGGGCTGGACCCTCGAACGCCACCAGGTTTTCCAGGTACCCCACACCTTATACTCACACTTGGCCCTCTCTCCCCGCTTCCCAGAGAGGCGACGTCACCTGCGGACCCACACTCTGCCCCACGGCCCGATGCCCTCATCCGAAGCACGACCCTTGCGGCTGCCCCACCTGCGATTCCTGCAGCTTCCACGGGCGAGACTGTCTTGACGGCGAGAGTTTCCCTGACCCCCGGGACCCCTGCAACCAGTGCCAGTGTTCAGTAAGTAGGGTCGCCACAGGAGAGAGGCGGGAGAAAATTCTCCTGGGGGAGTCTGGTACGGAGGCTCAAACCAGATTCCCCATTTGTTAGGCCTTCTATTTGGAAACACATGGCAGGATGTAGCCCAAAAAGGTCAGAGAGAGGGGTCCCATTAGCACACTCTAAACCACAGAGCCTAGGACTTGCTGATCAGAAGGTCGGAGGTTCGGATCCCCACGACGGGGTGAGCTCCCGCTGCTCAGTCCCAGCTCCTGCCAACCTAGCTATTCAAAAGCACTCAAAGTTCCAGTAGATAAATAGGTACCGCTCTGGCAGGAAGGTAAATGGCGTTTCCGTGCGCTGCTCTGGTTCGCCAGAAGCGGCTTAGTCATGCTGGCCACATGACCTGGAAAAACTGTCTGTGGACAAATAGAGAGAGATGAGTGCCTATAGAGAGAGATGAGTGCCAAAACCCCAGAGTTGTCCGCGACTGAACCTAACGGTCAGGGTACCTTTACCTTTAAATTATAATAATAATAATAATAATTTATTTATTTATACCCCGCCCATCTGGCTGGGTTTCCCCAGCCACTCTGAGTGGCTCCCAACAGAATATTTAAAACACAATAAAACATCCAACCTTAAAAAAAAAAATCCCTAAACAAGGCTGCCTTCAGATGTCTTCTAAAAGTCGGATAACCCTCCTGACTTTGGAGCTGAGAGGCAGCATGGCCTAGTGGGATGGATTTTATAGGGCGCAAATGATGATCGTCACCAATTCCTGGGAGCAGCCCATCTCTATGAACATGTCTGTAAACCACAGGGCCCTTGTCCCTTCCCTGCCCACAGGCTGGCACTGTGACCTGCTTGCCCGCTCCGTGCCCAGCTGTCCCCTGCCAGAACCCCGTTGTGCCGCCCGGGCAGTGCTGTCCGAAGTGCACAGGCGCCTGCCGATTCCAGGGGCGCCTCTACAAAAGCGGGGAGGCCTTCGGCTCGCCGCAGAATGCCTGCCACACGTGCACTTGCCAGGTGAGTGAGGGCAGAGGGATTGGCACCTACAAGGGCAGGTGGGCTCCCCCGGCCTCGCTCAGCACCCCCAGTAAGGGCAAGGCTGAGCCAAGAAGCCTTCTGCATGCCAAGCAAGTGTCCTAGCCCCTGAGCTGCCTCCCTCCTTTCTCCGCAGGCGGAAGTCGTGACCTGCCAGCCCAAGCCCTGCCCGCAGCAGTGCACCCACCCTCTGCCCCCCGACGCTCCCGCCTGCTGCCCCACCTGCGACGGCTGCCTCCATGAGGGCCAGAAACTTGCCAACCGGCAAGTCTTCACCCCAGCCTCGGACCCTTGCCGGCACTGCAGCTGCCTCCGCGGAAACGTCCTCTGCAGCCCGGTCCTTTGCCCCCAGGCGCCGTGCGCCAGTCCCGTCCACAAGCCTGGGCAGTGCTGCCCACAATGCCCAGGTAAGCCGCAAAAACCGGTCCCCCCGGAATCCGCTTTTATTTATTGTATCAATGTGCCACCTTCCTCTCCAAGGAGTTCCAGGTGGCGTACCTCCCCAACTCCCCATTTAATCCCCTGGGTCGGGTGGGGATTCGAACCCGCCTCTCCCAGGTCGAAGCATGTCTCCACACTGGCTCTCAGGTTTGAGGCTGGGGCGGACGAGGGGCTGTTGGCGGACCCCTAACCCCCCTGTCTCCCCGACAGTGTGCCAGCACGGAGGCCGCGAATATCCGGAAGGCTCCCAGTGGCCCTCGCCATCGGACCCGTGTCAGCAGTGCTCCTGCGTGGTGAGATCCTGTGCCCTCCGGTCCCTGCTCCTCGCAGAGGGCCATATTCCCTTCCCAGTGACTTTTTGGGGCTGCAGGCCAATTGGAGTTGGGGCCACAGGAGGAAGTGGGAGGGGCAACCAAGGGCCTTTGGTGCGGCACTTTATTGCTTCGTCAAACTTAAACGCCGCTTGATTATAAGAGAAAGGAAACCTCAAAGTGGTCTGCGAAAAAGGATATGTCAGATTATTATTATTAAGTTGAATTTATATACAGTCATACGTCAGGTTACAGATGTTTCAGGTTGTGTTATTTCAGGTTACGGACCAGCCAAAACACAAGAGTACCAGAACGGGTTACTTCCGGGTTTCGGGAGTCGCGCATGCACGGAAGCACTAAATCACACTATGCGCAGAAGCGCCGAATCGCAAGCCGCGCATGCGCAGCCGTGCCGTACGGGTTGTGAATGTGCATTCCGCACGGATCACGTTCGCAACCCGAGCGTCCACTGTACTGCCCTGTACCCGGGGGTTCACCGAATAAAATCAAGATATAAAACCACAAAATGCATAATAAAAATTAAAATAACAACCCAATAGCCCTCCCCCAATTTTTTTTTTAAGGGCATAGGATGTCAATCAGATCAGCCAAAGGCCTGGCGAATTTCCCTTGGGAGAGCATTCCACAGGAATTAATGAGGCTTCAAGGCTTGTAAGGAGATTGAAGGCTTCCAAAATTAACGAGAGACTAAAAAGAACTCACCTCGGCTGCCTAAATATCTGGTCAAGCTCATTTGAACAAAAATTATTTTCACAGGCACTGAAAAGGGTACTGCGAAGACGCCTGCCTGATTTCAATAGGCGGGGAGTTCCACAGCGAAACAGATGCCGTGCTAAACATAGCTGTCAACTTTTCCCTTTTTGAAAGAGAAATTCCCTTATTCTGAATAGGATTCCTCGCAAGAAAAGGGAAAAGTTGGCAGCTATGGTGCTAAAAGATTTGGGGTTTGCGTGGCATCGGCTTTTGCTGATTGCAGCGGGCAGCTGTGGGCTCAGGCGACCTCCTTCTCCTCGCAGGGTGGCGAAACCACATGCGAGTCTCTTCCCTGCGAAGTCCCCCTCTGCTCCCACCCGGCCCCTGGACCCGGGCAGTGCTGCCCTCTCTGCCACGACTGCCTCTTCGAAGGAGAGCACCATGCCCACAGAGAAGTCTTTAAGCCAGAGTCTTGCCTCCAGTGCAGCTGCCAGGTGAGACACAGGGAACCCTCATTCATTGATGGGACCCCCAAGAAGGGCTGGATTTAGGTGTGGTTTTTAAATTACTTTATTATTCAAAATTAAAACAAAACATATTATCCAGAAACATATCAGCCTTATTCCCCCCCCCCATTTTTCCTCCCTCCCCTTCCCTCCCCCCCACAGAACCCAGCCACCCCCACCCCCGGACTTCCCTAAGTTCCAGTCTTTGATTTCTCTAAAAACGCTGTTTTCTGCATGTTACACAGTTGTATAGATCCTCAAACTATTTAAGTAATAATTATCAATAAAAAGTTTGTGAATGTTTATTCAAAGCCAGCCAAGGAGTCCAGTTCGCTTTGTTGCTTTGAATGAATTTGTAAAGGGTTCCCATTCATCCTTAAAGTCACAGTTATCCTTGTCCCGTAGCTTGTATGTCAGTTTTGCCAGTTCTGCATAGTCCATCAATTTTTCTTGCCATGATTCTTTAGTTGGGGTTTCTTCAGTCTTCCATCCTCGTGCTACTAAAACTCTTGTGGCCGTTGTCGCATACATGAAGATGTTTTTCAGGTTTTTTGGCAGATCTTTCCCTACAATCCCTAATAAAAATGCTTCAGGTTTTTTAACAAATGTTAAATGGAACATTTTCTTCAATTCGTTATATATCATTTCCCAAAAATTTTTAATTACCTTACAATCCCACCACATTTAGGTTTGATGAGGCCCTCAGCTCCTAAGGTAATGGGGGCCTTTCTATGTCCAGCTGTCCTTTGCCAACAGCAAATATGGTTGCTGTTTTTTGTGTTGAATATATGCGATATGTATAGTTACAGGTAGGCAGTCATGTTGGTCTGCCATAGTTGATACAAAATTTAAAACATTCCTTCCACCCTGCTTGGGGGTCCAACTCTAGAATTCTGAGCTGACTGGTGTGGTTGTGCACACAGCCTCGGTGGGGCAATTCAGAGCGACCTGTCGATGGGGTGGGCATCAAGGGGCGTGGGGTGCCAGGGGCATGGAGGGAAGATCTGACCCTCTTGCCTTTCCCCCTTTTGCAGGAGGGGAACGTCCGCTGCGAGATGATCCAGTGCCCCCTGACCACCTGCACCCACCCCGTGACGGAGCCTGGGGTCTGCTGCCCCCGCTGCAAAGGTGATATTGGAAGATGACTGTCCTATCTCCTCTCAGTCTCCTCTTTTCCAGGCTAAACATATCCGGCTCCTTCAACCGTTCCTCATCAGGCTTGATTTCCTTGATCAGCTTGGTCGCCCTCCTCTGCACACCTTAAACTGGGGTGCCCAGAACTGGACACAATTTCCCAGGAAGGATCTGACCAAGATGGAATAGAATGGGACTAGGACTTCCCTTGATCTGGACACTAGACCTCTGTTGACGCAGCCTAGAATCACATTAGCCTTCTTTGCTGCTGCATCACGTGGTTGACATTTGATAACTGACAGTTTCTACAATTGGGTGGTATGTAGCATTCCCAAAACAAGGAAAGATTGGACTCTGAGTAATAGAATACACATGAGGCTTGACCAGCAAGACTCTGGCCCAGGTCGTTTTATTCACAAAAGAACTTTTTACACAGTGTTCGTAAGAACCAATCAGATTTCCTCTGAGCATTTCAAAAACCCCACGTGGGACAAAGACAGATCAGAAGAAATTCTTTTAACTACAAAGAAAGTATTTCCTACTTGAGCATGCATATGTAGTTCAGAGTAAATAAAATGGGAATAAAAGGAGGAATGCATTCAGCAAAACCCCGGAGGTCATAAACAGGAGAGGAAGGATGACAGTATTTACCATCTCCTTGTGAACTCTCTTCCTGGCCCTTAAAGGTAAAGGGACCCCTGACCATTAGGTCCAGTCATGGCTGACTCTGAGGTTGCGGCACTCGTCTCGCTTTACTGGCCGAGGGAGCTGGCGTACAGCTTCCGGGTCATGTGGCCAGCAGGACTAAGCCGCTTCTGGTGAACCAGAGAAGGGCACAGAAACGCCATTTACCTTCCCGCCGGAGTGGTACCTATTTATCTACTTGCACTTTGACGTGCTTTCAAACTGCTAGGTTGGCAGGAGCAGGAACCGAGCGACGGGAGCTCACCCCGTCGCAGGGATTCGAACCGCCGACCTTCTGATCGGCAAGTCCTAGGCTCAGTGGTTTAACCCCCAGCACCACCCACATCCCCTCCTGGCCCTTAAGATCTATCTAAAGATTAAACTACAAAACTATCTTTATGACCCAGGATGTCTGGTGAAGCAACTGGCCTGTGTTCAGGATGCTTATGCATGCCTGTCAGGCAGAGAGAAAGAAAATGGGCAGTAGAGAAAATGGGCAGAGATGGAGAGGCTTGTGGGATTTGATCAGAAATTATTGTCAATGAATCAAGCCCAGTCAACGCAATGCGTTCATTGCAGACGCAATGGCTTGCTCCATATTTCATAATTCCTCATAGCAATCCCACCTGACCACTACACCGCCACGACTCAAGATATTTGGGGGCTAAGTGGCGGCTGAGAAGGGGTGTGGATGCAGCCATGAGCCTGACGCCCCACATTGCCCCTTCCCGCAGGCTGCGTGTATGAGGGCCGCGAGCGAGAGGACGGGAGCAGCTGGTTCTCCTCTTCGGTGCCCTGCATGGTGTGCATGTGCGCGGAGGGCGTGGCCAGCTGTGCTGAGATCGCCTGCATCGGCTCCTGCATCAACCAGATCGAGGTGCCCGGGGAGTGCTGCCCGCTCTGCGCAGGTATGGCATGGCGGCCTTGGCAAGGAGGGGCACAGGAGGGGGCGGGAGATGGATTGCCAGGGGCTCTCCAGGGGACGGAGCGGTACCCCCATGGGGAAAGGTGTCGGCATAGGGGGGGCTTTTTAGCGGCGAGATAATGCGAGGGCGGAAATTATTCCTGAAAATCCCTGAAACGAGAAGTAATCGACTAGAAATATTACCTTGTGGAAATAAACTAAATAATAAAAATCGAAAAGTTTAAGGGAAAAATAGACATTGAAACAATTGAACAAAGCCTTAATTAACCGGATGCCGGCTACAAACCTCGTTTCACTGAACTATTCAGTTTCCTCAGTTAAAGACTTAACATCAGCAGTAACATCTAGACCATGGGAGCGTTTCAGCCCTGTTCTTGAGTTTGTTTAAAATCTAAAACAGCTTATCTTGTATTCCTTTCTTTGAATTTGTGCCATTTAGGTCTTTTAAACCTTTTTGTAAAAGCAGCACTAGAATTTTCACAGCTGAGTCCTCAACTCTTTATTACTGTGCTTTGCTTCCTTCAAGTTGGGCTTTGTCTAAAACTTGCCATTTAGGTTTCCAAACCCTTTTTTGTAAATTCAGTATTAGAAACTGTACCTTTGAGTCCTCAATCCTTTATTACTGCGCTTTGCCTTACCTCGGTCGAGCTAGGATTATAATACTTTAGAATTTTTGGGGAGTTCTACCCCTTTTTTTTGAATTTTGGTCATTTAAGGTTTATGATTTTTCTATTTCTTTTGAGGAAACTGAATAGTTCAGTGAAACAAGGTTTGTAGCCGGCATCCCATTAATTAAGGCTTTGTTCAATTTTTAGGTTTTTCTAATTTCCCCCCTTAAACTTTTTGATTTTTATTATTTAGTTTATTTCCACAAGATTTTCATTCGTTTTGTGACTGGTTTTTTTCTACTTGTAAAATTATTCACGGCATGGAGACAGTGGGAAGATCTTTCACCCTTCTCTCCTGATGCCAGAACTTGTGAAGATGAATTTCCCAAAATGGGTAAAAATGTCTGGGGAAGTGCAGAATTTTTGGCAAATTTCCCAAAAAATTAAAAACGCTCTTTTTTGAGATTTTAGCCAAAAAAAAAAAAAAAAATCCAACTCAACTTTTGTGCCCAGATTTTCACTTTTTGAAATATGGCAAGCCTCAAATAACCCTGGCCTCCCCTTTCCCAGATTGCACTTACGAGGGCCAGGCATACGGGCCAGGTGAGAGTTTCCAGCCGGGACAAGACCCCTGTGAAATCTGCACCTGTGAGGTGAGCAGCCTGGTTCTTGGAGGATTGCGGGTTGGGCTAGATGACCTCTGGAGGACCCTTCCAATTCAACAGTCATAGAATTTTATTACTTCTGTACCAGGGAGGCAGGAGAGGTGAGACCATGCCCCCCTGGCATTGTGACTGGGTGGTGCTGACTTTGAAAAATAAATACATTTCTGAGAAAACAGACAAGTAATACAAGTAAACAAACATACAATGAAACAATCAAGTAACAGAAAAATCAAACAAACCACCACATTATAAGATACAAGAAGATTAATATAATTATCCTCATATATACTCCTCATACTGAACACAATTATAAAACTTATAGAGAAGAAATTTAAAACTGACTTCCACTTAATCTCACTGTACTTTATCTATCCATTACTTTATACCGCACTATATATTTCTTATATAGCTCTTAGAATTCATATACCGGCCTATACTTGGGGGTCTCTGCAGAGACAGGGCAGCCCAAGGGGGCATCTAGGTCCAGCCCTCTGAAAAGCAGGAATCGGGACTTAAACATCTCAAACAGATAGCCATCACACCTCTATTTAAAAACCTCCAGTGAATAATAGAATCATGGAATTGTCAAGTTAGAAGGGACCCCGAGTGCGATCTAGTCTAGTGCAACTAAACCATGCATTGTTAACGGAAAAATCCGAGGGCTCCCTTGGATGAAAACAAAGACACCAACCAGGATAACTTGGAGCAAAACAGCAGCCTGTAGGCTTGGCCTTTATTGATCTGTTGCAACAGGGTGTTCCCCTCACTTGCAGGTGAGAGGAAGGACCCAGAAAAATGGTGTGCAAGGTCTTATAAAGATTTTTGAAATTCCCATCCTGTAGGTCAAGCCCACCCCCAGAAACATCATGCATACATTACAGAAAGGAGGGGTTGAGGGAGGAGTTGTGGTGGTAACCTGAGTGTCCTGTCACCTGGCTGGTTCCCTTCTCTCCCCCTCCCCACGAGTCACTTCCAGGAGACAAAGGGGAGTTGGCAGTTTCCTGCCCCCAGAGGGAAGATCTGATCATTGTCCTTTGTTCCAGTCCATGCTGAATCCACTCCCATATGCAAGTTCTTTGTGATCTTGATGGTCTTCTATCTAGGACCATCAGGGTTGGCATAGCAACTGGGCAGGGCTCCTGTGGATGTGCTGGGATGCTCAAGGGATTATGGCTGCCCTGTATCAAACCTCCCCCATTTTGTAGTCCTTCCTTCAGGGAGTAAAATAAAAGTGGAACAGTGCAGATCCGATGTATGGTTGATTTTCTATGAATTTATAACAGAAGCGTAGCGTATGTAGTGTGTGAGTGTGAGTGTGTGTGAAGTTTGTACAAACTGAATGATGGGGGGGGGGGCGGTGTTTCCTGCGACAACATGACCGGTGGTTGCCCTTGCGGGGTGATGAAACTGTTCCTTTGCTGGAAGAAAAGCAACTTTGTGAGCGGAGACCCCTTTCTCTTTTGACTTCCCCCTTATAAGTTTCAGTTTCCATTTCTCAAGCGCCCTCTGCAGTCCTTGCACAGAACCTGCTGCATCCCAGCTCTGTCAGCAAATATGATGTGAAGATGTGAAGCTTTGTGTATTCAGCAATTATTTCGAATGAATGTATGTAAATGAAAATATTCATTTCCTTTCTCTTATAATCAAGCGGCGTTTGATACTTTAAGTTTGACGAAGCAATCAAATGCCGCGCCAAAGGCCTCTGATTGCCCCTCCCACTTTCCTTCCACAGCATTTGATATTTTCATTTACATTCATTTATTCGAAATAAGATGGGTTTACAAAGCAATTCTATATCCTTCCACCACGCTGACGAAGAATTCTACATAACAGTTGTCGACATCCGGAATCACTGTTCCGTGTTGGGCATAATATTTGCTGAATACACAAAGCTTCACAGCTTGTCTTTCATCGTACAATTATTATTATTATTATTATTACTACTACTACTACTACTTATACCCCACCCACCTGGCCGGGTTTCCCCAGCCACTCTGGGTGGCTCCCAACAGAATATTAAAAACACAATAAAACATCAAACATTACAAACTTCCCTAAACAGGGCTACCTTCAGAAAATACACACAATAATAAGTTAAAAGCAGGCTCTGGTTATAACCGCTGCGGAAGGATGTCGCATTCACCTCATGGTGGAACAGAAAAGTTTTCAGCAGGTGCTCAGATCTGCTGAATCTCTAGTGGCAGGGAGTTCCACAGGGCTGCAGGCCGACGACATTTAAAGGTGCTGATTTTCTTCTGCTTCCTTCCCCAGCTGATGTCCGACGGGGAACAACATCTGCAGTGCTACCGCAAGCAATGCCCCAGCCTCCTGGATTGCCCACGGGAACAGATCCGGGCGCCGGGCGCCGGGCACTGCTGCCCAACCTGCGCACGTGAGTCTCGCCCCTAAGCTGCACCCCGATTCCCTTCCAAACCTGAGCAGGAGCAAAGTGGGGAGCATCCCTCTCTGAATCTGTTCCCCTTGCGCTTCCAGGGGTACAGACAAGGAAGATAAACGGTTTTCCATTTGTCTTGTGTAAACTCGGCTCTCCCGATGCTTTGAGACTACAATTTCCATTATCCCTGTTAGCTAGGGGTGATGGGAGTTGTAGTCCCAAAACATCTGGAGGGTTGAGTCAGCCTGTGCAATCTCCGGCTTGGTTTTTTTTGCCAAAAGCGGAGGTGTAAACCGGCCTCTGCCACCTGGGACATGCTAGGCGCTTTGAACTACAACTCCCATCGTCTCCAGCCGGCTGGAGAGCACCTGGTTCAGGAAGGCTGGTGTCAACACACCCTTTTAAAAAGTGGGTCATTTATAAGAAAAAAACCGCCTCCTTTCTCTTATGGGGAAAGCCTGTAAATAGATTCTTTAAGTAGGTTCCCTATCGGTAAGAGAAAATAACAGAGGCTGAGGATCAAGTTGATGAATTAGATAAATTAGATCAATTAGAATTAGATAAATTAACAGGAAGGATTTGAAAGCTGCAGGATCAGAGATTCTTAGAAGGCTGGAGTAAATATATGAACTATTTGAAAAGTAACTGTGATAAACAGATTACGCTAGTAGGACTGCAAGAAGTTTTGTAAGGTGGATTATTTGAAATATTGCAAGAAAGACTCTGAAGAGAGTTATTAGTTAAGGATAATTAAATGTAATATAGAAATTAAGAAATGCAGAACAAGTGATAAACGAACGGAAAATCATCAGAGGTGTTGATGGAAGTCTAAAAATATTGTATAAGATGAGAAGTTATGTTGTATGACTGTTGGAACTGATATGTCAAAAAATTAATAAAAATGTATATATATAAAAAAGAGAAAATAACAGAGGCCAACCAGAGAATATTGAGAAGCAAGGCAGCTAGTAAGCCTGATCTTTATTAAACTGTTGCAACAGGGTCCCCACTCCCCACACGCAGGAGGAAAGAGGAACCCAGAAAAATGGTGCGCAAGCCCTTATATAGACTTTTGAAATTGCCCACCCTGTAGCCCAAGACCACCCCAAAAAACATCATACATCATACATACATCTACAGCTGAAATCCTGTCTGCCAGGGTACCTTATAACGGTCACTGATTGCATTACTTGGGCAGCCTGGGCATTCTTTTGTGATGAATGCCCACAAATAACATTTTGGAGGTCGCAAGGTGATTAGAGTGGTCTCAACTAGGGCCAGGGCCTTTTCAGTACTGGCCCCGACTTGGTGGAACGCTCTGTCCCAAGAGACTAGGGCCCTGAGGGACTTGACGTCTTTCCGCAGGGCCTGCAAGATGGAGCTGTTCCGCCTGGCCTTTGGCTTGGACTCAGTCTGACCCTTATGTTTCCCTCCCCTTATGGTTTTGATCTATGGGCTACTTTTAAAATGAGGCTGCATTTTAAATTGCATTTTAACCCGTATTTTAAATAGTTTCCCCCCCCCTTCCCCTCCCCTATTATGTTTTTGCTGTGATTTTTGCTGGTGTTAGCTGCGCTGAGCCCAGCTCTGGCTGGGGAGGGCGGGGTATAAATAAAATTTATTATTATTATTATTATTATTATTATTATTATTATTATTATTAGTTCCTGAATCCAAGTCTCAAGCTCACCCTATTCATACACAAATATGCCCTTAAGACAGGTAATCAAAAGACTATAGAGAGGATTTCCTATTTTCTTCCTCCTTGCAGAGAAAGATTTGAGGTCAATTTGGGAGAGTCCAAATGACTTCAGAATTGCTCTCCTGTCCTATTTCATACACGTGGTTTATATACTTATGTATGTGTTTGCCTTGTAAATTTATGAACGCTTATTATATATTTGGGACCTTGGAATTCTTATAACAGGAGCATCGGATGGTGAAGAGAAGGCAAGAGGGAAAGTAAGGGAGAGCGTTGTTCGGGGTTGGGATGGATGACCCTTAGGGTCCCTTTAAATGCCACGATCCTGTAATTTTGTGAACCGCAGCCCAGACAGGGAAACGACGGATGAAATTTGCCAAACTTGCCGTATTTTTCACTCCATAAGACACACCTGGGCGCACCTAGTTCTTAGAGGAGGAAAAAAATAAAAAAATATATTCTTAATGAAACAGTGGGTGTATGATTTTTGTGGTTCATGCTGTGGCCACAGACATGATATGTGATTTGACAGTGAGTTTGGGGTAGCCCAATGCAAAAATCCTGAGGATCCATGTGGATCCGTGCTTTGCACCATTGCAGCCCCACACAACAGTGGGTGGGTGATTTTTTTGGTGCAGGCTGTAGCCATGGACATGCTATGTGATGGTGAATTTGGGGTGACCCAGTGCAAAAATCCTGAGGATCCATGGGCCTAGGCGACCTCCC
Organism: Podarcis gaigeae; assembly: GCF_964106915.1. NCBI lineage: Eukaryota > Metazoa > Chordata > Lepidosauria > Squamata > Lacertidae > Podarcis > Podarcis gaigeae. The sequence goes on from NC_139686.1 coordinate 4,271,674, forward strand.
CCCTCCTAGGCAGCCTCCTTTATTGCTAGAGTCCCTTATCTCGCTTCCGATCTCTTGCCAATCAGCTGCTTAGTGGCTTTGTTTCAACACCCACTTCCCTCTTTCCAAAAAAAAGGAGCACAATCTTCTTTTCGCCCCTGGGCAATTCAGCTCCAGGGACCACGCATTCGCTCCATAAGACGCACAGAGATTTCCCCTTACTTTTTAGGAGGAAAAAAGTGCATCTTATTCAACAAAAAATACAGTAAGTTTTGCCCCCTGAAATGACACATTCTGCGGGTGGGGGGGGGCTGCTTGAGGCAAACCCGCCATTCCTTGCCTCTCCAACCCTCCCCCTTCAGCAGGACTCGGGTTCAAATCTCCACTCGCCCATGAGGCTTGGGGGGCCTGAGCTACCTCACAGAAATGTTGTGGGGATTAAATGAGGAACGAGAGAACCGCCCCATTCAGCTCCTTGGAGAAGAAGGCGGAATAAGAGCGTGCGGCTCTTCATCCCAGGGTTGCAGGTTCGAGTTCCGGTTGGGCAAAAGATTCTTGCATTGCAGCGGGTTGGACTAGATGACCCCTGGGGTCCCTGCACATTTATGATTCTATGATTAATGTGATATGGGCAGGCGGATGGGTAATGATCATTGCAGCCTGCCTGAAGAGATGCAAAGCGCTTGGAGCATTTGTGCAAAGCGCTTTTTGAAAACAAGTCCCAGTTGTGTCTTTGCGGCCTCATTTCTGCTGGTTTTTTTACAAAAACAAATTTTATTAAATTTTCCACAGTGATAACGCAAACCACAAAGCCAAATGATACACAAAAACAGAAAAAGAAAAAAAGAAGACAGGAAAAAAGGGGGAACAACAAACAGATAAACAATAACAACAAACTTAATTCTTCACAAATCCAACCTTTTAAACATCTTGGTTGACTTCCTCAAATCCCTCCCTTCTGAGTTTCCTTGAAATTAAAAGGAACAGCTTTCCAATATCATTTAATATCATTATTAAACATTTCTGCTTTTTTTGCAGAAGCACTTAGCAACTGCACTTCCAGTCTGGTGGGCAACGAGGTCCAAGCCACCGACGAACCCTGCTACACCTGCCAGTGCAAGGTGAGTTCTGCCAGGTGACCCGCGCATAGCTGTCAACTTACAGATTTGAAAATAAGGGATCAGCAGCCAAAATAAGGGATCAACAATTACTTTGATAAAATACGTATTTTGTTGCGTGCAAATGGCTTTAGATACCTATTAGGTCCTATAAATTACCATATAGCATATATTCAACAACAAAAAACAGCAACAATTTGTTGTTGACAAAGGACAGCTGGATATATAAAGGGCCCCATTACCTTCAGTAATTTAGGGCCTCATCAAACCTAAAACCAACCCTGATAGGGTCTGTCATTTTAGGGGGTGAAACTCAAATTTTGCAAACTTCTTCAGCAAAAGGCCTTAAAAATATGCTTTTGGGTGTGAGGAATTCAAACCTGCTATTATTTTTGTGACTGGACAATGTTTACCTTCTGAAAATGCCAGGCAATGCTTAATCATCATCATCATCATCATCATAGTAATAATATAACTGCAAGTATCTGGCAATCATTTTAAATGATTGCAATTTTACACACAGCTGGACATAGAAAGGGCCCCATTACCTTCAGTAGCTTATTTAAGGGACATCATCAATAAGGGACAGCAGCGGGACACGGCGCTGGCATAAGGGACTGTCCCGCCAAATAAGGGACGCTTGACAGCTATGGACCCGCACCAGGCGAAAACGAGGCATTGCGTGGCGCCGCAGGGCGCAGAAGTCTCACGACTTGTTCCTGCCTCTTTCCACTGGGACGAAAGGAGAGAGAAAGCAAACTATCCCTTTTGTAAGGATACGCATGGAGCAGAAATGGGGGGGAGCTGGGTGCCCCCACCTTCCTTTCTGGGCAAACTTTGGGGGCGGGCAGAATTCTGGGAACTCTAGTTTGCCTCCCGGAACTACAGTTCCCAACGCCCTTCACAAACGGGCGTTCTCAGGATACTTTGGGAAGGGAATGCGGGCTTTAAACGTACAGCACAGAATCGACCTGAGCCTCTTTTTTAAAATAAATATTTTTTATTGATTTTCCGATAAAAACAGCCCGTCAACATATCCACATCGTAATCCAATTAAAAACAATAAGCTAAAATATTTTTTATTATCATTTATTTCATTTTACTACATATAAACATTTCAAAATGGGGGGATAAAAAAAAGCTAAAATAATAAAAAAGGCCAAATTACTGTCCAAATTGTTAATTATTAATTTTCCCAGGCTCCCCATAGTCTGGACCTCTGAAGAATATCTCCGATATGTTCGTCCCTGCCTCTTCTCATTGTTTTCATGTTCTCCACATTCTGATCTTAACGCTTTAAGCAACCCGAGCCTCTTGCCTCAATGAAGCTGAAGGTCAGGACAGACATTCCCGCAATGCAGAGTTAGACTGCGGAACTCCCTCCCACAGTGGGCAGCACCTAGAAGGCTTTGAAAGAGGATTGGACGGATTCAGGGAGGAGAAGAGGGCTAGTGACTAGCCAAAATGGCCATGCTCTGGCTGCTGAATCTCGGTTGCTGGAAAGCATTGCTCGTGTGTTCAAATCCTGCTTGTGAGTTTCCCATAATGGGCTGAATTATACTCGAAGTCGAGTGTGGATTTCATGCTCTTTATTCGGCTCATAGTAGTGAGGAATGGGAGTTCCCCCGAAATGTCTGCTTTATATACATTATTTACACAATGGGCCCCACGTGATTGGCTAATTCCGGGATTCACCTTAGGCCAATCAGGTTGCAGATTCACTTCCACCTGGAGCTGGATTGGGTGGATCCTGAGGACCAATCAGACTGCTGCAATCTGAATCCTATTGTTCTAGGACCAATCAGACTGCTGCAATCTGAATCCTATTGTTCTAGGACCAATCAGACTGCTGCAATCTGAATCCTATTGTTCTAGAACCAATCAGACTGCTGCATTCTGAATCCTATTGTTCTAGGACCAATTAGACTGCTGCATTCTGAATCCTATTGTTCTAGGACCAATCAGACAGCTGCATTTTGGATCCTATTCAACTCAGTACATAACAGGGGCATTGGGAAGAGGGCTCTTTTTTACTCTCTTATGTTACGTTGTTGTAAACAAAAATTGCCCTTTTCCCTTATGGGGTATCCAAGAGCCAATATAGAGTCCCTACATAGGTTCCCTATTGGTAGGAGGAAATAACAGAGGCCAACCAGAGAATATTGAGAAGCAAAGCAGCTAGTAAGCCTGATCTTTATTGATCTGTTGCAACAGGGTGCTCCCCTCACCTGCAGGAGAGGAGGAGGAACCCAGAACAATGGCACACAAGGCCTTATAAAGACTTTTGAAATTTCCACCCTGTAGATCAAGACCACCCCCAGGAACATCATATATACATCACAGAAGGGGTGTAACCTAAGACCACCCCTCAGATACATCACACCTACATCACAGAAAAGGCGGTCTAAAACAGAAATTTGAATGTTGTTTTTCTCCTGTCATTGTTTATCTCCTGTCTGGCAGGTTACTTGATTGGATTTCCTGGGGAGCCTGGCTAGTCTTTTGTAGAGATAAATACTTAGTTCCTGAGCCAGGTCACAGGCTCACACCCTATTCATATCCTAAATGTGTCCTTAAGACAGGATTTGTGAAGAAAGAGTCAATGGGAGGTTTCCCACTTTGACCTTGCAGAGAAAACATTTGCTCAGTTTAGGAGTCAAAATGGTTCCAGGTTGGCCTTCCTGTGCTGATCTATGTATGTGCTTGGTTGGCACACTTATGAACATTTAACAGATATCTAAGACCTCAAAATTCCTATCACAACGTCTTCTGAGATCTCCACAACACACACACACACCCCACCTCTGATCTCCCAGCTCAGCTCTTGTCTGTTTCCACGCAGGACCTGACCTGGGTTTGCGTACACCAAGTCTGCCCGGCGCTGAGCTGCCCCACAGCAGAGCGTTTCACTCCGCACGGAGCCTGCTGCCCCATCTGCGATGGTGAGGTGTCTCCCTCCCTCCCCAATCTCTTATCCCCCCCCCACCTATCCAAAGCTTTCTTCTGGAGGGACAGGCCACCCCGACGGACCCGCCACACCCTAGCGAGGGCTGACCTGAGCCTGGAGGTGGGTGGATTAAGGTTGGGTGGCATCTCTCTGGCAAAACCCCACAAATGCCAGTGGCAGGGAGTTCCCCTGATTTTCATCTCCCCTGGTCCAGCAAGCACAGATTTCTGCCTCGTACACTGGCTTGACCAGACCAGCCGGATAACCCTGAAGCACACACATAGTCATATCCCCTTCCCTTCCTTTCCCATCCCTTCCCTCACTTTCCTTCCTTCCCTTGTTCCTTCCTTCCTTTCTTTCTTCCCTCCCTCCCTCGTTCCTTCCTTTCCTTCTTCCTCCCTCCCTCCCTCCCTCCCTCCCTCCCTTGTTCCTTCCTTCCTTCCCTTGTTCCTTCCTCCCTCCTTCCTTCCTTCCCTCTCCCCTCCCTCCCTCGTTCCTTCCTTCCTTCCCTCGTTCCTTCCTCCCTCGTTCCTTCCTTTCTTTCTTTCTTCCCTCCCTCCCTCGTTCCTTCCTTCCTTCCCTCGTTCCTTCCTCCCTCGTTCCTTCCTTTCTTTCTTTCTTCCCTCCCTCCCTCCATCCCTTTCCTCCTCCCTCCCTCCTTCCCTCCTTTCCTTCCTTCCTTCCTTCCTTCCTCCCTTCCTTCCTTCCCTCATTCCTTCCTCCCTCGTTCCTTCCTTTCTTTCTTCCCTCTTCCCTCCCTCCCTCCCTCCCTCCATCCCTTTCCTCCTTCCTCCGTCCCTCACTCCCTCCTTTCCTGCCTTCCTTCCTTCCTTCCTTCCTTCCTCCCTCCCTCCCTCCCTCCCTCCCTCCTTTTCCAAGCTCCCCCTGACTTGAGCCCAGTGGTGTCCCGCTTATTCCTCCCTAACGCTCCCCCCCTTTTTCCAGAGTGCGTGATTGAGGTCGAGGGCCGACGCGTGTCTGACGGGGAGACCTGGAAAGACAGTGCGGACAACTGTGTCTCCTGTTCGTGCAACGTGAGTCCTGGCGGGAGGGCAGGGGGTAGGTCTGCCAAGGCCCCCTGGCAACCATGAACATCCTTAATTGCCGCAGTCTTTCCTTGATGCACAGCTGGGCCACGTGGAGTGCCACATCCAGGAATGCCTGCCCCTCGTGTGCCAAGACGGACTGGCGAAGTTGCAAATGCCCGGGGAGTGCTGCGCCAAGTGCCAAGGTACGACCTGGGCAGCTCAGCTGTTCAAAGCATGTCAGTTTGATAAAATCTGTGAAGTGAGGTCTTCTCTTAGGGATTGTAGGCGCAGAAATCCCAAGCCCCCCAAAATTGGTAATAATAATAATAAATAATAAATTTTATTTATATCCCAGCCGAAGCCAGGCTCAGGGCGGCTAACAACAATCAACAATCAAACAATCAGAGTTGTACTTGTTTGGAGGTTCTAACAGGGGAGCGCAGCTATCATATACCTTTGACCGAAGAATGGTACACTCCTTCTATCTGGGATGGTCGTCCTCTTCCACCGAGCGCGCAGCTTTGGGAGGCACGCACATGGAGCGGTGAGGGAGGAAGGGGACACCCGCCCAGCCAGCCAGATCAGCCGAATCAACCCTGGCGATCAATGGAGTGACAGATGTTGCAGCCAGATCGCCCTCACAATACCATCTCTCCAGCTCACACGAGGTAATTAAGGGGCTGATATGGGAGTTAATCAGCCTCCCAAAAATCTTCCCAGTGGAAGGGAAGATGCAGCCTTGTCCGCGGTTGCCCATAAATCACCCCCGAGTTCGAAAGAAGGAGGGGGTGAGGGCACTGGACGGGAAGCCCTCGAGGGAGCTCGGATCTCCCGGACGCCGTCTCTGAGAGCAACTCTAGTTGTATAGCAGGAACCCCCCACCCCCATCATTCAGTTTCTACAAACTTCACACACATTCACACACTACATACGCTACACTTCTGTTATAAATTCATAGAAAATCAACCATGCATCGGTTTTGCACTGTTCCACTTTTATTTTACTCCATGAAGGAAGGAATACAAAATGGGGAAGGTTTGGTACAGGGCAGCCATAATGCCTTCACCATCCCAGCACATCCACAGGAGCCCTGCCCAGTTGCTATGCCAACCCAGATGGTCCTAGACAGAAGACCATCAAGATCACAAAGAACTTGCATATGGGAGTGGATTCAGCATGGACTGGAACAAAGGACAATGATCAGATCTTCCCTCTGGGGGCAGGAAACTGCAAACTCCCCTTTGTCTCCTGGAAGTGACTCTTGGGGAGGGGGAGAGAAGGGAACCAGCCAGGTGACAGGACACTCAGGTTACCACCACAACTCCTCCTTCAACCCCTCCTTTCTGTAATGTATGCATGATGTTTCTGGGGGTGAGCTTGACCTAGAGGAGGGGAATTTCAAAAGTTTTAATAAGGTCTTGCACACCATTTTTCTGTGTCTTTCCTCTCACCTGCAAGTGAGGGGAGCACCCTGTTGCAACAGTCAATAAAGGCCAAGCCTACAGGCTGCTGATTTGCTCCAATATATTCTGGTTGGTGTCTTTACTTTTTGTCCAAGGGAGCCCTCGGATTTTTCCGGTAACAGTTGCATTACTTAAGATAAATTATTGGATATAAAAGTTATTGCACATACTTCGAGCGAAGAAAAGGGTATGTTAGCTGCTAATTAAGCCTGCCATTGAGAAGTTAAGAGTGATGGAATGGACTGGACGGAAGATACATCAAAGAATAACATCTATGTTCTATGTTGAAACGGAACGGAAAGGGGGGGCCTTTTCTTTTTTTTTATTACGATATTACCTAACAACAACACACACACACCCCGGAAGAACCGTCATACGACTTATAGCAAGTGAGATTGGAAAATAAACTGTGTGGAATTAAAAATATCAACTAAAGCTTTTGTTTTGTGAAAGATTTGGAAAGAAAATAAAGGCTCTCTTGTGACGCAGTTTTTAATCGGGATCCGCCATTATGAGACAGACTATGTTGCGAGATTAATAGTCATGATTGTATTCTAAGTTCGACTTGGCAACTCCCCTGGAAAGACTGATTTATGGTGCAACTTGTCTGGGAAAATTAATGAACAGACGCTTAGATTTTATTTCATCAGAACTGAGAAAGATGGCGCCTGCCGCCCGAGCAGGACTTTTGGATCAGCGTGTGAAGGTTTATTGCAAACAAAAGACTTACCAGCTTTAAAAAAAGGGAGAGCCTTAAAAAGTTCACACAGAAGCATAACAATGCTTACTTTAACTCGCCTGCGGAAACAACTCAGAGGCTATTAAGAAGAAAAAGGAAAACAACAAGAAGATCCAAAGATGGGACTGGTGAACACTAAAAGCAGCAGAAATATGAGATGACTGGACCCTTACTGAACTCGAAGCATGGGAAACCCCAACAAAAATTTATAATTTGGCAAAATATTGGGACTTTGTGATATGTATTGGTATAATTTGGAATAATTAATGTGATGTGATTGGACTGTTAAATGGAAAACTTAATAAAAATTATTTAAAAAAACAAAACAAAATTAGTAGAGTTGTAACAACAGCAGGTAGGATTCTATAGGTACCCAGCCAGGTGGGCGGGGTACAAATAATGAATTATTATTATTATTATTATTATTATTATTATTATTATTATTATATCACTATTCAATATTACCAAAAGGTATGTCTCTGGTCTTTTGCTATGTGAAGTTCTTAGTAACTTTTTTATTTCTTCGTGGATCGTGTCCCAGGACGGGTGCCTTCTCAAAAGGCATGAGCTGACCGCCCTTCCTCTCTGTTCTCCCCAGACCCAAGCGCCACCTGCACCCACCAAGGCCAGACCTTCCAGTCCAATGACCACTGGCAGGTGGACGAGTGCACGGCCTGCACCTGTGTGTCTGGAGAGGTGCACTGCCGGAATGAGCGTTGCCCACCTGCTGCCTGCGCCGCTGTGAGTTGAAGGGGCAGGGGGGAGATTCATTCAGCCCCTGGAAGGCCTTAGTGGGGTCTTCGCTCCATGAGCCGCTGTCTGAGGATCACAGCTGGTGGGCGGGGAGAACCAATGCTCCTCTCAATGCTCCAACGCGGTTGGAGGATGGATGGCGGCTAACAGATTGAGGTTGAATCCTGACAAGACAGAAGTACTGCTTTGGGGGGACAGGAGGTGGGCAAGTGTCGAGGACTCCCTGGTCCTGAATGGGGCAACTGTGCCCCTGAAGGACCAGGTGTACAGCCCGGGAGTCATTCTGGACTCACAGCTGTCAATGGAGGCGCAGGTCAATTCTGTGTCCAGGGCAGTTCCGTCTGGTATGCAGGATGAGACCCTATCTGCCCGCAGACTGTCTCGCCAGAGTGGTGCACGCTCTGGTTATCTCCCGCTTGGACTACTGCAATGTGCTCTATGTAGGGCTACCTTTGAAGGTGACCCAGAAACTACAACTAATCCAGAATGTGGCAGCCAGACTGGTGACTGGGAGCAGCCGCCGAGACCATATAACACTGGTCTTGAAAGACCTACACTGGCTCCCAGTACGTTTCCGAGCACAAGTCAAAGTGTTGGTGCTGACCTTTGAAGCCCTAATGGCCTCAGTCCAGTATACCTGAAGGAGCGTCTCCACCCCCATCGTTCTACCCGGACACTGAGGTCCAGCACCGAGGGCCTTCTGGCTGTTCCCTCCCTGCGAGAAGCCAAGTTACAGGGAACCAGGCAGAGGGCCTTCTCGGTGGTGGCGCCCGCCCTGTGGAACGCCCTCCCACCAGATGTCAAAGAGAGAAACAACTACCAGACTTTTAGAAAACATCTGAAGGCAGCCCTGCTTAGGAAAGCTTTTAATGTTAAATAGGTTATTGTATTTTAGTATTTTGTTGTTTTTTTTTATAATAATTTTTATTAAGGTTTTCCAAATTAGAACAAATCAAAACAAATTAAATCCAATCTATTGCCAATAACTAGGACTTCCCCTCCCTACCCCCTCTTGTGTTCCAAATCTTCCAAATAAGCAATTAAATTCAACAAATTCTTATCCCCAAATTACACTCTTCATCAATAACCCAATTTATCCAAATTCCCATCCCCTAAGATCGATCTATACCCTTCAACGAGTTTCCCCCTTTCAAACATAGTACAGATGGAAATAAGATAAATATAAATAGTAATTTTACAGCCTTTGGATTCCAAATTTTCCCTCCCCTCTTTCCCCTTTGCGTTTCACCTATCCCTCCACTTCTAATATCTTCCTGGAGTTCCCACATTACACTATGTCCCTCAGGTTCTTTGCCAGTCTTTAATTACGGATGTCCAATCGTAGAAGGAGTCTATCCAATAAGGGCCCATTTCTTCTATCCAGGTTTTTATATCCAGGAGTAAAAACTCCAATTTTGTATCCATAAGCTTGTCAAACCTGAATATCCCAAATGTTCCCCCAGTTCTGTCCAGTTCTTGTTGTTTCCTTGTTCTTATCAATCATTCTCCTCCTTTTTATTTCTCTGTTCTCCCACAGAAATGTTCTTTTTCCAAAAGTTTCTAGTGTCTCTGCAGAGGTTTGTTATTCTTGAAGCAAAGCATTACATCATGTTCCTTTCATTTTCCAACAAATAGTTCCATTGTTTCCTGTAGTGTGTAGACCTCTGTAGACAAAATAGTGTTCCATTCCTGCAGTTTCCCAGGAGATTGAAAGTTCCATTCAACTGTTCACATTTCCTGTGAAAAACACATGCAATGTCCCTCGGCTCCTCTAGGTGGATTGCAATAACAAAGTTCCCTTCCAGAATCACATCCACCAGACCAAGTAGCTTGTTGACCGATATTTAAAACAGTTTGTATTCAATTTGTAACAAATATAACCGGCAAAGTCCTTATAACAAAGTCTCTATTTTAATCTTCCTTTTTGACAGCTCTTTGACAGCTGTCAAAACCTCCATCACTTTTCTCCAGGCAGTTTCACGAATCGCTCCAGGGATTCCGGGGGGGTTGCTTTTTTTTTTTTTTTTTTTAAACAATTCCACTTTTCTCCTCCAGCTCGATCTTATAATTTTCCCTCGCGAAGTTGCTGATTCGGCAAGATAAGGTTACACTCGATCTTAGTTGTCCAGTCCTTTGTTTTGGCTCTTCTACAATTTAGGGGTAGGCTGACTTCCTTTTTTCCACCTCCCCCGTTCGCTCCGAATTTTAAAAATTTATCCCCCTTTTTTTTTAGTCCATATTCCAATTACTCACGGGTTCTTCTTTAGAGCCGAATTTTCAATGGAAGAAGTCAGCGCTCTCCGCCGGATGGCATGCGGCTGCGCTCGGCAGGGATAGCAGATGTTGGTTTCTGCTTCCTTCACTGAGCAGCGAAGTGCTTGTCACAAGACAATGTTTACATTCCGCAGTCAAGTGCTGTTGGGTTTTCTCACGGGAAAGGAGGCTGGATGTGACGTACACTGGTTTCCTGTTTTTCCCTGTTCTTTGCAGTTCAGTGTGATTCTCTCCGTGCTTTAGAGGAGAGAGGATGCCTTTCTCTGCTCCGGCAGAGGGAAAATGTTTTTCTGTAAATTACCAGCTTTGAAGTGTAAATAAAGTAATATAGAGCATGTTGGCACGTACTTTTCATCATTCCGCTGTGCACTGGACACTGCTTATCTCCAACATTTGGTTATGGGCCCAGAAAAACGCAGTGTTTTGAGAATGGACTCCAGAAGTCGGGCTCCTGGCAAAGGAACAAAGGAGCAAAGAATTGGAGTGCCGGCAAAGGATCGGAATGCAGAGGGACAGATCGGAACGGAATCTGCTCTGCACGTCAAGATGATTTGATGAGGTATGTGCTACAGCTCCGGGCAGCCTGCCAGCTTCTAATTAATGGCTTTATGGCTGGACTTTGAACTTTTATAGCCGGTTTTGCCGTGGCACAGGCAAAAGGCTAGAAGGATAAATTTTTCCTATGCTGGGGGAAATCGAAAGTAAAGCAGCTGCAGCAGTGTCGCAGCATGAATTTAAGACAGCAGAGAGAACTTTCACTTTTGAACTTGCCTTTGGAATGCGGTTTGAAGCAGCTGCAGATAAGCAAAGCAGTTAAGCAGAAAGGCACAGGTTCACAAAGCAGAGGCTGTTTTTGAATTTGCTTTTGGATTGAAGCAGCTGTACACAGACACAGCTTGTATAAAGCAGCCTGATTTAAAGCAGCAGAGATGATGCAGAAGGCTAATGCCAGAGTCATGATGGCTAGCTGCAGAAGGCTGGATGAGGCAAGTGGGGGATTTGATACCACTGATCAGCCAAATGCTCAACTCACAGTAGCCAGTGATACTGCCATGATTCAGAATGGAGCAGACCGCCAGGGTGATAGCTGCATGGGCAAGGGGGAGACTTCACAGACGTCATCCCATAGTGCAGTGGAACCACCAGATGGCGCCAAAGCTTTGAAGGCAGTGAAATGCTACACGTGTGGACGTCTAGGCCATATGAAGAGGGAATGCAGATATCCCAGGGCCAAGACAGAGCAGCGCAGCGAAAGCTCATCGCGTGGAAAAGGCCGAGGCAAAGGCAAAGGTCCGGTGTCCAGGACAACGCAGCACAAGGCAATGGTCTCACGCTTCACTCCAAAGGTTGCAGAGGTCCAGAAGACGTCTAGATCTTTCTTCGTTGTTGATTCGGCTGCAACGCATCACATGTGCAACGATAAGCGACTGTTCGTGTCTTTTACACCGCAGGAAGGTGCGATTCACCAGGCGGATGACCACACAATTCCCAGTAAAGGCTACGGAACTGTTGTTCTTCACAGTTTGGACTTATCGATACAGGATGTGCTTTATGTGCCAGATGCCAAGCATAATCTGCTCAGCGTTGGACAGCTGAATGAGCGGAAAATTGACGTTTCCTTTAAGAACAAAAGGTGCATCATCACAAAGAAAAATGATTATGTATTGCATGCTGAATATGTTGATCGTTTGTATGTTTTGTATTTTGATGATGTTGTGCAGGATGACACTTGTTGCATTGCAGGTTCTAACAAAAGTTTGCATGCAGAATGTATTCATGATTTTCATCGAAAATTTGGTCATTTGCATTTTGAGGCAGTATCTAAAATGCCTGCCTTGGTTGAAGGTATGACTATTAAACCCTGCAGGTACCACATGAAGTGCAAGGCATGCGCAGCAAACAAGGTAAAAATGGCTGCGAAAGGTAAGGTGTCTAGTAGGCAAGCTACAGAACCATACCAGGTTGTTCATGCTGATTTGGTTGGACCACTAGCGCCCTCTTTGGGTGGAAACAGGTACTTCATGGTTCTCATTGATGCATTTTCCAGGTATATTTATGTGTACAATCTCAAGCAGAAATCAGAGGCTTTTCCAAGGTTCAAGGAATTCTGTGCTTGGTTGGGAAATGTGCATGGTAAGAAGGTAAAGACTCTTTTCAGTGATCGCGGGGGAGAATTCACTTCTCAGCAGTTTGAAGCTTTTCTGACTGAGAAAGGAATTCAACACGATTTGTCTAGTCCTCGCTCGCCATGGCAGAATGGACTTGCGGAACGAGCAAATCAGACATTGCTTCAAGGGTTAAAAACCTTGCTGCATGATGCCAATCTTCCAGAGAGTTATTGGGCCGAAGCTCTCTCATGTTTCACTTACAGTTATAATCGCAGGTTATCTTCAGCGATTGGTTGTACCCCCTATGAGAAGATGTTTGGCAAAAAGCCATACATCAAACACATGAAAATTTTTGGTTCTGACATGTGGGTTCACTCACCACAAAACTCCAAGTTAGACAAGCGTGGATTGCATGGTATCTTTCTAGGTTATCAGAAAGGGTCTTACAGAATAATGATGACTGACTCTAAGACAATTAAGCTCACAAGAAGTGTTGAGTACAATGCCAAGTGGGGGGAGAATGTGGGAATTTTCCAATGTTATCCTGATGACAGTGATGAAACTGAGGATAGTCAAAAGCAACCACAACAACCCACACCCACTGATGAAGGTTCTGATTCTGAGTCTGAAACTGAATCGGGTGATTCAGAGGATTTCAAGAGTGCGAAAGCCTCTATGCGACCCTCTGAAAGCTCTGATCAAGAGTTGGAGGAACCATTGTTCACAATAGGTCACTTTTCTCCTAAGAAGGAAGAGGAGAGTGTTGAAGACTTAAGGCTAATTCGCAGGTCACAGAGAGCAACAAAAGGCAGACCTCCAAAGAGATTTGCTGATGAGTTTGCTAAGATAGCAGTAACAGCTGTTAAAAGCTCCAAGAAGGTGTTTGAACCTTCAAGTTTCCAAGAAATCCAGGATTTGGATTCAAAGGAAGCTGAGCCATGGTTAAATGCCATGAAGGCTGAGCTTGATTCCTTGGAAAGGAACAAAACATGGGACCTTGTTCCAGTAGTTCCAGGAATGAAACTGCTTGGAAGCAAATGGGTCTTCAAAGCGAAGACAGATCAAAATGGCAAGATAGTCAAACACAAAGCCAGATTGGTAGCCAGAGGTTTTGCACAGGTACCAGGTGAAGACTATCACGAGACCTACTCACCCACCGTGAGGTATGAGAGCATTAGGCTTATGCTCAAGCTAGCTGCAGAGGAGAATCTACACATTAGTCACCATGATGTGAATACAGCTTTTCTGTACGGATCTCTAGATGAATCACTTTATATGCTTCCACCTGATGGCGTACAGGTAAAACAGGGATTTGTTTGTGCTCTGAAGAAGTCCCTTTATGGTCTCAAACAAAGTGCACGGTGTTGGCACACAAAACTCACTGAAGTATTGTTTTCTCTAGGTTTTAAACAAGGGAAAGCTGATCCATGTGTATTTGTCAAAGAGGAGGGGCAAAAGAAACTGTATTGTTTGTTTTATGTTGATGATCTTTTATTCTTTTGGGAAGATGTCACAATGTACAATAACGCCCTAGCTCAACTGAAAGAGCACTTTGACATAAAAGATCTTGGTGAGGTAAACAACTACCTATCTCTGGAAATAGAGAGAGATCAAGATGGTAACATTCTAGTACACCAGTCACGTAAAATTGCTGATGTGTTAAGCAAACTAAACCTGATGGATGCTAACCCTGTAGACACACCGATGACAACAGGTTATCAGGTAGATGACACTGGAGAAGCATTTTCTGATACTACACTGTACAGAAGTGTGCTAGGCAAGCTAAACTTCATTGCCAGATGTTCAAGACCTGACATTGCTGTTAGCTGTAATTTGCTAAGCAGACAAGTCAACAATCCTACTGTTAAGGATTGGAAAGCTCTGAAACGCATAGCGCGGTATTTGAAAGGCACTATGCATTACAGACTGAGATTTAACAATCAGAAGTCTGGTGGTCTTGAGATATTTGCAGATGCAAGTTTTGGAAGTGACACTACAGACAGGAAAAGTACGTCTGGAGTTTGCTATAAGTACAATCAGGGTCTATTTGATTGGTCATGCAAGAAGCAAACAACAGTTAGCTTAAGTACTTGTGAAGCTGAACTGAATGCACTGTCTTATTCACTTAAAGATTGTGAATGGTTGTTACAATTGTGCAAAGACATGAAAATTCCTGTCAAATGTCCAATCCAGGTTTACCAGGACAACAAAGCATGTTTGGCTTTGCTGAATTCTGAAGGTTGTAAGCAAAGCACGAAGCACTTGCAATTGAAGTTGCAACATGCTAGGGAACGTATTCAAAAGGGACTCGTAACGGTGTCCTATATGCCAGGTAATGAAATTCCTGCTGATGTATTGTCCAAGATTGTATCAAGGGATCAACACTGTACCTATGTGCAGAAGTTGGGTTTGTACTGATATTGTACGAACACGCTGCCCAGTGATGTTCACAGAAAGGGGGAGGATGTTGGTTTCTGCTTCCTTCACTGAGCAGCGAAGTGCTTGTCACAAGACAATGTTTACATTCCGCAGTCAAGTGCTGTTGGGTTTTCTCACGGGAAAGGAGGCTGGATGTGACGTACACTGGTTTCCTGTTTTTCCCTGTTCTTTGCAGTTCAGTGTGATTCTCTCCGTGCTTTAGAGGAGAGAGGATGCCTTTCTCTGCTCCGGCAGAGGGAAAATGTTTTTCTGTAAATTACCAGCTTTGAAGTGTAAATAAAGTAATATAGAGCATGTTGGCACGTACTTTTCATCATTCCGCTGTGCACTGGACACTGCTTATCTCCAACAGCAGAGAACTCAAAGCACCACGCTTCTCCCCGGCACCCGATCCGTAGCCTTTAAAAAGGCTCCTTCACGAGTCGGGAGGGCGCTAACGGTGCCAGCCGAGTCTCCATGTCCACGGCCTCAATCTGGCCGTGGTTTTTAAGGGTCCCCGCATCGCCGGTGCGGTAGGACCCAGCCCCTGCCAAGCCGGCTCCCTCCGGAGCTCGGAGGGAGCCCGCCATTCGGCGATGGCGCCGACCCGGAAGCCTGTCGTATTTTAGTATTTTGTTGGAAGCCACACAGAGTGGCTGGGGAAACCCACCCAGATGGGCAGGGTATAAATAATAAATTATTATTATTATATTTCTTGCCATAGAATATTTTTGTAGGGAAGTTGTCACGCTGCAGTTTGCGTGGCTGCCGCTAGGTGGCGATGCCAGTGGCAGCATGACAACAGAACAGCAGGCAGCGCAAGGAAGGAAGCTAGCGGTTGGGTGATGGGTGTCTCACCCAGATGCGCTGCAGTGGAACGGCCAGGACAGGGCAGGGCACCCGTACAGCACCAATCCTGCTCTGGTACCACCAACATCTGCCTCGGGGGCTTCAGTGGGAGAGGAGAAAAAAAGAGGCAATGAATTAAGAGTCATTGTCATGCGGTGGTTGGACCAGGACCTGGGAAATGGGATCAGATCGCCACTTAGAACTGAAGCCGTTTCGGACGCTCTTAAGATACAGTCCAGAAAGAGGGGAGTGGGAAGAATGCCACGCTGACGCTCTCGCCCCCCTCCTGTGCCTGGCAGGATGAGACGCCCACCCTGATCCCTGGCATGTGCTGCCCGCACTGCGTACCTCGCCCCGCCACCTGCGTGGCTTTTGGCGACCCGCACTACCGCACTTTCGACGGCAAGATGGTCCACTTTCAGGGCAGCTGCACCTACATCCTGGCCCAGGACTGCGACGGGGGAGACTTCAGGTGAGACTGGTCCGTCCTACGGAGGGATCGGAGAGGTCAGGATTTGGGGGCAGAAGGAGAAGCGTGGCAAAGAGAATAAAGGAAGAGGGGACGTGCTAGATGGCAGTCCCACAGTTCTCTGGGAGCAGCCACCGTAGAAGGCCCTGTCTGGGTGGAAGGGACCGGGAGAGGGGTCTTTCAACTAGCCTGGGCTTTTTAAATGTTTTAGATCAGTGGCTCCCAATTGGCTAATTACTGAGGACCCCCTAATTTTCAAAAGCCAAGCCACAGACCCCCTTCTTTTGAAATTTTTTGATAACTCTATGGCAGTTAGCTCTGCAAAACAAAATGTGGGGTAGCCCCTAATAAGCAAAGGGTTTTAAGTATACTGGACCCCCTAATTGGGAACCACTGTTTTCGATGTTTTATTTATACATTATTGGGTGTTTGTTTATTTATTATTAGATGAGTTATTTATTTATTAGATGTTTCATTTGCCCAAAAGCATATACAGTCATACCTCGGGTTACAGACGCTTCTGGTTCCGCAATTTTGGTTTGTGCACCATGCCGAACCCAGAAATACTGGAACGGGTTACTTCTGGGTTTCGGCACTTGCGCATTCGCAGAAGCGCTAAATAGTGCTATCTGCATGCGCAGAAATGCCGAATTGCAACCCTCGCGTGTGCAGATGCAGCACTGCAGGTTGCAAACGCTGCGGGTTGCAAACGTGCTTCCTTCACGGATCACGTTCGCAACCCGAGCATCCACTGTAATAGACCAGACACCTGGACTGAAGACGGAATCATTTGAGGGAAAGCACGGCTTCCCTGGAAAACGCCCACATGGTCTGTCTCCTGACGAAGATCTTCGTTACAGTCCTGATTCTTAAAATTTAATTTTTTGGAAGCCGCCCAGAGTGGCTGGGGCAACGCAGGCTGATGGGTGGCATATAAATATTATTATTACTATTATTATTATTAGAATCATAGAACCATAGAGTTGGAAGAGACCCCAAGGGCCATCGAGTCCAACCCCCTGCCAAGCAGGAAACACCATCAGAGCACTCCTGACATATGGTTGTCAAGCCTCTGCTTCAAGACCTCCAAAGAAGGAGACTCCACCACACTCCTTGGCAGCAAATTCCACTGGCGAACAGCTCTTACTGTCAGGAAGTTCTTCCTAATGTTTAGGTGGAATCTTCTTTCTTGTAGTTTGGATCCATTGCTCCATGTCCGCTTCTCTGGAGCAGCAGAAAACAACCTTTCTCCCTCCTCTATGTGACATCCTTTTATATATTTGAACATGGCTATCATATCACCCCTTAACCTCCTCTTCTCCAGGCTAAACATGCCCAGCTCCCTTAGCCGTTCCTCATAAGGCATCGTTTCCAGGCTTTATAGCTCATAACCAGCACGTTGAATTGTTCCAGGAAGCAGACCAGTAGCCATTAGATTTCTTTTAGGAAGAGAGTCGTCTCCTCGCTATAGTGTGCATGCACATGAAAGCTCATACCAATAACAAACTTAGTTGGTCTCTAAGGTGCTACTAGAAGGAATTTTTTTTTATTTTGTTTCTCCTATGACTTTTTTATGCAATGTTTATGATTCTATGTCTTGGAATATTGCCATATTTTTATATATCTTTTGTCCCCTTGCCTTACACCTGATGGTGATCAGTTTTCTTTCTTTCTTTCTTTCTTTCTTTCTTTCTTTCTTTCTTTCTTTCTTTCTTTCTTTCTTTCTCACTAATGCTAGAACACTTGGCAAACTTTGTTTGTTATACATTTAATTTTTATTTTTTAAAAATAAGAAACATAAATGTAACAATAAGTCGTGATAAAGAACTCCCTGCTTCTCCCCTCCTCCATAGTATCCATGTGACTAACGATGACCGTGGACGGACAGGCGTCTCCTGGACCAAGGAAGTGGCTGTGATGATTGGCGACACCACCGTCCACCTGCTCCAGGACCGGGTTGTCATGGTGAGGGGTGGGAGGGAAGGGGCTGCGATCGGCTGCTCCACCCCCCTGCAGAAGCTCCTCCTCCTCCTAAGCTGGTGCTTGGGATCAGGGCCATCTTTAACATATGCGCCACCAGGGTGCAAAGATCCACCCAGCGTCCCCATATTTAGTTTAAAGGTAAAGGGACCCCTGACCATTAGGTCCAGTCGTGGCCGACTCTGGGGTTGCGGCACTCATCTCGCTTTATTGGCTGAGGGAGCCGGCGTACAGCTTCTGGGTCATGTGGCCAGCATGACTAAGCCGCTTCTGGCGAACCAGAGCAGCGCACGGAAATGCCGTTTACCTTCCCACCGGAATAGTACCTATTTATCTACTTGCACTGGTGTGCTTTCGAACTGCTAGGTTGGCAGGAGCAGGGACCGAGCAACAGGAGCTCACTCTGGGATTCGAACCGCTGACCTTCTGACTGTCAAGCCCTAGGCTCAGTGGTTTAGACCACAGTGCCACCTGCGTCCCTAATTTTTTGGGGGGGGCAACTCAAAGTTTTTGAGCTCTTTTGGGGGAGGAAAATCGCTCGCCTGTAACAACGATGCAGCGGAAATAATAACTGCTTTGTTTCCTGACTTATCGGGAATATTTGACGCTACGGAGTAATTGAGCAACAGGGGAGGGTGGAGACTTTTGCTCCATTGCTTTTCACCACCGCCAATCAAGAGGGACCAGTATACAGTAGGTATACATTTGGCACCCCCTAGGATTCGGCGCCATAAGGAGAGCAGCAGGCAGCAAAAGAACAGCAATAAGAGAGAGACAAAAATTGGAAATCAAGACTCAAGAAAATGGCTGCGTGACTTGGCTCTTGTATGGAGTCGCCCAGATCCACACCCATCTCCCAGGTCACATGCAAGGGGAGATGCTCCAGACCAGTGGAACAAAAAGTTGCACTGACGGGATGTCCCCCTGCTTGTGCCCATTCTGCATTTGAGTGCACCAATGGATTACATCCTACTTCTTCCTCTCCAGGGCTTTCACCCAAGCAATCGGAGGCTGCGCCTTCCTGAGAACCCATCTCTCCTCTGCCCTATTCATGCCTCTCCTGGTTCTGGTGCTGGGGTATGAGAGCTCACCAGCTGAGTGCTAGCAGCACATTGTTTACATCATGTGATTCTTCTGATGGTACTGAGCGTGAGGCAGGATGTCCTACGCTGTACTCAAGGTTGTGTTCCCAGTGTAACTTGAGACCTTCCTGTTGTTGCTGCAAAGGAGGAGTGAGTGAGTTGTACAGAGGCTTCTGAGAGAGAAGTATGATTTGTACTAGCTCGTGTACAGTCTGTGGAATAAGGTAGAACGAGTTAGACTACTTTCAGACTGTTTTCTTTCTTCTGCTGAGATGCAAGGGGAAAGGGAGCGTGCATCTCTCAAAAGGGAGGTGTCGCTTATTACTGAGCTAAGACCAGCCAGGGGCAGATCACCGGCAAGAGGCCCCAGTGCAAGGGAAGAGGAGTCAGCCTTTCCCGAGGGGGCCGATCGCCAACAAATGGTAGCAGAGGATGGCTGGTGGCGGATGGCAAATGGTAGCAGAGACCAGGGAGAGGAGAGCTTGTCTCAGCAGCAGGAGGAAATACCTATGACTCTTCACCAGACTGGTTTCTGTCTGCCTCTTGGCCCCCTTCCTCTCCTGCTTCAGCTTCCGCCTCTGATTCTAGACTTCTCTCTGCCACCGAATCTCCCCTCTCACTAAACCCTCTTGCCTCTTCTGCTTACGACACCTACTCCTCCCAGTCTGCTACCTCTTTTTATATATATATATATATATAAATATTTATTAAGATTTTTTGTGAAAGAAAAACATAAGTAATAAACAACATTGCTTATATCATAACAAAATTTCATAACTTATTTAGACTTCCTCGCGTCTCCTGCTCCCACTTACATTGTTGAAAAGTTTTTTCAAGCAAATTATCATCTTGTTTACAATCTTATATACACTCATTTAAATATAGTCTAATAGTTCTCCCAAAGGGTTTGTATTTTCCTTGATCTCACTTATCATCAAATTCCAGTCTAATTTAGTGGTGGCCAATTATTTATGATCAAGCATCCTTCTTAACATTCAACCAAATTACAATATTTTTGTAAATAAATCTTAAATTTCTTCCAATCTTCTTCAATCCTTTCTTCTCCCAGGTCTTGGATTCTGCCAGTCATCTCCGCCAGTTGCATATAGTCTATCAGTTGCATCTGCCACTCTTCCAGTGTGGGTAGATCTTGAGTTTTCCAATTCTTGGCAATGAGTATCCTTGCTGCCGTTGTTGCATACATAAAGAATGTTCGGTCCTTCTTTAACACCTTCTGGCCGACAATACCCAGGAGAAAGGCCTCTGGTTTCTTAGTAAAGGTATACTTAAATACCTTTTTCAACTCGTTATATATCATTTCCCAGAAGGCCTTCACTTTAGGGCAAGTCCACCAGAGGTGAAAGAATGTTCCTTCATTTCCTTTACATTTCCAGCATTTATTATCAGACGAATGGTATATTTTGGCAAGTTTAACTGGGGTCATGTACCATCTGTATATCATTTTCATTACATTTTCCTTCAAAGCATTGCATGCAGTGAAGTTCAGCCCAGTGGTCCACAACCTTTCCCAGTCCTCAAACATAATGTTATGCCCAATATCCTGTGCCCACTTTATCATAGCAGATTTAACCATTTCGTCTTGTGTGTTCCATTTTAACAGCAAGTTATACATTCTTGATAGTACCTTAGTCTTTGGTTCTAACAATTCTGTCTCCAACTTCGATTTCTCCACCTGGAACCCTAGTTTTTTGTCATTTTTAAAAACTTCTTTAATCTGGGCGTAATGTAACCAGTCTCGCACTTTACCCTCCATTTTCTCCAAACTCTGCAATTTCCAATTGTCACCGTCTTTTTCTAATATTTCCCAATATTTTGGCCATTTGGCCTCCATATTGGGTCTTTTTCGGGCCTTAGCTTCCAGAGGGGAGAGCCACCTCGGAGTTTTGTTTTCCAATAAGTCTTTGTATTTTGTCCAGACATTGAATACTGCTTTCCTGACAATATGGTTCTTAAAGGCCTTATTGATCTTAACCTTGTCATACCATAAGTATGCATGCCAACCAAAAGCGTTGTTAAAACCTTCCAAATCCAACACATCAGTGTCTTCAAGAAGTAGCCAGTCTTTTAGCCAGCAGAAAGCTGCGGCTTCATAGTACAGCTTTAAGTCTGGCAGGGCAAAGCCCCCTCTTTCTTTCGCGTCAGTTAAAATCTTAAACTTAATTCTGGGCTTTTTGCCCTGCCAGACAAATTTAGAAATATCTCTCTGCCACTTCCGGAAACACTCCGTCTTGTCCACAATTTGCAATGTTTGAAACAAAAACAGCATCTTTGGCAATACATTCATCTTAATAGCAGCAATTCGGCCTAACAAAGAAAGCTTCAATTTTGTCCAACTGTCCAAGTCTCTCTTAATTTCAGACCAACATTTTTCATAGTTATCCTTAAATAGACTCAGATTTTTTGCTGTTATGTTTACCCCTAGGTACTTTACTTTTTTGACCACAGTTAGTTCTGTTTCTCTCTGAAACCGTTCTGACTCTGTATCTGTCAAGTTTTTCCCCAACACCTTAGTTTTCTGTTTATTTAGTTTAAATCCCGCCACCCGACCAAAGTCTTGAATCAGTTGTAATACTCTTTTTGTACTAGATTCT
Source organism: Podarcis gaigeae (assembly GCF_964106915.1). Classification (NCBI taxonomy): domain Eukaryota; kingdom Metazoa; phylum Chordata; class Lepidosauria; order Squamata; family Lacertidae; genus Podarcis; species Podarcis gaigeae. The sequence goes on from NC_139686.1 coordinate 4,293,493, forward strand.
GGCTCCTGCAAAGTCAAGACTAGGTCATCTGCAAAAGCTTTAAGTTTATATTGTTTCGCTCCGACCTGAATCCCAGTCTGCTACCTCTTCCCCTGTGGGCCACGCAACATCGCCCCACCACCGCTTCCTAGAATCTGAGCCTCCTTTCCTTGGGGGCTCCCCAGCTGGTTCAGCCCTCCATCACTCTGTGTCCAACCAGCCCCAGCAGACCTCTTTCTTCCCTGTGGTCCCTGGGCCTGATCCAGCAGATTCTGCTTATGTTCTTATGTCCTCTTTACAAGGTGGACTCCCAGACGGTGACCCTCCCGTTCCTGAAGGAGCCACACCTCTATGTGGAGCTCAAGGCCAGCACCCTCCTCTTGAACACCAACATTGGAGTCAAGGTACAGAGAGGGATGGGGACATGATTTCTGGAGAAAAGACTCTAGGGTGCTTGGGAGGGGGAAGATGCCATTTCTGTAGCCTTCTCAATGAGTTGCATTTCCAAGGGACACAGACAAGCTGGAACATGCTCAACCCAAATGATTAAAAGGTCTGGAAACCAAGCCTTATGAGAAACAGAGAAGAGAAGACTGAGAGGAGAAATCATCATCATCATCATCATAATTTATTATTTCTACCACGACAATCTGGCTGGGTTTCCCCAGCCACTCTGGGCGGCTTCCAACAAAACACTAAAACACAATAACCTATTAAACATTAAAAACTTCGCTAAACAGGGCTGCCTTCAGATGTCTTCTAAAAGTTTAGTAGTTATTTTTCTCTTTGACATCTGGTGGGAGGGCGTTCCACAGGGCGGGTGCCACCACCGAGAAGGCCCTCTGCCTGGTTCCCTGTAAGTTGGCTTCTCGCAAGTAGGGAGCCGCCAGAAGGCCCTCGGCGCTGGACCTCAGCGTCCGGGCAGAATGATGGGGGTGGAGACGCTCCTTCAGGTATACTGGACCAAGGCCATTTAGGGCTTTCAGGGTCAGCACCAACACATGGAATTTTGCTTGGAAATGTACTGGGAGCCAGTGCAGGTCTTTCAAGACTGGTGTTATGTGGTCTCGGCTGCCGCTCCCAGTCACCAGTCTAGCTGCCGCATTCTGGATTAGTTGTAGTTTCCGGGTCACCTTCAAAGGTAGCTCCACGTAGAGTGCATTGCAGTAGTCCAAGCGAGAGATAACTAGAGCATGCACCACTCTGGCGAGACAGTCTGCGGGCAGATAGGGTCTCATCCTGCATACCAGATGGAGCTGGTAAACAGCTGCCCTGGACACAGAACTGGACAGCTGTGAGTCCAAAATGACTCCCAGGCTGTGCACCTGGTCCTTCAGGGGCAGAGTTACCCCATTCAGGACCAGGGAGTCCTCCACACCCACCCGCCTCCTGTCCCCCCAAAACAGTACTTCTGTCTTGTCAGGATAGCCATCTTCAAGATAGCCATCTTCAAATATCTCAAGGGCTGTCCCATACGGAGCAAGCTGGTGTTCTGCTGCTCCAGATCTGGTCCAAAAAGAGAGCTCTTGTCCCTGGGCCGCCATGCTGAGATATCTGAAGATGGCTCTCAGTCTCCTCTTTTCCAGGCTAAACATACCCAGCTCCTTCGACCGTTCCTCATCAGGCTTGGTTTCCAGACCCAGGATCATCTTGGTCGCCCTCCTCTGCACACATTCCAAAAAGTTTAATCAAAAAGTTTAAGGAAAAAATTAACCTAGAATTGAACAAAGCCTTAAGCTAAACATAAGGCAACGTATTTCAGATGGTTTATCATTTATAAATATCAAACTCCTGAGATAAATACGGATCTTTTAAGAAAGAAATTGCTACAGAAAGAAATGTATTGGATTTATAGATTTGGTTCCTTAATTCCGTTAAGTCTCATTGACTTTAGTTCCTTCTTATAATAATTTCTTACAACTCTATTTAATATTATTCTTGTTATTCTTCACAAACCTCAGCAATCCCGCCCTTTGTTTGAACTGCATGGTCTGCCCCTTTAAAAATTCTTTCACCCTACAGTATAAACACCCTATATCAGTCTTTAACATCTGCAGTCAGGAGTGTTTCTGCCCTGTTTTTGAGTTTGTTTAAAATCTAAAACAGCTTATCTCGTTTTCACAGCCGCGTCCTCAATTTCTTATTACTGCTGCATGGCTCTCTGAAATAGGGCTATGTCCAAAACTTGTCCAAAACAAACCTTTTTTGTAAACTCAGGGAAGCATTTCAGCCCTGCTCTTGAGTTTGTTTAAAATCATTTAAAGTTTATGATTTCTCTATTTCCTTCTGAGGAGACTGATTAGTTCAGTGAAACGAGGTTTGTAGCCGGCATCTCGTTAAGGCTTTGCTCAATTCTAGGTTAATTTTTTCCTTAAACTTTTTGATTTTTGTTAATTAGTTTAACCCTCTAGTCGATTACCATATTTCCTGCTCCCTATGACACACTTTTTTCCTCCTACAAAGTAAGGGGAAATGTCTGTGCGTCATATGGAGCGAATGCGTGGTCCCTGGAGCTGAATTGCCCAGGGGCAAAAAGCAGATCGTGCGTCTTCTTTTTTTAGAAAGAGGGAAGGGGGTGTTGAAACAAAGCCGCTGAGCAGCTGATCAGCAAGCGATCAGGAGGGGAGATAAGGGACTCTAGCGAAAAAGGAGGCTGCCTGGGAGGGGGAGGTAAAAGCACATGGATCCTCAGGATTTTTGCACTGGGTCACCCCAAATTCTCCATCAGATCATATAGCATGTCCATGGCTACAGCCTGCACCCAAAAAAATCACGCACCCACTGTTTCTTGGGGCTGCAATGGTGCAAAAACAGTGGTTACAAAGAACGGATGCACATGGATTCTCAGGATTTTTGCATTGGGCTACCACAAACTCACCGGCAAATCACATATCATGTCTGGGGCCACAGCATGAACCACAAAAATCATACAGCCACTGTTTCGTTCAGAATATTATTTTTCTTGTTTTCCTCCTCTAAAAACTAGGTGTGTCTTATGATCAGGTGTGTCTTATGGAGCGAAAAATACAGTACTTCTCGCTTCAGGGATTTTCACAGCGTTTCATTTGTTTTGTGCAATTTCTTGGTTCCGTGACTGTCCTTTTTCCACTAGGTTCTCTGGAACGGCCGCTCCCACCTGGAGGTCAGCGTCCCCGGCACATACAAAGGCCACACCTGTGGTCTGTGTGGCAACTTCAACAACTATCCACAGGACGACCTGCGCCTCCGTTCCGGCCACCTCACCTTGTCCGAGGCGGCTTTCGGCAACAGCTGGAAGGTAACATCAGCGAGGAGGTGGGTGGCAGGGCCATAGCTGTCAACTTTTCCCTTTTCTTATGAGGAATCCTATTCGGAATAAGGGAATTTCCCTTAAAAAAAAGGAAAAAGTTGACAGAAAGCGAGGAGGAATTAAAGAACCTTTTAATGAGGGTGAAAGAGGAGAGCGCAAAATATGGTCTAAAGCTCAACATCAAAAAAACGAAGATCATGGCCACTGGTCCCATCACCTCCTGGCAAAGAGAAGGGGAAGAAATGGAGGCAGTGAGAGATTTCACTTTCTTGGGCTCCATGATCACGGCAGATGGTGACAGCAGCCACAAAATTAAAAGACGCCTGCTTCTTGGGAGAAAGGCGATGACAAACCTAGACAGCATCTTAAAAAGCAGAGACATCACCTTGCCAATAAAGGTCCGTATAGTTAAAGCTATGGTTTTCCCAGTAGTGATGTATGGAAGTGAGAGCTGGACCATAAAGAAGGCTTATCGCCGAAGAATGGATATTTTTGAATTCTGGTGCTGGAGGAGACTCTTGAGAGTCCCATGGACAGCAAGAAGATCAAACCTCTTCATTCTGAAGGAAATCAGCCCTGAGTGCTCACTGGAAGGACAGATCCTGAAGCTGAGGCTCCAAGACTTTGGCCACCTCAGGAGAAGAGAAGACTCCCTGGAACAGACCCTGATGTTGGGAAAGATGGAGGGCACAAGGAGAAGGGGGCGACAGAGGACGAGGTGGTGGGACAGTGTTCTCAAAGAGACCAGCATGAGTTTGACCAAACTGCGGGAGGCAGTGGAAGACAGGAGGGCCTGGCGTGCTCTGGTCCATGGGGTCACAAAGAGGCGGACACAACTAAACCACTAAGCAACAACAGTGAGCAGGGGTGCTAGACCCAGCCATCGGGGCCACACCGGACACCGCCTTGCATCGAGACAGACCCACTGGTCCATCTAGTGGTGTCTTCTCTTTCCATGGTTCATTCTACATATCACGAATCCCTGCATATTTTACAAAAACCAAAGCATTCGGTATTCTGTGATTACATCCATCTAACTTTCTTTCTACTGTTGCATTTATCATTATGATAAATTCAATTTATCATAAATTCATAAAGGATTATGAGGAAATTAAACAACACCTTACGGGTTGGATCCAGTACCATCAATTGCATGAAGCGTTCAGGACAGATAAGAAAAAAGGTTTCTCAAATGAACCTTCATTATTAGAAAAAGTGTTATTACAAAACATAACTAAGGTAATATCAAAAATGTGTGATATATTATTGGAGTGTGAGGTCAAAGACGAACAGGTCAAGAAGTAATGATCAAGTGGGCTTTAGATATCTGGAAAAACATTGGAAAGAACTATGGAAAAGAACTGGAAATTTACAGCCTGTGAAGTATTGAGGGGAAATCTAATCAATATGTTTTATAGATGGTACTTAACACCTACCAAAATAGCTAAGATGTATAAGACAAAATAGGGACGCGGGTGGCGCTGTGGGTAAAACCTCAGTGCCTAGGACTTGCCAATCGTATGGTCGGCAGTTCGAATCCCCACGGCAGGGTGAGCTCCCGTCTTTCGGTCCCAGCTCCTGCCCACCTAGCAGTTCGAAAGCACCCCTAAGTGCAAGTAGATAAATAGGGACCGCTTACCAGCGGGAAGGTAAATGGCGTTTCCGTGTGCTGCGCTGGTGCTGGCTCGCCAGAGCAGCTTCGTCACGCTGGCCACGTGACCCGGAAGTGTCTCCGGACAGCGCTGGCTCCCGGCCTCTTAAGTGAGATGAGCGCACAACCCTAGAGTCTGGCAAGACTGGCCCGTACAGGCAGGGGTACCTTTACCTTTACTTTTATAAGACAAAATACACTGTTGAATTTATCTTAATGCTGCCAGTCTTTTCAGGTGTACACAATTTCCCCCCATATATTCAACAAACATTTCCCAATCTCCTCTAAACATATGTTCTCCTTGCTCTCTTATTCCATATGTTGTCTGCAAGCTGCACATATTTTATACAGCCATCTTCTCAAGAAAACTCTTCACAAAGTTCAAGAGGTCAAGACACAAAGACTTTAGCAACTAATCCACACCTAATGACCCACCTAAGTGGTACTCAGGATATCACTCAAGAAATCACTCAAGGTATCTCTCAAGTAATTAAGGAACAAAAGAAGAAAAGGCACACTAGCCTGGGAACTTCCTCTCTGCCCAGAACATTGGAGGCTAGACACCACACCCCCTCTACAGTATTTATAGGAACTCAAACATTGAGATCCCGCTCTGTTCCAGTAACAAGAAGCCGAAAGCACCAGCCTGAAGATGACGAGTGAGACCTCGTCGAAACGTCGCCTAGACACCCCAACTTTTACACGGGAAGACACCCGAGGACACCAAAACCTGCATTCCTGTACCCGTGAAAATCTACGAAAGCATATATATATATATATATATATATATATATATATATATATATGCCTAGACACCCCAACTTTTACACGGGAAGACACCCGAGGACACCAAAACCTGCATTCCTGTACCCGTGAAAATCTACGAAAGCATATATATATATATATATATATAACATATCATTTTCAACAGTAATTAAACATACTTTTACATCTTATTCAATTTTTTTAACTTCCATCAATCCTGTCTGAAAATTTTCCAATCTGATCTCTCAGTATGCATTTCTTATCTTCCCTATTACATTTCAAACTCCTAACCAATATCTCCATCTTTTTCTACTTTGTAACGCTTTGTATATTTCTCCTTACAAAACTTCTTGTAATCCTACTAGGGTAATTTGTTGATTTCAAGCTGCGCACATTCTATCAACTTAAGTCGCCAATCTTCTTTCATTGAGACCTCTCTCGTTTCCCATTTTGGGGCTCTGTCCCCAAGTTCTTAGGGATGCTGGACCAAACGGGCTCCCTTGGCTCTTCTGACATCCTTGTGTTTCTTCCGGCTCAGGTGACCGGCGCCAACGCCACTGGACCTGCCCGCTGCCCCGATGCGCCGGATGTGGACCCCTGCAAGGAGTCTGGCTACCGCTCCCGGAAAGAGGCCAACGCCCGCTGCAAGGTCCTCAAGGCGCCTCCCTTTGAGCGCTGCCACCCTGCCGTCCCGCCAGAGCCCTTCTTCGCCTCCTGCGTCTACGATCTCTGTGCCTGCGGAGCGGCCGCGGCGGAAGACTGCCTCTGCGAGGCCCTAGAGGCCTACGCCGCCCAGTGCCGACGGGCAGGGCTGGTGCTGCATTGGCGATCGCCCATGCTCTGCGGTGAGGAGGCGGGCAAGGTGGGGGGGCAGGAGGGTGGATGGGAGCCCCGTGGACATAGATGACCCTTGGGGTCCGGAACGAATTAAGTGCTTAATCCGAGGTACTGTATAATTGTATAATTTTCATTTGGCTGAGACTCCAACTTCAACCTGAATTTCAGATGCCATCTCGAGATGAGTCAGGCCTCAGTCCCCGTGGGCCGGATCCTGCCTTATCTAACCTCTTCTCTCTCTTTCTCTCTCCCCTCCCTGCAGCCGTGGGCTGCCCCCAAGACCGGGGCTACGTCTTTGACGAGTGCGGCCCCCCTTGCCCCAAGACGTGCTTCAACCACGCTGTCCCGCTGGGGGTCCTGGAGTCCCACTGCTTCAAGCCTTGCGTGCCAGGCTGCCAATGCCCCGCCGGGCTGGTGGAACACGAGGCTCACTGCATCCTGCCGGAGTCCTGCCCTCGCATCATCTACGGAACTCTCTGAGACAGGATGGAACCAGATTATTTCCAGGGAAGCCTCCGCCTTTGCCTCGTCTGGGGGAGCCTGGGACTGGGGTGGGGCGGCTCCCCTGCCTGTTCCAGGGGGAGAGATTTTGGCCAAGCAAGCTTCTCTCCCCTTGAAAGGCAGGTGTGCCTGGGCAGAATATGCTCTCTGCGGTGAGAATTCCAGCCTTCATTTCGAAGCATGGTTCTGGTCCTCAGTGACTTCCTTCGGTGCCTTCTCCACTCCCTCAAAAAAAAATCAGGCCAAAAGCTTGAACTGTGAAGCCAGAATAAATTATGTACAACCAAGAAAAATGTTTCAGTTGCAGGATTTATTCTACCTGGTCATTTTCCTCCTAGAACTCGCTTGGTGGTGTCTGTGCGCACTGATTACGCAAGCGAAGCACTATCCTAGTCCTCACTGATGCCTTTCTAATGTGCCAATGATGACGGACATTGCCATTGGCCAATGGGTTTTGGGCCCCCTTCTTTCTAAATAACTCGGATGAACGGAGAGAGGAAACGTTTCTCAGATTTGGGGGGGCTGCAAACTGGGAGGGGGAGCTAATGCCACACAAGACAGAATCGGGGTTAAAAAATGACCTCAACATTGGAGAACTGGGCCAAGCACAACCCTAGTCCTCATTGATGCCTTTCTAACATGCCATTGATGACTGACGTTGCCATCGGCCAATGGGTTTTGGTGGAGACCAGAATGGGAAGATCTTCCACAGGTGAGAATTCCAGCCTTCATTTTGAAGCATGGTTCTAGTCCTCACTGACTTCCTTCTGTGCCTTCTCCACTCCCTCGAAAAAATCAAGCCAAATGCTTGAATCGTAAAGCCAGAATAAATTATGTACAACCCCCAAAAATGTCTCAGTTGCAGGATTTATTCTACCTGGTCAGTTTCCTCCTGGAACTTGCTTGGTGGTTTCTGTGCGCACTGATTGCGCAAGCCAAGCGCATTCCTCATTTATGCCTTTCTACGTGCCATTGATGACTGGCGGTGCCACTGGCCAATGGGTTTTGGTGGAGATCAGAATGGGAAGATCTTCCACAGGGGGCCCACCACACCCAAATCTCCCTCTGGTTGTAACCAAATCTCCCCGTGGGGAGGCGCAGTCTGGATGTATTGTGGAAAAGGGTATTTGCCATCGCTCCACTGGATGAATAAAAAAGGATCTCTCTGGCACAGAGGTGTTTTCTGCTTGGGCCTAGAGATGGCAGAGAGAAGGGGGATCAAGGTGACCTTCACAGCTTGGAGAACTGGGCCCAAACTAACAAAATGAATTTCCGTAGGGGCAAATGTCAGGTTCTGCCCTTAGGCAGGAAGAACCAGATTCACAAATATAGGATGGGGGACACCTGTCTCACTAGCAGTACCTGGGAAAAGGATCTGGGGGGTCTTGGTGGACCACAAGCTGAACATGAGCCCACAGTGTGATGCAGCAGCAAAAAAAGCTAATGCTATTCTAGGCTGCATCAACAGAAGTCTAGTGTCTGGATTAAGGGAAGTCATAAAGGTAAAGGGACCTCTGACCATTAGGTCCAGTCGTGGCCGACTCTGGGGTTGCAGCGCTCATCTCGTTTTATTGGCCGAGGGAGCTGGCGTACAGCTTCCGGGTCATGTGGCCAGCAGGACTAAGCCGCTTCTGGAGAACCAGAGCAGTGCACGGAAACGCCGTTTACCTTCCTGCCGGAGCAGTACCTATTTATCTTGCACTTTGACGTGCTTTTGAACTGCTAGGTTGGCAGGAGCAGGGAGCGAGCAACGGGAGCTCACCCTGTTGCAGGGATTTGAACCAGCGACCTTCTGATCAGCATGCCCTAGACTCTGTGGTTTAGCTCACAGCGCCACCCGCGTCCCATAACCCGAGGTACCACTGTACTAATAATAACATATTATCAACTTCCCCTTCCATTTTCTGTGATAGTTTCCCTCCCTCCCCATTGCTGCCCCCTGTCTTGTATCCAAATCATAACACAATAATCTCCGATTCTTTCTGTTGTTCAAATCCTGCTTGCAAATTCTTCATATTATAATAGTTCTTTGAACGGTCCCAAATAGGCTTCCAGTTATATCAGGCAGAGGAACCCTCAGGCTCACCTTGGCTCTCTCCACAGTCTGAAAAGTAGGAAATAATCTGGAATTGGGACCCTGTGGCTCAGAGAACAGACACACTCCTTCCCAACCGAACAGAAGCAGGATTCGGAGAAGCGGACGCTGGCTTCCTTCGTTCTGCCTTCCCCCAGGACCATTTCTAAGGCTTCCACCAAGGAAATATTCTCTTTCCCCCCAGAGTCAGCCTGGCCATAGCTGGGACGTTGCAGCTTCTGTGCAAGGACTGCAGAGAGTGCTTGAGAAATGCAAATTTGTTCGGGGGAAATGGAAACTAAAACTTATAAGAGGAAAGTCACAAGAGAAAGGGCTCTCTGCTCACAAAGTTGCTTTTCTTCCACCAAAGGAACAGTTTTGTCACCCCGCAAGGGCAAACACCTGTCATGTGCTCCTGCCCTGCTTGTGAGCTCCCCACTTTGGGCTTGATCCTGCAACCAGACAGATCTTCGGATGTTCTTATGAAGTGAAGCAGCGGCTACGTAGCAGCCCCTTGTGAGGAGCAGGTGACAAACACAGACCTGCCAACATAGGGACATCCTATTCCCTCCTCACCCTATATATGCATAACTGCAATATGGGGGAAGGGTGGGGCTGGCTGAGCTGCCCAGTGGGACTTACTTTTAAGCAAAGACACATGGTTCAAACTGTAAAAAGGTAAAGGGACCCCTGACCATTAGGTCCAGTCATGACCGACTCTGGGGTTGTGGCACTCATCTCGCTTTATTGGCCGAGGGAGCCGGCATACAGCTTCCGGGTCATTGGCCAGCAGGACTGAGCCGCTTCTGGCGAACCAGAGCAGCGCACGGAAACGCCGTTTACCTTCCCGCCAGAGTGGTACCTATTTATCTACTTGCACTTTGATGTGCTTTTGAACTGCTAGGTGGGCAGGAGCAGGGACCGAGCAACAGGAGCTCACCCCGTCACGGGGATTCGAACCTTCTGATCGGCAAGTCCTAGGCAAGTCCACAGCTCCACCTGCATTCCTCTGAGGTCATTGGGAGAGTCCAAATGGCTTCAGAATTGCTCTCCTGTACTATTTCAGACACGTGGTTCATATACTTATGTATGTGTTTGCCCTGCACATTTATGAATGTTTAATTTATATTTGAGATCTTAGAATTCTTAGAACAGAGAGCTTTCCAAGTTGTGTGGCCAGCATGACTAAACTGCTTCTGGCGCAATGGAACACCGTGACGGACACCAGAGCGCATGGAAATGCCATTTACCTTCCCGCCGCAGTGGTACCTATTTATTTACTTGCGCTGGCATGCTTTCGAACTGCTAGGTTGGCAGGAGCTGGAGCAGGGCAACGGGAGCTCACCCCATCGCGGGGATTCGAACCGCCAACCTTCCGATCGGCAAGTCTAAGAGGCTTGGTGGTTAACTTTAGACCACAGCACCACAAACCTTTATTTGCAAAGGGGTTCATTTAAAAACTTAGCACACTTACTCCAATGCCACAAAACTCCATCCTCCAGCCCAGGCAGCTTTAAGGTGCTGCACTGCAAATGGAGAATCAAGGAGGCCTTTTGCCGGTTTGGACCAGCACCTGCCTGGTTTTCAGCCCCAAGGTGGGCACCCTTGTCTGGGTGCTCTGTTCCAGGAACGCAGCCATGCCCCTGGCCTTTGGAGCCTCTCCCCTTCCCCCCTTTGCAGGTTTCTCCTCCGTGGCCAGCCTGGGGCTTACTTCCAAGTAGACATGCCTGGTATCGGGAGAAAAAGAGAAACTAGAAATATCAACAACCTCAGATATGCAGATGACACAACCTTGATGGCAGAAAGTGAGGAGGAATAAAAGAACCTTTTAATGAGGGTGAAAGAGGAGAGCGCAAAATATGGTCTGAAGCTCAACATCAAAAAAACGAAGATCATGGCCACTGGGCCCATCACCTCCTGGCAAGTAGAAGGGGAAGAAATGGAGGCAGTGAGAGATTTTACTTTCTTGGGCTCCATGATCACTGCAGATGGTGACAGCAGTCATGAAATTAAAAGATGCCTGCTTCTTGGGAGAAAAGCAGTGACAAACCTAGAAAGCATCTTAAAAAGCAGAGACATCACCTTGCCAACAAAGGTCACTATAGTAAAAACTATGGTTTTCCCAGTAGTGATGTATGGAAGTGAGAGCTGGACCATAAAGAAGGCTGATCGCCGAAGAATGGATGCTTTTGAATTCTGGTGCTGGAGGAGACTCTTGAGAGTCCCATGGACTGCGAGAAGATCAAACGCATCCATTCTAAAGGAAATCAGCCCTGAGTGCTCACTGGAAGGACAGATCCTGAAGCTGAGGCTCCAAGGCTTTGGCCACCTCCTGAGAAGAGAAGACTCCCTGGAAAAGACCCTGATGTTGGGAAAGATGGAGGGCACAAGGAGAAGGGGACGACAGAGGACGAGATGGTGGGACAGTGTTCTCGAAGCTACCAGCATGAGGGAGGCAGCGGAAGACAGGAGGGCCTGGCGTGATCTGGTCCAGGGGGTCACGAAGAGTCGGACACGACTAAACGACTAAACAACAACAGCTAATTCTGCAAAGCCTCGCAGAGACAACTGTTTGGCTCAGATGCTGCCCTGCCGAGCAGAGGAGACCTTGCAAGGGTGGATCGAGGATCCCTCCCGACCTTGTGGACATGGGATCGGGATGGGGAGGAGAGCGGGAGGCGCGGGGGAATCGGGGAGCGGACTGGGGCGCGAGCAGGCTAGGATGGAGAGCAAAACGAGCCGGGAGGAGCTTTGCATCGATTGCAGGGGAGAGCCAAGATACCCATTTTTGCCGTATGCCCCCCGTTTAAACCATATATTTACTCATTTCCGCGAGTGGGGGGCAAAAATGTTGCGCTTGGGGGAAAAATTAAAATTAAAATTAAATGTTGCGCTTGGAGACTTTGCAAGCAGCCAAGGAACATTCCTCTCCACAAATAGGAAACGGATCTCTCTTTTGAGTTTCGGTTTCTATTCTGTCCGAGTGAGCTCACTGCCTTGCTTATATAATCTGAGAGAGCGAGGCAAATGTTTGCAGACGGAGGTTGCATCCTGCATCCTGCTGGACCGCTGGCGAGGGAAAGTTCGCTTCCTGCGAAATTCATCCTCCTCTCTGGAAAAGGAAAAATGAGGTAAGCAGGGACTCCTCCTGCGTAGAGATCTGACTCCTCCGGCTTAAAGACCTCCCGTTCTGCATTTTGTGCTGCAGGAGTTAGAATCCTAGAAGGGGAGAGATGGGAGGGAAACGCCCACCCCATAGCCTGGCCCCCGGCAATGCAAGTTGGGTGTTGTTGGACCCCAGCTTCGGCAGCCAGCATGGCCAAGGGCAAGGGCAACGGGAGTCCTGCGACATCAGGAGAGCGGCAGCTGTGGCTCAGTGGTTAGAGCACCTGCTTTGCATGCAGAAGATCTCAGGGCTAGACTAGATGACTTTAGCATATGGGGAGCCATGCACCTCGTGGTGCACCACATTCACAGTACAGTGGTACCTCGGGTTACATACGCTTCAGGTTACAGACTCCAGTAACCCAGAAATAGTGCTTCAGGTTAAGAACTTTGCTTCAGGATGAGAACAGAAATTGTGCTCCGGCAGCGCAGCAGCAGCAGGAGGCCCCATTAGCTAAAGTGGTGCTTCAGGTTAAGAACAGTTGCAGGTTAAGAACAGACCTCCGGAACGAATTAAGTACTTAACCCGAGGTACCACTGTACTGAGGAAAAGAACCCCCAGGATGTTTCCCTGAAGCACCTCCCACCCAAAGAACCCTGTTAACTGCAGTTTACACATCAGAACGGCATTTCCAAGCATCCTTCAGTCCCCAGGGTTCTGGCAGTGCGTGCGCACTTTAAATGTGCTTTGAAGGATGGTGTGCTCACAGTCTCAGAGGCATGCTGCCTCTGGCACTGGAGATCATAGAACTGTGGAGTTGGCAGAAATGACAAAGCATTTTGAGCATGTGAAGAAGTTTGTGAACAGCACCACCAAGCCCATGTCCTCGGAAGAAGCGCAGAATGAGGGTAGTGACTGTGAATGTACAACCAATCTCAAGAACATTCCAGATAACCAGACGTTGATTAAGCGCATGGTGATCAAATGTGCATGTTCTGCAAATCCATGTCACCCTCTAGAACTGTGTATTGAATGGGCTGGGAGGATTTCAGAAGAATATTTTGCACAGACGGATGAAGAAAAGAGACAGGGTCTGCCAGTTTTCGATCGAAACACCTGTAGCATCCCCAAGTCTCAGATATCCTTCATTGATTACTTCATAATGGACATGTTTGATGCTTGATGCAAAGCTACCTGTTCTGATGCAACACTTGGCAAATAACTACAAACACTGGAAAACACTAGATGAGCTAAAGTGTAGGACCCTCTGGCTTCCTTCAGAGAACAGTAACAGAAGCTGAATGGAGGATATGGAACATCATAGCCTCCCACTCACACTGTGAACCACTTACTGGTATGAACCCAAGAGGGGGCAATTTCCTTCACAATGAAGTAACCAGCATGGAGAAGACTATTGTTTCTCAATTTTAAATTGTTCTAAATTCTACACAACTTTGTCTTTTTATATATAAAAATGATAATCGAGAAACCAATATATGCTTCATAGAGCTATTCTCTTTTTGTGGCACAATGGATCCTTTTAAATGTAATTTTATATAAAACAAATTGTTATAATTTGTCCAAAAAAAAAGAATTGTGGCGTTGGAAGGGACCCCCAGAGTCATCTAGTCCAGCCCCCTGCAAGGCAGGAATCTCAGCTAAAGGATCCATGACAGATGGGCCCTCCCAGCCCTGCTTCAAAACCTCCAAAGGACTTTTGTTTTCCTCGAATTCCTGGGCTTTGCATGCAGAAGTTCTCAGGGCTGGACTAGATGGCCCTCGGGGTCCCTTGCAACTCTAAAATCCTGTGGTCCCCTGCTCGCATCTGCAGGTAGGGCTGGAGATAGGATCGTGGAACTGTAGAGTTGGAAGGGACCCATGGGTCATCTAGTCCAACCCCCTGCAATGCAAAGTGGGGCTCGAACCCACAACCCAGAGATCAAGAGTCTCCTGCTCTACCGACGGAGCTTTTATTCTGACACTCTATGGGCAAATCTAGGGAGTAGGAGGAAGCACCTGCTTGGGTGGGCGGGGCCTAGGGGTAAAGTGGGCAGGGCCTAGGTGTAAAGTGGGTGGGGCCTGGGGTAAAGGTGGGCGGGGCAACAGGTGTGACCCTTCCTTTTTTGGCAAGAGGCCACATTCCAGTGACGCCCAAGTCTAAACCCTAAATCTTCTGGGCCCTTTTGAGCAAAGAACTGCCTGCCCGCAGCACCCCTTCACCCTTTCTGTCTCTCTTCTTATTTATAGTTTTATTAGATTTTTCTGATTTACATTTGAAGATATTCATTTAAACAACCTCAAATCATTGACTTCCCTTCCTCTCTTTCCGTGGTTCATTTTGCCTACCATACATCCCTGCATATTGTGAATGACCTAAACCATTCCGTATTCCATTGTTACACCATCAAAACTTATTTGCCCTGTTGAATTTACCTTAAGGCTGCCGGCATTTTTAAATGTATACAACTTTGACCCATATAATCAGTAAACATTTTCCAGCCTTCTTTAAACATACTCTTGCTCTCTTATTCTGTATGTCAAATCTGCAAGCTGCTCATATTCCATCAGTTCAAGTTTCCATTCTTCTTTGGTTGGGACCTCGCTTGGTTTCCATTTTGGGGCTAGCAAAACACAGGCTGCAGTAGTAGCATAAAAAGGTAAAGGTACCCCTGCCCGTACGGGCCAGTCTTGACAGACTCTGGGGTTGTGCGCCCATCTCACTCAAGAAGCCAGGGGCCAGCGCTGTCCGGAGACACTTCCGGGTCACGTGGCCAGCGTGACATCGCTGCTCTGGCGAGCCAGAGCCGCACACGGAAACGCCGTTTACCTTCCCGCTGCTAAGCGGTCCCTATTTATCTACTTGCACCCGGAGGTGCTTTCGAACTGCTAGGTTGGCAGGCGCTGGGACCGAGCAGCGGGAGCGCACCCCGCCGCAGGGATTCGAACTGCCGACCTTTCAATCGGCAAGTCCTAGGCGCTGAGGCTTTAACCCACAGCGCCACCTGCGTCCCAGTAGTAGCATACATAAAGGTAAAGGGACCCCTGACCATTAGGTTCAGTCGTGGCCGACTCTGGGGTTGCGGCGCTCATCTCGCTTTATTGGCCTAGGGAGCCGGCATACAGCTTCTGGATCATGTGGCCAGCAGGACTAAGCCGCTTCTGGCGAACCAGAGCAGCGCACGGAAACGCCGTTTACCTTCCCGCCAGAGCGGTTCCTATTTATCTACTTGCACTTTGACGTGCTTTCAAACTGCTAGGTTGGCAGCAGAAGGGACCGAGCAACAGGAGCTCACCCCGCCATGGGGATTTGAACCGCCGACCTTCTGATCAGCAAGCCCTAGGCTCTGTGGTTTAACCCACAGCGCCACCAGCGTCCCTTCAGTAACATACATAAATAGCCTTTTTTGACACCTGGGAATTTCCCTCTGAATTATCCCCAACAAAAAGGACTCCGGTTTGTTTTGGAAAGGTACTTAAAAAAACAACAAAAACCAATTCATTATACAGTCGTACCTCAAAAGTCGAACAGAATCCATTCCAGAAGTCGACTTCTAAAGCATGGCTTCCAATAGGCTTCAGGAAGAACTTTGGAAAACTGGAACACTCACTTCCCGTTTTCAATCGTTCGGGAGCCAAAACGTTTGACTCCCAAGGCATTCGGGAGCTGAGGTACGACTGTACAGTGGTATCTCGGGTTAAGTACTTAATTTGTTCTGGAGGTGAGGTCCGTTCTTAACCTGAAGCACCACTTTAGCTAATGGGGCCTCCTGCTGCCTGCTGCCGTGCAATTTCTGTGCTCATCCTGAAGCAAAGTTCTTAACCCGAGGTACTATTTCTGGGTTAGTGGAGTCTGTAACCTGAAGCGTATGTAACCTGAAATGACTGTAACCCGAGGTACGACTGTATATCCTCTCAAGAGTGTCCCTCACCCTTTCTCGTTCTCCCTCCCTCCCTGCCTGCCTCTTCCCTCTGCAGCCGACCTCTGAGATTGAAGCTGGAGAGCCTGCAGTGCCACTTCACCTGGGACTTTGAGATCAAGGACAAGGTGGATGCCTTGCACATCCTGCAGACCCTGGCCCCGCTGGCCCAGCACACCCCGCACCGCAACCGAGGGGCCTACCTGGCCATGAGGGCCTACCTCCAGGACTTCCAGGGGAACCACGAGGAGGCCCTGGATAGCCTCCGAGAAGCAGAGGGGGCTCTGAAGAGGGACCACCCCTCCAACTTCTCCCGCCAGGCCCTGGTGACCTATGGCAACTACGCCTGGGTCTACTACCGCCTGGTCAATTACGACATGGTGGACCTCTACCTGGGACGCATCCATGACATCTGCCGGTCCTTGGCCAGCCCAGAGGCCTACTCTGCGATGATCCCCGAAATCCACGCTCAGAAAGGCTGGTCGCTCCTGGCCGGGGGCTTCCGGAACGGGGACGAGGCCGCAGAATGTTTCCGGAAGGCGCTGGAAGCGGAAGAGTCCAACAAGGAGTTCCAGGCCGGACTGGCCATCTCCGTTTATGCTTCCTACACTCATTCCTGGACTGCCGAAAAACGGGAAGAAGCCCAGAAGTTGCTGGAAGAAGTCGTCGCCCGCCAGCCGCAGAACTACGAAGCCAAAGCTTATTTGGCTCAGACACTTACGGCGGTGGACACGGAAAGAGCGCTCTTCCTTGCGGACGATGTTGCCCGGGAGAGCGTGAACCCCGAAGTCCTCCGAATCGTCTCCAAGCTGTACAAGCAGCAACCCATTCCTTGTACCATTTCCATTCTGAAGAAGGCCATTTCCATTCTGAAGAAGGCCATCCCCCTAGATCCTGGCTACCATCTCCTACACTACGACCTTGGCATGTGCTACCTACAGTTGTTGGAGCACTCTCCAGGCGATGTCAGAGAAGAAGCCGTCGAGGCTGCCATTGAGAGCTTCAAGCGCTCTCTGGAGATGGATCCTTTCTCCATCTTCACCCAGCTGAAGATGGCGAAAGCTTACGGTGAGAGGTCGCTGGCTTACGAGGAAGAGATCTACCTGAACCTGATGGAGGATCTCCCGGGAGCCAGCAAGAGATGCCAGCAGTCCATCTACATGCACTGGGGGGACTTTCTCCTCCACAAGAAGGGGATGAAGAGCAAGGCCCTGGAGATGTACCAGGCAGCTGCCAGGATCCCTGGAGACCACTCCCTTGAGAGGAAGCAGCTGGAAATTCGCCTGAAGGGGCTGGCGAGGATGTTCAGGGAAGACGGAGAAATGGACCAAGCGAGAGCTGTCTACAGCTTCCTTAAAGAAACAGGGCTTCAGGCTACAAGTCAACAGCGAAGGGGTTCGTGGCGAGGGAACGGCAGGGCCCAGCAGTGAAGGACCTCCACACTCACACACTCGCAAAGAGGCAGGGGGTTGTGGCTCTTTCCTTCCAGTTTTGGAGAGGACTCTTCCTGCAGCCTCTGAGCCCCTGGACCCTCCAGCAGCTTTTGCTGGGGAAAAGCTGGTTTCCATAAAGTTTCTTTGCATTCCCCTCCCCGCACTAAAGGAGAAAAAAAAAAGTTTCCAGCTGTATTTAGCTGCAAAAAATGTGGTTGTTTCTAGAAGTGGCATTGCTATTATTATTATTATTATTATTATTATTAATTATTTATTACTATTTTTAGTCCTGGATCCTGCAAGGGTTAAAATCCAATGGAGGATTCCATTGCTGAACCAAGGAGCAAGGAGTTTCTTTGTGGAATAATGGCTGTAGTTGCCACGCTAATTACTGCCATTCCTTCTCTTGAATAGACCAGGGTTTCCCAATCTTTTCCCCCTCCAGACTACAACTCCCATCATCACTAGCTAGCAGGACCAGTGGTCAAGGATGATGGGAGTTGTAGTCCAAAAGCAGCTGGAGACTCAAGTTTGGGAAACTCCGAGTTAGACAAAGGCTGTTCAGTGCAATGATCAGTTAGTTTTGCGCTCGATTCCAAGGCTGTCAGTATGGAAGAAGCACGACCTTTGGGGGTCTTAAGTCTGCGAGCCCCTCCATCTTGGGCTCAGGTTGTATATATGTTCTGCAAATAAACCATATACCCTAAAGACACCACGGTCTCCACTGTTGCCTGTTCCAAGGAAACTGAGCCCTGGGATATCGCTCCGCTCAGAGATTTGGGTGCCACGTAACAGTATTAAGATTATGGTGACCACATATTGCTGGCCCGTCACCCTAAGGTCCCAGGGCGGGTTGCAACCATTCAAGTTATTAATATATCGAAAGATGGCACTGCACAATATTGCAAACAGTTTAAAGCCAAGTAAGAATGGCCGGGGGTTGAAATAGATTAGCTTTTGGGTCCCTTCCAGAAAATAACAGAGGCCAACCAGAGTGTTTTGAGAAGCAAAGCGGCCAGTAAGCCTGATCTTTATTCAAGGAACTGTTGCAAAAGGGTCCCCACTCACCCCATGCAGGAGGGAGGAGAACCCCGAACAATGGTGCGCAAGCCCTTATATAGACTTTTGAAATTGCCCACCCTGTAGCCCAAGACCACCCCCAAAAAGCATCAAACATACATCACAGAAGGAGGCGGTCTACAGCAGAAATCCTGCCTGCCAGGATACCTGATAATGGTCACTGATTGCATTACCTGGGCATTCTTTTGTGATGGTTAATACTTTAGTTCCTGAATCCAGATCACAGGCTCACCTTATTCATACACAAATACATCCTTAAGACAGGATTTGTAAGCAAAAAGACAATGGGAAAGCGTTCCCCATTTGCCTCCCTTCCTGCAGAGGAATATTTGAGGTCATTGCGAGAGTCAAAATGGTTTCAGGATTGCTCTCCTGTACTATTTCAGACACATGATTCATATACTTATGTATGTGTTTGCCTTGTACATTTAAAGTGAAAGGGACCCCTGACCATTAGGTCCAGTTGTGACTAACTCTGGGGTTGCGGCGCTCATCTTGCTTTACTGGCCGAGGGAGCCGGCGTACAGCTTCCAGGTCATGTGGCCAGCATGACTAAGCCGCTTCTGGCGAACCAGAGCAGCGCACGGAAACGCAGATTACCTTCCCGCCAGAGCGGTACCTATTTATCTACTTGCACTTTGACGTGCTTTCAAACTGCTAGGTTGGCAGCAGTGGCGTAGCGTGGAGGGTGCAGGGGGGGCCGGCCGCACCGGGCGCAACATCTGGGGGTTAGGGTTAGGGGGCGCAAATCCACGGGTTAGGGGGCGCAAATCCACGGGTTAGGGGGTGCAAATTACTTGCCTTGCCCCGGGTGCTGACAACCCACGCTACGCCACTGCTTGGCAGGAGCAGGGACCAGAGCAACGGGAGCTCACCCCGTCGCGGGAATTCGAACTGCCGACATTCCGATCAGCACATCCTCTGAGGTTTAACCCACAGCGCCACCCGTGTCCCGCCTTGCACATTTATGAATGTTTAATTTATATTTGAGACCTTAGAATTCTCATAACAAAGGTGAAGCCATAAAATTATTGCAAAGGGGAAATCAGAACAACCATTGAAGGCTTTCGAAAAGTTGAAATAGCAATAGGCTTAGAAACACGTGAGAAAGGGGGGTCCAGGAAGGCAGGCAGAAGGGGGGCGGATCTGAGGGGCAGGTCCTCCTCCTGCACTGTTCACAAGTCTCCAGGCTGTTCTTGCTCAGGAATTTCCTCTCCTTCGACCACCAGTGGGTTCAGCAGCTCCTTGAATCGCAGTGTGTTCCTGCGGGATTGAGACAGATCTTGTGGGGCGTTTATATCCCCCCTCCTTTCCCCCCCCCAAGGAGTTTGAGGTTGGCCGTACAGAGTTCTCCCCCTCCTCATTTAATCCCCACAACAACCCAAGGCTGTCAGGGGGGCTGATGCAGAACGTCCCCCATGCCCCCCGCCAGCAGCAAGCTTTGTGCCCCTGTGGGGATCACAGCTGTCAACTTGCAGATTTGAAAATAAGGGACCAGCAGCCTCGAAAATAAGGGATCAGCAGCCAAAATAAGGGATCACAGGTCCCAAAGTAAAGAGCTCAGCTAATAGCAACAGTTTTGCTCCTCCTCGTTGCCAAAGTTGCGCTTTGTGCGTGGAGGGAAAGCGGCGGGTTTAATCCTTTGCATGGAAGCCTGCTCTCATTTCATTTTAAAGCACATAAATATATATAAGTTGTCCCCATCTCCTAGCAGTCTGCGCTTTTCTTTTTCCCCCAACCGCGATGGATGACGTGAGCGGCAGATGCCAGCAGCAGTGGCGTAGCAAGGCAAGTAATTTGCGCCCCCTAACCCGTGGATTTTAGTAGGGGCAGAGAGCTGCGAGTGCGAGCGTGCCCCCCCAGATGTTGCGCCCGGTGCGGCCGGCCCCCCTGCACCCCCCCCCACGCTAGGCCACTGGCCAGCAGCGCAAAAAGCATGGCACAACAAGCAAGCCGCACGGGAGTTGTGATCGGGGGCAAGGGGGAGTGTTTCCAAGCCTCAGCCCCCACCCCAAAAGCAATCGCAGAGAGCGACGGCCGTGAATGAACTCCCCCCCCCCAAAAAAAAACCACAGACACCGAGCAAGCCCTACGGCGTGCCTAGAAGAAAGGAGGAAGAAGCAGTGGCATAGCGTGGGGGGGTGCAGGGGGGCGGCCGCACTGGGCGCAACATCTGGGGGTTAGGGTTAGGGGGCGCAAATCCACGGGATAGGGGGCGCAAATTACTTGCCTTGCCCTGGGTGCTGACAACCCACGCTACGCCACTGGGAAACTGGGAAGAAGAGCGGAGGAAGAGAAGGAAGAAGAGGAGACAACAGCTCGCTACCTCCCTCCCGCCCTTTGCACCCTGCTGCCCACTCCGGCCCCGCTTGTCTCTCTTTTTTGCAAATCTATGCAATATTGTGCTTGACCTTCGCAGCTCGCCGGAGCCACCGGCGTGAGATGGGAAGCCGAGGGGAGAGCAGCAGAGCCGGCGCGAGGCCCCAGCCAGGTGGGCGGGGCTCGAGCCGCCCGCATCCCAGAAATTGGACGCCAAATAAGGGACACTTGACAGCTATGGTGGGGATTCGAACCCTGGTCTCCCAGGTCCTAGTCTGACACTCCACACTGGCAAAGGGGATTTCGCTGGGTTTTCAGCTGGGGTCCCCCCCCCCCACTTGGGGAGCCTCCACCTTCGCCCCAGAAGTGTTTACTGGTTCGGGGAGGGGCATGCACTTTGCACATGCTCAAAAATCATTCTCACTTCACATGCATCAGGGTGGAGTTCTCATGGAAAGGGAACAAAAGATGGCCTCTCAAGCCTCTCTCATCCCCTTGGTTTTTATTGCTTCTTTGCAACTTTTCCCAACCTGGTGCCCTCCAGGTGGTCTGGACTATAATTCCCAGAAGCCCCAGCCGACACGGCAGGCTACACAACCACGCTGGCTGGGGCTGGCAGAAACTGTAGTGTGAATCCTCCGGAGGGCGCCAGGTTTAGACAGGCTGCTAGATTGCCAGAATGACGCCGGGCAGGACGAACTCTTCTTCTGAGCCAGCAGCCGGAATCCTCCTGCGTTGTTAGCCTGGGCACCTTTCATAGAATCACAGATCTGTGGGGTTGTGAGGAACCCCCAAAGGACATCTAGTCCAACCCCTGCAATGCAGGAATCGCAACTGAAGAATCCTGGAGAGGTGGCCATCCAACCTCTGTTTAAAAGTCTCCAAGGAAGGAGTGCCCATCCCCTTTGAGATCATCCTTTCCTGTGCTGAACGGCCAGGAAAGTTCTTCCTGGTGTTCAACATCCTGCCTTGTAATCCATTGGTTCGGGTCCAAGTCTCTTTTCCATGGGGGAGCCCTGGAGATAGTTGAAAATGGCTCTTATATCTCCTCTCGGTCTCCTTTTATCCAGGCTAAAGATAAAGGTAAAGGGACCCCTGACCATTAAGTCCAGTCGTGGCCGACTCTGGGGTGTTGAATGATCACTGTAAAATGTGAAGGTTCATTATTGTGTCACAAGTTGTGTGTGTCTTTAAGGGCCAGGGGAAATAACGAGACCCAGTCTTGCAGCTGTGAAACATAGCAGGTGCTGCTAGGTAAAGGTAAAGGTAAAGGTACCCCTGCCCGTACGGGCCAGTCTTGCCAGACTCTGGGGTTGTGCGCCCATCTCACTCAAGAGGCCAGGGGCCAGCGCTGTCCGAAGACACTTCCGGGTCACATGGCCAGCGTGACATCGCTGCTCTGGCGAGCCAGAGCTGCACACGGAAACGCCGTTTACCTTCCCGCTAGAAAGCGGTCCCTATTTATCTACTTGCACCCGAGGGTGCTTTCGAACTGCTAGGTTGGCAGGCGCTGGGACCGAGCAACAGGAGCGCACCCCGCCGTGGGGATTCGAACCGCCGACCTTTCGATCGGCAAGCCCTAGGCGCTGAGGCTTTTACCCACAGCACCACCCGCATCCCCCGCAGGTGCTGCTAGGTTGTGTTAATTAAGCTGTGTCAGCATTTGGGCATAATAAGGAGCAGCACATAGCTCTCTCATTGTCCTGGGGGA
Organism: Podarcis gaigeae; assembly: GCF_964106915.1. NCBI lineage: Eukaryota > Metazoa > Chordata > Lepidosauria > Squamata > Lacertidae > Podarcis > Podarcis gaigeae. The sequence goes on from NC_139686.1 coordinate 4,316,155, forward strand.
TGGGTTGGGTCATGTTTGTTGTTGTTATCTTTAGTGTAAAAGGAGTTTTTGTTTTTTTATTAAAACCTTGTTAAAGTTATTTTTGAGTTCCTTGTTATGCATGGTCTCCCCAGCAAGCTGTCTGCCGTGCTAAAGGTAAAGGTAAAGGTACCCCTGCCCGTACGGGCCAGTCTTGACAGACTCTGGGGTTGTGCGCCCATCTCACTCAAGAGGCCAGGGGCCAGCGCTGTCCGAAGACACTTCCGGGTCACGTGGCCAGCGTGACATCGCTGCTCTGGCGAGCCAGAGCCGCACACGGAAACGCCGTTTACCTTCCCGCTGGTAAGCGGTCCCTATTTATCTACTTGCACCCGGAGGTGCTTTCGAACTGCTAGGTTGGCAGGCGCTGGGACCGAGCAACGGGAGCGCACCCCGCCGCAGGGATTCGAACCGCCGACCTTTCGATCGGCAAGTCCTAGGCGCTGAGGCTTTAACCCACAGCGCCACCTGCGTCCCGTCTGCCATGCTACTAAACCTCAAATAGCCAACATGCGGTTGCGGCGCTCATCAACTTTACTGGCCGGGGGAGCCAGCGTACAGCTTCCGGGTCATGTGGCAGCATGACTAAGCCGCTTCTGGCGAACCAGAGCAGCGCACGAAAACGTCGTTTACCTTCCCGCCGGAGCGGTACCTATTTATCTACTTGCACTTTGATGTGCTTTCTAGCTGCTAGGTTGGCAGGAGCTGGGACCGAGCAACGGGAGCTCACCCCGTCGCAGGGATTCGAACCGCCGACCTTCTGATCGGCAAGCCCTAGGCTCTGTGGTTTAACCCATAGTGCCACCCGTGTCCCAGGTTAAACATCCGGTATCCAGGCTAAACATCCCCAACTCCCTCAATCGGGCTTGGTTCCTAGGCAATTTTATCATCTTGCTGGCCCTCTTAAACTGGGTGAACAGAACTAGAGACGGATTAGGGGGTCCAGGGCAGATATTGATTCCCCCCCCCCCTTACCTCTCCCTCTTGGACTGCATGACATAGGTCCGCTCTCGCTTCACCTTCGCCAAGTGGCGTTTCACTGCAGTTTTCTGTCCAGCCTGGTCTTGCTGGAACGGGAAACGCAAAGTTACACTGACTCCACTCACAGCTGGCAAGGAGACGTCTCGTAGGACGCAGACATGGCCCAGGTAAGATGATACCCAAACCCACCCATGGAGCCATCCCAGTAGATCTGCAAGAACCAGAACCTGACATTGGAAAAGTCAGAACAGGGTCCCGTGCAGAGATGCGGTGGGCGCACTTTTTCCTGGGCGAGCGGTTCAGTTGCGTGCCTGCCCTGGGAGTGACGGAAGCGAGGTCACCTTTTCTGCTGAGATGGGGAAGGAGCTGCTGGGAAGGAGGCAGAAGGCAGAGCCCCTGTATCATGCAGAGACACAACAGGCACCTTCCTCTGTGGATGGGTATTTCTGGACTCACTGCAGGGAGCAAGCAGTTCCCTCCATGAGGGATCCTTCCCAGACCCGCTGAAAGAGGCGGTTATTAAACCGCTTCTTAAAAAAATCATCTTTAGATGCGGCCACAATGGCCAACTATCGCCCAGTCTCAAACCTTCCATTCTTGGTCAAGGGGATTGAGCGAGTGGTTGCTGAACAACTCCAGGCACGCCTGGAAGAAGCGGACCATTTGGATCCCTTCCAGTCGGGATTCAGGCCTCATCATGGGACTGAAACTGCCTTGGTCGCACTGGTTGATGATCTCCGGCGGGCTAGGGACAAAGGTGAGAGCTGTTTCCTAGTTCTGCTGGATCTCTCAGCGGCGTTTGATACCATCGACCCTGACATCCTTCTGGACCGTCTTGAGGGGCTGGGAGCTGGGGGCACTGTCCTACAGTGGTTCCGCTCCTTCCTCCTGGGCCGTGTTCAGAAAGTGGTGGTGGGGGATGAGTGTTCAGACCCCTGGGCTCTCACTTGTGGGGTGCCTCAGGGATCTGTCCTCTCCCCCATGCTTTTCAACATTTACATGCAGCCACTGGGAGAGATCATCAGGAGGTTTGGGCTGGGTGTTCATCAGTATGCAGATGATACCCAGCTCTACCTCTCTTTTAAATCAGAACCAGTGAAGGCGGTGAAGGTCCTGTGTGAGTGTCTGGAAGCGGTTGGAGGACGGATGGCGGATAACAGATTGAGGTTGAATCCTGACAAGACAGAAGTACTGTTTTTGGGGGACAGGAGGCGGGCAGGTGTGGAGGATTCCCTGGTCCTGAATGGGGTAACTGTGCCCCTGAAGGACCAGGTGCGCAGCCTCGGAGTCATTTTGGACTCACAGCTGTCCATGGAGGCACAGGTCCATTGTGTGTCCAGGGCAGCTGTTTACCAGCTCCATCTGGTGCACAGGATGAGACCCTCCCTGCCCGCGGACTGTCTCGCTAGAGTGCTGTATGCTCTGGTTATCTCCCGCTTCGACTACTGCAATGCGCTCTATGTGGGGCTACCTTTGAAGGTGACCTGGAAACTACAACTAATCCAGAATGTGGCAGCTAGACTGGTGACTGGGAGCAGCTGCCGGGACCACATAACACCGGTCTTGAAAGATCTACATTGGCTCCCAGTACGTTTCCGAGCACAATTCAAAGTGTTGGTGCTGACCTTGAAAGCCCTAAATGGCCTCGGTCCAGTAGACCTGAAGGAGCGTCTCTAACCCCATCGTTCAGCCCGGATGCTGAGGTCCAGCTCCCAGGGTCTTCTGGCAGTTCCCTCACTGCAAGATGCAAGGTTGCAGGGAACCAGGCAGAGGGCCTTCTCAGTAGTGGTGCCCGCCCTGTGACCCTCCCTTCAGATGTCAAGGAGATAAAGAACTACATAACTTTTAGAAGACATCTGAAGGCAGCTCTGAATTGGGAAATTTTTAATGTCTGATGTTTTACAATTTTTATATATGCTGTAAGCTGCCCAGAGTGGCTGGGGAAACCCAGCCAGATGGGCGGGGTATAAATAATAAATTATTATTATAATTGTTTCTCAAACGACCTTGGCATCCACAGACAACCGACCTGAGCCCGGAGGAATGGCCTCACCTGGCCCTCATTCTCTGATGAAAGAGGCCAGAACTCCGCCGGACTGCTTCCCAGAAGGTCGTCCTCAGATTTGCGGTGTTTGGCGATGGACAGCCTCTCTTGGAACTGAAAAGGAAGAGAGGATTTGTCTCAGCATTTTCTGGTGGTTTACATCTCCATCCCCATCATTCAGCCCGGACACTGAGGTCCAGCTCCAAGGGCCTTCTGGCAGTTCTCTCCCTGTGGGAAGTGAGGTTACAGGGAACCAGGCAGAGGGCCTTCTCGGTGGTGGCACCCGCCCTGTGGAACGCCCTCCCATCTGATGTCAAGGAAATAAACAACTATCTGACTTTTAGAAGACATCTGAAGGGAGCCCTCTTTAGGGAAGTTTTTAATCTTTGGTGTTTTATCGTGTTTTTAATATCCTGTTGGAAACTGCCCAGAGTGGCTGGGGAAACCCAGTCTGATGGACAGGGTATTATTATTATTATTATTATTATTATTATTATTATATTAGATTATTATTATTAGATTCCTGAATCTGGTACCATCGAGTTCACCAATTTTGTTGTATTCATTAGAACAGCTTTTGCTGGGCTTTAAATAAATGTGCAATTGTTACCGCTTTCAATTTTATTGAGTTATTATCCTCCTTAGTTGTTCGTGCTACTCTGAATAACTGGAGATGAGTTTATGGAACAAACAGGGCGGCAGCCCTAAAATGTTTGGAAGCCACTGCTCTAACCATTGCACCACACTATCTACGTAGATCTGTGCACAGATAGGATGCAGCATAGGTAGTGCAGCCTTTGCCAACCTCGTGCCCTCCAGAGACTCTGAGCTATCACTCCTGCCAGCACGGCCAATGGGAGTCGTAGCCACCCAGTGGGCACCAAGTTGGCGAGGGCTGTGTCAAGGTGAGCGGGCGCCTTCCTGCACATGTGCAATACAAGGTGGTCTGTGTGTGCACATGCGCAGCAAGTCAGAGTTTGGCGCTTTCTGCTGTTGGAAGGCACAACCATCATAACGCCCCCCCCCCCCCGAGCAAGGCATTTCAAGGGTGCCGGGTTCGAAACAAGAGGAGCCGCCCGACTGCCTCCCCGCTGTGCTCCTGGTCTCACCCGCAGGGTCTGGCGCTCCTTGTCCTGCTGATGCCGCCGTTCTCCCTCGGCCTGAAGTTCCGCCAAGCGCCGCAGAGCTGCCTCCTTCTCCTGGCGGGAAAGCCAGACAAAGGCCTTCTCCCGGCACGGTGGGCGAGGGCGGGGTAGCTGTGGGGCAGGGCGGGAGGCAAGGTGGAGGAGGGCAAAGGCGAGTCAGGAAGGTCTTCCGTACCCCAAGGGAAAAGCTCCCCACCAGCGCAGGAGCAACAAACGCAACCTCCAAATGTTGGCCGGACTCCCAGCCTCTGTCTTGCCTAACCATTGGGCCTCCTGGCTGGGACGGACGGGGGTTGTAGTCCGGCAAGATCCGGAGGGCGCTGTGTTGGCTGCTGCTGTGCTGGTAGCTCTAGCCCACCCACGACACACCTGGGAGCTTCCAGACAGGGCCGGCTCAAGACATTTTGCCGCAAAAGTTCAGCATCTGCCACCTGAGGCCACGGTCTCCCTCTGCCTCCTCTCAGGACCGGCCCTTCTTCCAGATATCCTGAGCTGCATTTCCCACCAGAACTGAACCGGTTTACGAAATCATCCCCCCAATACTCTCTTGCCCCAGGCCAGACCTCTCTCTTCCTCAAGAACTTCCACCCAACTTTGAACCTGCCTGGATGGAGCACAGAAGGCACAGGTGAGTTGTAGAAACCAGCCTACTTTACGAAGATGACATGTCGATGTGGGATGCACCAATTTTGTGCCTGCACACACACACACACACACACACACACACACACACACACACCATAGCTGTCAACTGTCCCTTATTTGGCGGGAAGCTCCCTTATCCCAGCGCTGTTTCCCGCTGCTGTCCCTTATTGGTGATGTCCCTTAAATTTCCCGGGTTTCAAAGGAAGCAGCTCCTCTCCCTCCCTCCCTGCCGGCCAGAGCCAGGGAGGTGGAGCTTGGATGCCTTGTGCCGATCAAATCGGCCGCGTTGCCTGGAGACTCGCCTTTGCTCAGCGCTTCCCAGCGGAGAGGTGACGGTGGTTTCCCTTGCTGCATCCCATTTGCCGGGTTGCTGCGCTGTGGGAACCACTGCTTGAGGCTTTGTTTGGCTGCTGGCTGGGCTTTCTGCCTTTGGCTCGGAGGGGCTCAGAAGTCGAACATACCTGTGCTCTGAAAATCCCTTATTTTGGCTGCTGATCCCTTATTTCCGAGGCTGCTGGTCCCTTATTTTCAAATCTGTAAGTTGACAGCTATGACATACACATACACACAGACACAGACACAGACACACCCACACACACACCACCATGTGGCCCCTGCAGGAGAGAATGTGGCCCTCAGGCCAAAAATGTTCTCCCTCCTTGACGCAGAAAATTTACGGTGTGAGATCGATAAAAGCAAAGGCTGCATTTTCCTTACCTGGTGCCCACCTGCCTCTTCCGCAACCGCACTGCGGGAGCTGCCTGCCATCGCCCTGGAGCTGCTGTCTGCCTCAGAGTAAGCAGCTGGGTCCTCCCAGAATGGAGAAATCATGGAGCCTGTGGAACTCATGTCCACTTCACCGTCCTGATGTGGTGCAGAGAAAGGAATCAAGACAGGGAGGGATTGGGGCCGGCCAGAGACATTTTGCTACCTGTGGTAAGTTTGCTTCAGCAGTGGCAATGGGGGAAGCCTCTTGGGGCAGTAGGGCAGGTGGGGGGGGGTGAGGAAATCTGCAGTCAAAATGACCATTAAGTTTGTTAAATAAGCCTGTGGAGAGTTTAAGATTCACAGAGTTCCTGTATTGCTGGAGAAGACAGGCCTACATCCTATACCTTGTGGCAGGAAATCGGACAAAAGATCTTAATCGTTTCTCCTTCCTCCTTGCCTCAGTCTCTCCCTCTCTTCTTTCAAGCAAGGGCTCCACTTAGAGCCCAGGCTCCATTTTGGAAACTAATTTTCCATTTTGTAACAAAGGAGAATTTTCACCTGCGTACTTTGCTGCCTGCATTGAAATGTAAGTAAACCTTTTGTTTTTACTAAAACATGCGGTTCATTCTTAGCAAAGGGGACAGAGGGGGGAAAGGTCAGCGGACCACAAATAAGCAGGATTAAAAGGTTCAATTTTCTAATTCCTAGCTTCGAGTCAGCTGCAAAAGCGCATAAGTGCTAAAAGGGATTTGCAGTCTGTTTACTTTCATATTTCTCCCCACACATGTGGGATAGGAGGTTTAAATTACGTTTCATAGATTTAATCCTCAATTTATCTCCATCAAAGGGGTGCACAGCTCTGTCCCTTCCTTCTCACTTCCAACAAATCCAGGAGGTGGCAATTATTTTGCTCAGTCCACCATTGGCGCTGTGGTCTAAACCCCACTGAGCCTAGGGCTTGCCAATCAGCAGGTCGGCGGTTCGAATCCCCGCGACGGGGTGAGCTCCCGTTGCTCGGTCCCTGCTCCTGACAACCTAGCAGTTCGAAAGCACTTCAAAGTGCAAGTAGATAAATAGGTACCACTCCGGTGGGAAGGTAAATGGCGTTTCCATGGGCTGCTCTGGTTCGCCAGAAGCGGCTTAGTCATGCTGGCCACAGGACCCGGAAGCTGTACGCCGGCTCCCTCGGCCAATAAAGCGAGATGAGAGCCGCAACCCTAGAGTCGTTCGCGACCGGACTTAACTGTCAGGGGTCCTTTAACTTGACCTTTTACCATTGTCTCTGGTGCCATCAATTGCTGGGCCACCCTACCACTCCCAGTGGGCACACGCCATCAAAGTCCTATATCCATACTTGCTTCCCTCCGCTCCCCCAGCAACACAGCCGCCCCACTTCTGTGCCCTAAACCAGGCCCCGATCCCACCTGCCCCACACTCCTCCTTACCCAAGACACTCCAGAGCGCCTCTCAGGCTGGGCTATGCAGATGGAGCCCTCTCTTGACAGGCCCACACCAAGAGCTGCTGGCGTCCACACAGGCTCTTCGTCATGCTCTCCAGGGCTGGGGGGAGACAGCATGGCCATGGCGGTGGACTTCCAGGTGCCAACGGGGGCCTGCTCCCACAGGGGAGATGCCTCCAGCCTTCTGCTCGGCGCTCCAGGCTCCAGATCGCCCCGGTCCGAGTGGTACATCCCAGGGGCTGAGAGCATCCTTGATTGAGGTCCTTCAACTGGCAATGCTTCCGTCAATCTCTGTTCCTGACTCTGAAAAGCCTGTGGTCCTTCCGTCCCTTGAGAATCAAGGGCCCCCACCTCTCCTTGGAGCTCCTGTTGCCTGCACACCCGGCACAGCTTTGCGCCTTCTGGGAGATGGCGCTGCACCCCGTCTTCCACCTGGAAATGCTCACCCATGCGCTGGACCTTGGGTTCCCTCAGATTCTGGCGGAAAAGGGTGTTTGGGTCCCGCACTTCCTCAGGAGTTCCCTGGCGGTTTGGGAAATTGCTGTGGGGTTGAAGAGCTTGCTGCGGCTGGTACTTCAGTGGCTCTTGGGATGAGGGCATCTCCCTGTCCTGAGAACGTGGGTCTTCTGCCCTCCTCATTCCCTGGGTGTCCTCGAGGTCTTGTGTCCTCGTCAAGTCCTGAGGGTCAAGAGACTTGGACCTCCCCAGCAGAACTCCCCACAACTCCAAGCGATGCTGCTTGTGGGGCTCTGTGGGTGCTGGTTCCAGCTGGGCCACCCTCCCCTCAGCTTTAAGGGCACCCCATCCAGCCTGTGGCTCCATGCTTTCCTGGGTCTGGAAAACTTGGGGATTGGTCACCCCTGGAACCTCAGCAGATGCCTCTGGTGAACATTCTTGCCCCGGGATTTTCTGAGGTGCCTTCAGCTTTGGCGACCTCACACGTCTTCCTGGGGGCTGACAAGGCCCCTCAACTCCCTTCTGGCTTGGGGGAGGCTGAGGGATCCTCTGTTGATCTTGCCGTGTCTCACGTGTCTCAGTGGCCTCCTGATCTGTTGGTGGAGGCTGGTGGGACTCTGAACGTCTCCACTCCTGAAGGATCTCAAGGCCCGTGGTTCCCTGGGGTTCAGTTGCCACTTGCTCCTCTGGTTCACCGAAATCTCTATTTTCTTGTGGATGTCGGACCTCCTCAGTCCTCAGCCCTTGGGGCTGAAGAGCTTCCAGTCCTTGGTACAGCCCTCCCAGTTCCCGGAGCTGCTCAAGATCTACCTGGGGGGCCTTGTGAGGAGGAAGGGACTGGGGAAAACTGACCAGCTGAGCTATGAACATCTCATCTCTTTGCTCCTGAAGGAAGTCCTGGCTCACAGGACTAGGGGATTTGATGCTCTCCGCCTCCATTTTGTAACCTTCTCTGTGGGAGTCAAGACTCCCTGGAGTCTCTTCAGCAATGTCCAGTGTTCTCTGGTCCAGTTGACTTTGCCCTTGACTGTTTTGTGACTTCTGCCCCACAAGTCCCTGAAGCAGCTCCTTCACTGCTTCACGAGGGCTTTCTGGCCTTTGGACAAGACCATCTCCTCTTGTTGGGGTCCAGTGCCCAAGTGTCTTAGACTTCCTCAGCAGGTTTCTCAGGAGTGGAGGGCTTTGCACCTCCCTCTTTTCTTGAGGATCAAGAGACTGAGGCTCCACCAGTTCCTGGGACTCTGGTTCCCTTTGCACAAACCCCTGGATCTGAAGAGTCTCGCTCTGGAGGGGAAGCTTCTCCAGCTCTCCACATTCTTTGGAGTAGAAAATCTGGGCACCCTTCAGTTCTTGGGAACAAAGGTCCCCTCCCCTGTTTCTCAGTGGCCCTTGCACTTGGGGAGGCTCTATCTCCGCCTGTCCAGTCTTCTGGGTCCCACACTCAAGTTCTTGTTGGAATTGAGGGCCCTCTATGTGTTTTGGAGGAAGTTCCTGAAGGTTTCCTGAATGGAGGACTGCTGCTCCTCTAAAATCCTGAGGTTCCAGTTCACCTTGTCTCTGTGGGTGGCATGACTTAGAGATACCCATGCTTTGCAGGTTAGTGGGATCTCCTAGTCCCTTTCCCTGGAGTTCCCTCAGGTCAAGAGACTTTGATTTCCCCAGACCCAGCCAAGGTGGGAGGTCTTTTGTCTCCATATGTGATAAGGGCAGTTCAGCTTGGGACGTCTCACCCTCCATCAGCTCAAGAGTCTCTGGCATCTTTTCCTCAAGCAGAAGAAGACACGGTTGCCCTGCATCTGGGAGACCAGTGCCCTCCAGATCCCTTTGCAAAAGCCCTTGGATCTCCAGGGGGTTCTGCTCCATCTGTGGAGCTCCTGGTGGTTGGAGGTCTTCCTCTTCTTTCTGCCCTTGGAGCTGTTGGTTGTCTTCCTGCATTTCATTGGTGGTGCCTGGATCCTTCTGCCCAAGGTTCTCCTGGAGGTGTGAGGCCTCCTTGTCTCTCAGCATCTTCTGCACAGAAGATCCATCTTCGTTCTTTGCAAGCGATGTGTCCTGCAGAAGGTTCTTCTTCGCCTGTTTAGTTTCGCAAGATGTGACATTTTCCAGCTCTTGGTTCTCAGGGACCTCAGGACAACCCTCTGCGTATCTCAGAAACTGGGGAGTTTCTAGTTCCTTTGAAGCCTGGCACCCAAAAGCGTGTGATCTTGACAGTTCCTGGGGCTCGAGAGACTTTGATTTCCTTAGCAGAGCTGCCTGAAGCTGAAAGGTTTCTTGTACATGGAAAGTTTGGGAAGATCTTTCCAGGGTGCCTTCCACCTCAGAGTGCTTGTCATCCATCTCGACCCCACAGCACTGTGATTCACAATGTCCCTTGGGATCCACAGTTCCCTGGAGCTTGAGGTTCTCAGGATTTCTATGTGGTGAGCTCTCAGGTGGCCCCACCAGCTCACGGGATTCAGACACTCTCTCCAAGCGGCTCTGAAGATGAGAAGGGCTTTCTGCACCTGGTCCCTGAGATGACCGTGATGTGCTCTGGGCCTCTGAGCCTCTCTCTTCCTGAGATTCAGAGGCCTGAGTCTCGCTTTGTGGTTTCATCTGGAGATCTTCCTGAACCCGAAAGGCTGTGGCCTCTGGCTCTCTTTGAACTCCAGGGGACTCCTGCTCCCTCAGTTTCTGTGGCTTCTGGGTCTGAAGATCTCTTGGGTCAAGAGACTTTGATTTTCCTAGTAATCTTCCTGGGGGCAGGAGACATTCAGTCCTACTCTGTCCCTCTAGGGCTGAGCAACCATTATCTTCAATCCTCCCTAGAGCCTCAGCCCTTTCCAGCCTCAGCTCCTTTCGGGGAAGGAACTGCGCCTCACCTGAGGGACCACAATCTTTTGTCTCACACCCCTGGAGTTCCTGGCATGGATGAACATGACAGCAGCCAACTTTGTAGGAGCCACACATTTGGGGCACTTTCCCTTGTGATAGAGAAGACCCCCGTTTATCCTGCTTCTTTGGGGATCTCTTCACATCTTGGGGACCTTTTGCTGTCGGTGGAGATTTCTGGACCCTGACCCTTGTCTCCTTCAGCACATCACGGGCCTGAGGGGTTTTCCTGGGGGGTTGAGTTGCTTCTGCCCTCCGCAAGCCCTGAGACCCCAAGCCTTGTGAAGCTGGCAACTTGGAGTCCACCTCAGGGAGAGTTTCCTGAGGCTGTGAAGATTTGGGGGCCTTCCTTTCCTTCTCCAGCACCTGAGAAGTTTCTGGTTCCTTTGGTTCCTGGGGAGAAACAATATTTTGGTGCCCACATTTCTTCGACTTCTGGGCCTCTGTCTGTAGCACTCCCTGGAGTTGAGCTGCTGGGGGCATTTCTGTTCCCTGGGGCTGAGGAGAGACTGACAAATTCCCATGTTGTGTCTCTTGCTGGGCTAGCTCCAAGGCCCACCACAGAAGAGGAGGTGTTTCTGGACTGCTACGTTTCTGATGCTGAGGAACCCTTGGGTTCCCATCTGGCCCTGACTGTGGCTGTGTGCCATCATTCCCCATGTCTGTTTGGGTGGCCTGTGATCTCCTTGCTTCTTTTAGGATTTGGGGGCTCTGGGAGGCTATTTGTCCCTGCTGCCCATAAGAAGCATCCTTCTCTTTCTGGATCTGGGTCTGAAAGGGACGTGGCCTCCTCAGCTCAAACGATTTTGCCTTCAGTCCTAGGATCCTCCACAGGAGAGGTGGAGATTCCAGGCTTCTGTGTTCCTCAGGCTGAAGAACCATTTCGGGCATTCTCTGGGCCCGAGACATTTCTGGAAACTTCTTTTTGTCAGGCTGAAGGGCCTGTGGAGCCCCCAATCTTTGAGAAACCGTTCCTGGGTCCTCTGATGGCTCCAGCTTTCTTTGTTGTGCTTCCTGGCTCTCAAAAGCTGTTGTCTTCTTCAGCGGGGTTCCCTGGTCTTGGTGTGCTTCCAGCTCCCTTGTTTCTTGACCTGGAAAGGTCTCCATCTCCCTTAGAACTGGACCATATAACCTCTCAGGTGGAGCCCTCTGAGCTGTCAATGCTCCATTTTCTGGCTGGGCCTGAGAGGCCTCAGCTTCCCTCAGTTCCTGAGGAGTACGAGTATCTGGAACTTTCCATCCCTGTGGCCTATGAGCTTCTGGTCCCGCCGGTGGCCTTCTCTGTGACAGAACCATCAGTGACTTCTTCAGCTTGTGCTCTTCTGATTTCCTCATCTCAAAAGATTTTGATTTCAGTTCCAGAGCCCCCCACAGAAGAGGAGGAGACTCTGGTTTCTGGCCTCTCTGGGGCTGAGGACTCCACATCTCCTTTTGTGGCACAGTCTCTGGAGTCTGTGTGTCTTCCAGACTCTTCTTGTCACAGGACTGTGATTCTCCTGAATCTCTGGGCCATCCCAGCTCCCTCTTGGAAATTTCCTCACTCTGAAGTATTTGTTGACTTCTCTGTGGAGATTTTTCAACTAGACGGGTTTCCCCCTCTCTCATTTCTTGAGACATTTCTTGTCTCTGTCCTTGGGTGAGAACATCTGATTGTCCCACCAAGGTTTCCTTCATCTTCTGACGATAAAGGATGCTCGGCTTTGGAGCCTCCGGTCGCGGCCCTGGACTCAGAAAGACATCTTTTTTCCTCATCTCAAATGATTTTGCCTTCTGCCACATAATTCTCCACAGAAGAGGTGGAGATTCTGGACTTCTGCACTCTGGGGACTGAGGAACCTGTGTCTGCCTTTGTGGAACTATGACACCCTTTGCTCCCTCAGATGAAAAGTCCTGTGTTTCATTCACATTTTGAGGCCTAGTAACCCTCACCCCTTTCTGGACCATCCCTTGCTCTTGAAAGGCCTCCTGAGAAAATTCCTGATGGCTCTGTGGTTCCTTCTTTGCTTTCTTCGCCTCAGAGTCCTCTGGTTCCTGGCACTCTTGAGCCTGAACAGCTCCTGCACCCATTTGTGGGCGCAGGGGCTGGGTGCCAGCGACGTGCAGCTCCCTCGGTTCCTGGGGTTGAAAAGCCCACGACCTCCTCAGCTCAAGAGACTTTGACTTCCTCCACAGATTTCTGCAGTGAGGAGGGGTTTCAGGATGTGAAAGTTCTGGTCCTTGCTGGCCTTGTGGGGTTTCCAAGCCCTCCGTCTTCTCCTCAGCTTGGGTCAGCTCCTGTTCCTGCTGCAGGCAACCATGGGACCTTCCTTGAGGTCCTCCTGGGATGTGAAGGCCTTCCAGCTGCCTCACACCCTGTAACTTTGCCATCTCCTCAGATTCAAGACTCAACGGCTCTGGGACCTGAACGAGTGCGTCACGGCTTTCTGGGAACTTCTGACGCTGCGGACCCGCCCTCAAATCATGGCTCCTCAGACCTTCCTTCTCTGCCTGTGAAGTTCCCTCAACTTCCCATTCCTGGGGCTGAAGAGCTTGAGGATAATCGCATTTCTGAGGTCGACATACCTCCTGCTGAATCTGTGGCGACCCCCATGGCCTTCCCCTGGATAAAAGCTGGGGCTCAAGAGATTTTGATTTCTTCCGGAGAAACCTCTGGAGTTGGGACAGCTCTAGAAAACTTAGGTCCTGTTTGCACGGAATCTTGCCATGTCTCGCGTCTGGGTCCAGGGACTCCTTGTGGACATCTTTGTGGGTCTGAAGGACCTCCCATGGTGGAGTAGCCTCTGACTCTCTCCATTCTGGGGGTTCAGGGAACTGTGTGCCCTGGGTGTGAAAGGCTATTTGACTCCTCTCACTGTGTGGGACTTCTGGTTTCCTGGATACAAGGGGGTCCCGCTGAGGTTCCAGATCTGAAGTCTCATTTTCTTGAAGGGCTTCTGTTTCCCTCTGTGGAATATACTGGAGGTCACCATGAGTTTGGGCATCTACGGCTTCCATCTCCCTACCCTGCGCTCCTGGGAGGTGGGGCATCCCCAGTCCTGCATGTGGTGCTTGCTGAGGGATTTCCACATCCCGCAATCCTTGGGGCAGCGAATCCTGGCTCAACAGGAACTCCAGAGACCCCAAGGATTTTGATTTCCTCAGCAGCGCAACCTGTGGCTCTAAGGTATCAGGACTCAACTCCTGGAGCAGAAGGCCTTGCTCAGCCTGAATCTCTTTGTCCTGAGGGAGGTTCCGGTTGCCTCCAGGAGCTATGGAGCCCTGTGGGGCCTCTGAATCCTGAAATCCTTTTTGCTTCTCGTGTTGAGAAGTCTCCGGTTTCCTCCGCAAAGGCTCGCCTTCTCTCTCAGGTATCTCATCTGCAGTAAGTGCTTCTTCAGATGGGGACGGTTCCTGGGTGAGGCGCAACTCCCGCTCCGTCTGCAGAGGTCCCTAGAAATCAAATCAAAGTTAAAGACTCAATGAAGTCCCATAAAACCAGATGTGAGCACCTTTTCCTTCTGGAAACGAATATTGAGGAATCAGTATTTCTGGATCTGTTATCGCTCTGGCAGGGACAGGCAGCATGGGGGCCCTGCAGGTCTACAAAACCCATAATCCATAAACTGGCTTATAAGTATAAAACCAAATTTACTAGAATAATAGCTAGAATAGAGATAGACTTGTAACCATTCAAGCAACAAACATACTCAGGTGCCATGTGCAAAACAAAGCCTGGATATACTGTAAACACGGAGTGGATAAATGGACAACTCTATCTTAACAAGTTACATGTGCAATAAACGTTATACATACTTTATAATTTCCTTAAACTTCAAGATTCAATCCAAATCTGTCAGTACTTTTAAAGGTATTCTTTGAACATTGTCCAATCTTCACTAAATTTCTGGTTAGAGTCTCCTCTTATTCTCCCAGTCATCCTTGCAAGTTCTGAATACAGTCCTACCTCGGGTTACAGACACTTCAGGTTTCGTTTTTTTGGGTTATAGACTCGCCAAAACCTGGAAGTACCGGAACGGGTTACTTCTGGGTTTTGGCAGTCGCGCATGCGCAGAAGTGCTAAAACGCACTTTGCGCATGCTCAGAAGCACCGAATCACAACTTGTGTGTGCGCAGACGCAGCATTGCGGGTTGCGAATGTGCCTCCCGCACGGATCACATTCGCAACCCAAGCGTCCACTGTATTCTATCATCTTTGCTTGTCAATCAGTTTTTGTGGGGATTACAGCACCTTTCCAGTTTTTTGCTATTAAAATCCTCGCCGCTGTGGTTGCGTACATGAAAAGGGTTCTGTGGGTTTTTTTTGTACATCAATAAAAAAGCCCCAAATATTGCACCCTCTCCCCATAGGGGAGTTGCTCCACCCCCTTGCTTGTTTTGGATGACCTTATCTGAAACTTTTGTACATGGAATTCCAAATCTGTGTACAGCCGACTTCTGGGGCTACTGGAAGTTACAGCCCAGTAACTCCTGATTGGTCCCATGCACCTGAGGTTGCAATATTATTAATAATAATAATTTATTATTTATACCTCGCCCATCTGGCTGGGTTTCCCCAGCCACTCTAGGCGGCTTCCAACAAAACACTAAAATACAACAATGTATTAAACATTAAAAGCTTCCCTAAAGAGGGCTGCCTTCAGATGTCTTCTAAAAGTTTGGTAGTTATTTTTCTCTTTGACATCTGGTGGGAGGGTGTTCCACAGGGCGGGAGCCACCACTGAGAAGGCCCTCTGCCTGGTTCCCTGTAACTTGGCTTCTCGCAGGGAGGGAACCGCCAGAAGGCCCTTGGAGCTGGACCTCAGTGTCCAGGCAGAACGATGGAGGTGGAGACGCTCCTTCAGGTCTACTGGACCGAGGCAGTTTAGGGCTTTCAAGGTCAGCACCAACACTTTGGATTGTGCTCGGAAACGTCCTGGGAGCCAATGTAGGATTTTCAAGACCGGAGTTATATGGTCTTGGCGGCCGCTCCCAGTCACCAGTCTAGCTGCCGCATTCTGGATTAGTTGCAGTTTCCGGGACACCTTCAAAGGTAGAGCGCATGGCAGTAGTCCAAGCAGGAGATAACCAGACCATGCACCACTCTGGCCAGACAGTCTGCGGGCAGGTGGGGTCTCATCCTGCGTACCAGATGGAGCTGACTGCAACACTTCCATCTTCCCACACCATGGCACTGCCCCATGCCTTGGGCCCCGCTTCGTAAGTGGGTGGGCGAACTTTCAAACTTACCCGTTGGCGGAGGGAGCGCTGCTGCTCCTGGGGAGAGGCGGGCCGCAAATCCCGGACCAGAGACGTCAGGGGTGATTCCCTCAGTCGGGCGAGGAGTTTCTCAAAGAGGGCAGGGCAAGCAGCTCCCTCCTAGGGGTGTGACGGCAAGTGGTGAGCCTGAGCGACCGAGTTACCTATTGCTGTGGGCTTGTGGGGTCAGTATGGATGATCTCCTGGCTCCCTTCCCATTCCTGGGGTCCTGCACCCAGTGAGGGTTAGAATCCAGTGGAGGATTCTGTTGCT
The DNA here is from genome assembly GCF_964106915.1 of Podarcis gaigeae. NCBI lineage: Eukaryota > Metazoa > Chordata > Lepidosauria > Squamata > Lacertidae > Podarcis > Podarcis gaigeae. Next base: position 4,331,991 of record NC_139686.1, read on the forward strand.
GAACTAGCCAGGCAAGCTCTTATGTAAGACAAGGGCCTCAGCTGGTCACCTAAGTGTTACTCCTTAACTTAAAGAAAACAAAAGAGATTATTGTGGACTTTAGGAAATATAAATCAAATAGTCAGCCACTCATTATTGAGGGGAAGTGTGTGGAGCAGGTCTCGGTGTTTCGATTTCTGGGAATGGAATTGAGAGATGACCTAACAGCAAAGACCTGATGAAGAAAGCACAGCAGAGGTTATATTTTCTGAGAATCCTCTGGGAAAATAATCTCTCAAAAGGACCTGTTGATGGCATTTTACCATTGTACTGTGGAGAGTGTATTAACTTATGGTCTGTGTGTGTGTGGTTTGGGAGCTGCACGGTCAGGGGAAAAACAACACTGCCCAGGGTTGTAAAGACTGCGGAGAGAATAATTGGGTGCACTCTTCCCACCTTGGATCAAATCTATGCTTCCAGGTGTCATAAGAAAGCTGCAGAGATAGCGCAGGAAAGTGCGCACCCCGGAAATGATCTCTTTCAGCTTCTGCCTTCTAGAAGAAGGTCCAGGGTTATAAAGACTAGGACTAGCCGCCTGAGAAACAGTTTCTATCCAAATGCAATTTTGGTTTTAAACACAGTGTAAGGTAGTCTCTATGGGAGTATATTGTATTTAAAAATGGGGCATCAGAGTTTTTAGGGGGCTAACCAGGCTGGGATAGCTGGCTTGTTGGTTTTTGAATGTCTGATGTAGATTTTTTTCAATTTCGTTGTTCTGTATGGGACAATGACAATAAAGATTATTGTATTGTATCATATCGTAAGTGTTCTCACCACAATCCCAAAAGAACGAGCTAACTTGCAAGAACTGCAGCTAAGTAATGTGGGAACTGAAGGGGAGCAGCTGTGTGCACCTGGTGGTGCAGCAATGAAACTGCTAGCGCGTTTGCAAAGCTAAGCAGGGTCCAGTATGGTGTCAGATTGGATGGGAGACCATGTGGTGTGATTTCTGCATTGCAGGGGGTTGGGCTAGATAACCCTCAGGTACCCCTTCATACTCTGTGAATTGCTTCTCTGCATCAAAACCCAGGTTGTAAACGTGTGCAAAATAAAACATATTTCTTAAAGACTAGTCTCTGCTGTGCCTCCTTCCAAAGGATATTAGACGAAAATTTGAAGCTATAATATGTGAGGATAAATAATTAAGGATAAATTAAGAGGTATGAATTTGCTGAACCATTTTTTTTAAATGGAATACAAAAAAGGGAGGTGTGAGGAAGTCAGGAAAATAAGTTAATGAATGGTGAGAAATTAAAAAGAGGGACTTTTTATTTTTATTTTTTATTTTTTATTTTTCTCTTTATGTTAAATTTAAATTTTTGTATTTTTGTGTTTTTGTATTTCTCTTGTGTTTTTTTGTTTATTGTCTTGTAACTTTCTTTTTGTTAAAAACTTAATAAAATATCATTTTTTAAAAAAAACAAAAACAAAGGAGCACAGACTCTGGTTAAGGGCCAAGGCCCATGGAATTTTGCCACCCCTTGGCAGAGATGAGGGTGGCCTGCAATGCTGTGTGACGTTGGATCTCTGTTTCCTAGCAGAAAAGTAACCAAACAATTAAACCCTTGTGTTGCAAACAATATATCAGTAATATCCAAGGGAACACGATGACCAAGTACAACAATATGATGTCAATATAAACTCTTTATATAATCTATACAGAACATTGCACAGTATGAAATATATGAAATGCACTCTCTGCAAAACCAAATAAACAGAAATCTTTTAAATCTCTGAAAGTCACAAAATATGCACTCTTGATGGATTCTCTAGAAAACATAGAACCAAATGAAAGTCTTATAAGTCTTTGAAAGTCTGTGTAGACTATGCAAGTCTCTGAGAGAAGCAATGGGTCAGATTCTTATCTGATGAAAAAAAGCCGTAATGAGGCATCTAATCATAAGCCTGCATTTTTTATCAGAGCTTCTATATTTTATTAAGGCTTGCTTGTATTTAAAATGAGCTTAAAAAGATTTTCAAATGTTTCATGCCAGGCAAAAGACCAGCTGCTTAGAAAAGGCCTTGGCAATGTTATTCTCCTAAGACAAAGGGGCCCCCTGATTTATAGCAGAAAAACAATTCTCAAAGTCATAAAAAAGGGGGAATTACAGACAACTGACCTTGCAGATTGCAAAACACAATTAGGAATGGGCAAATAGTAAAATGATACCATGTGCCTCCCAGTAAAATGAGCCATATCTTCTTCCTAAGGTTAAAAAGGCCAAGAGCAATGGAGAGGCATCTAGCTGGCAGAAAAAGAGAGCATTTTAAGGAAATCTTTTAAAGCTGTTTCTTTTTCTTAAACTGAGAGAGTTAAAAAGGTTAAATGTTGGGAAAGGCAACTGGCTTGGCTGGAGAAGAAGCTTCTTTCTATTTTATTTTGAGGCTGGAAAGGAGGGTGAAAGGGGGGGTGTAAACTGAAGAGGCTTCTTTTTAAAAGCTGTTTTTACTGAGTTCCTTCCTTTTTACTTTGAGAAGCTTTATTCTTTTAAGAGGCTACCTATGATAATGTATGAAATATATTAGCTTAAATATATTGGCTTAAATGTAATTATGCAAAGGATTTAAGAAATGCTAGATTCTTATTTCATAGAGTCATATTGCAATAGGAGACCAGAGGGGAAAATGAGCCCAGCCTCCTGCCAGACAGGAGACGCCATCGAACACTCTTGATATATAGTTGTCAGGCATTTGTTTAAAAGACCCTCAAATGAAGGAGATCTTTCAATGATGATTAACTCAAGATCCTTGAAGATAAAAATGTAAGATTAACTATTTGTTTTAGAAGGCAATAGGGCAAGGAGGGCAAGAGGTGAGCTGGTAATTAAGATTCCATGTAAGATATATTATTACTTATTTGTCATTTATTATATAGCTCTTTGTCTCCCTTATAAGGACAGAAGGAAGTGGGTGTATCTTTTGTGATTGGTTCTAGCAAACAGCCAATAGGAATTTCAACCAGGCTGATTGGACAGAGGCAGCCACAGGAGGAGCAAGGGGGCTGGATTAAGGAAATATAAGTGCTGGCCAGGATGGCAGGAGGCCAGGCCAGAGCTTGGTAACCATATACCACTGAGCCTCTCATTTATTTGTCTGACAAATAAATTATTATTTTAATTTCTCTATTGCTGCGTTGAATATTTCATTCCAGCTAAGCGTTAACCACAAGCAGGGTGCTACAGTAAAGCTTTGTTTTATGACGTCCAACGCTGCCAAAGTATTCCACAAACAGAAGTAGAGAATCCATCAAGAGTGCATATTTTGTGACTTTCAGAGATTTAAAAGATTTATGTTTATTTGGTTTTGCAGAGAGTGCATTTCATATATTTCCTAGCGGAAAAGGCCTGAGAGCAAAGGAGGTGTTAGTATTTCACTCCTCTGACGCTGCATATGAGATTGGTGTAAATCACATGCCAGTCTGGGAAGAGTGTGAGAACGGAAGACAGTCTCATCTCTTCCGCTGTATGTACTATTGCACTGTACTTTTGCTTTTACTTGTTTCTGTTTCTTCTCTCGGAGCTGAAGAGAGAGAATGCCATGATTCCTTTGTCTGTACATAAAAAGGTAAAGGGACCCCTGACCATTAGGTCCAGTCGTGGCCGACTCTGGGGTTGCAGCGCTCATCTCGCTATATTGGCCGAGGGAGCCGGCGTACAGCTTCCGGGTCATGTGACCAGCAGGACTAAGCCGCTTCTGGCGAACCAGAGCAGCGCACAGAAACGCTGTTTACCTTCCTGCAGGAGCAGTACCTATTTATCTACTTGCACTTTGACATGCTTTTGAACTGCTAGGTTGGCAGGAGCTGGGACCGAGGAACGGGAGCTCACCCCGTCGCAGGGATTCGAACCGCTGACCTTCTGATTGGCAAGTAGTGTGTAAATAAATACGTAGATTAGCTCTACAATGTCTCATGCTTCTTGCTGTGTTATGCTAGAAGATTAGTGTGCACGTGTCTTTTAATATATGTTGCTGAAGCGCACTGGAGAAGAAGAGTGCCTTTTTCAGAGCTGCGCTTACTGGAGGACACTCAGAGTTTGGGGGCTGCAGGGACACCCCAGGGATTTTCCAACAGGAGGAGAAGTGGGCAAAACTTCATGTGGGGACAGAAGGGGAGAAGTTATGCTGGCTGGCTGGAAGAGGCTGTGACAGAGACACACAGGGATGCTGCTTAGGAGACACCTGAATCTGTTGCTGCAATGCTGGAGAACTCTCCATGAAATTCAGATGTGCTGTATCTCAAGAGGGATGTCGCAGGGAAGAGGGAACAAGCTTGTTTTCTCCTGCTCTGGAAGGTAGGACTTGAACCCATGGCCTCAAGTTTCAAGAAAGGAGATTCCGATTAAACATCAGGAAGAACTTTCTGATGAATATTAATAGACAGGATTGCAAGTTGTTTTTATATGCAATGGCAGCAGCAAGAATATTATTGGCACAAAAATGGAATCAAGAAGAACTGCCGACGAAAGAAGAACGGAGGATGAAGTTGATGGGCTATGCAGAATTAGAGAAATGAACAGGAAGGATTCGAAACCTGCGGGACCAGAGATTCTTAGAAGACTGCAGTAAATATATGAACTACCGGTATTTGAAAAGTAATTGTGATGAACAGATCATGCTTGTCGGACTGCGAGAAGTTTTGTAAGGTGGATTATTCTAAATATTACAAGAAAGACTATGAAAAGAATTATTAGTTAAGGATAATTAAATGTAATAGGAAATGAAGAAATGAAGAATAAGCGATAAAGAATGGAAAATCATCAGAGGTGTTGACGGAAGTCAGAATACTGTATAAGATGTGAAGATATGTTGTATGATTGTTGGAACTGATATGTTAAAAAAATCAATAAAAGTGTGTGTGTGTGTGTGTGTGTGTGTGTGTGTGTGTGTGTGTATGAAGAACTTTCTGACAGCAGGAGCAGTCCGGCAGGGATAGGTTGTGGACTTTCCTCCTTCCTTGGAGGTTTTTATGCAGAGTTTGGCTGGCCATCTGTCATGGGTGCTTTAGCAGAGATTTCTGCATTGCGGGGGGTTGGACTAGATGACCCTTGGAGTCCCTTGCAACTCTGCAGTTCTATGGTTCTATTGTTCCTTTCATGGACTGTGGATCTTTTGGGGCCCTTGGAGTGAGGCGACTGGCTCTGCTCCCCCTTCCCACCCTCCATGCCTCGCTTACCCTGTCGCTCGGGATCCCGGACAGACTCTCCAGGGTGCGGCTGAGCTCCTCCTGCTGCTCCCGCTGCAGGTCCACCAGCACCGCGACGGCACCGTCCTGCCACGTCCCCTCTGCCCCGCTGGCTCTTCCCGGCTCCTTCAGCATCTGGGCGATGGCCTCGCACAAGGCGGGCGGCAGGTCCTCTCTACCACGCTCTGTGGGACAAGACAGGCAAAATGTGACGTGTTACGGGGAGAGGAAGGGAGCCGGGTTCACTTAGGGCTCTGTAGTGAAGTTGGGAAATCTTGATATGCCAAATAATAATAATAATAATAATAATAATAATAATAATAATAATAATAATAATATTAATAAGGCCCTCTGCCTGGTTCCCTGTAACTTGGCTTCTCACAGCAAGGGAACGGCCAGAAGGCCCTCGGAGCTGGACCTCAGTGTCCAAACATTGGTTCACGCAGGAGTGAGGCATTGTGGGAGAGATAAAATTGTGGCCTTCTGGGGAATGGGTGTTTAGTTTCATGTATGGAAGTGAGAGCGGGACCATAAAGAAGGCTGATCGCTGAAGAATTGATGCTTTTGAATTCTGGTGCTGGAGGAGACGCTTGAGAGTCCCATGGACTGCAAGAAGATCAAACCTCTCCATTCTTAAGGAAATCAGCCCTGAGTGCTCACTGGAAGGACAGATCCTGAAGCTGAGACTCCAATACTTTGGCCACCTCAGGAGAAGAGAAGACTCCCTGGAAAAGACCCTAATGTTTGGAAAGATGGAGGGCACAAGGAGAAGGGGACGACAGAGGACGAGATGGTGGGACAGTGTTCTGGAAGCTACCAACATGAGTTTGACCAAACTGCGGGAGGCAGTGGAAGACGGAAGTGCCAGGCGTGCTCTGGTCCAGGGGGTCACGAAGAGGCGGACACGACTAAACGACTAAACGACAACAAGTCTCATCATACAGCCATTGGTAAATTGGTAATTAACCTAAAGAAATGATTGGTCCCTAACCTGTCCTCCACATGGGTTTTCAAGGATAAAGGATTTGGGAATTCAGATGCAAAGAGCAGAACATCTTGCCCTGGTACTTCGCCTGGGGGCGTTTGACCAGTGAATGGACTTTTGACTACTCGCTGTGTTCTGAACTATTGTTGCTGTGTGAGTATGGTTTTAGCTATTTATATTTTAAGGTAAAGGTAAAGGAACCCCTGACCATTAGGTCCAGTCGTGGCCGACTCTGGGGTTGCGGTACTCATCTCGCTTTATTGGCCGAGGAAGCCAGCGTACTGCTTCCGGGTCATGTGGCCAGGAGGACTAAGCCGCTTCTGGCGAACCAGAGCAGCGCACGGAAACGCCATTTACCTTCCCGCCGGAGTGGTACCTATTTATCTACTTGTACTTTGACGTGCTTTCGAACTGCTAGGTGGGCAGGAGCAGGGACCGAGCAACGGGAGCTCACCCCATCGCGGGGATTCGAACTGCGACCTTCTGATCGGCAAGCCCAAGGCTCTGTGATTTAACCCACAGCGCCACCCACGTCTCAGATAGTTATATTTTACAATGTTTTTATTTTTTGTTTGTAACCTTCTAAGAAACGTGCAACGTTTTGAGCGGCTTGTTCAATAAACTTGGAAAAGGACTTTTTGTCTTTTGTCTTTTGCTCGGGGGGAAGCTAAACTGATGCCTTACCATTTGGAGACCTACCTGTTTAATTTCTGTCTGCATCACGGTAAATGACCCAGGGCTGGGCAAACCCGGTAAATATTGAAGGGAGGGTTCTCCTCCGTCTGGCTTGTGGTTTGCAACAACTAGCGATCTCTCCCCCTTCCTGGCCAAGTCCTGCCGGTGTCTAGGAAGACTGGTCGGGGGGGTGTGTCTGGATATTCCCGCTCACTACAGGCTCCAACGGGCGAAGGAAGCGAGAGGCAAAACTGCCAAGGGAAAGTCAGAGCTGGTGTGACGTGGGGGTTTGTGTGCCGGACCAGCAGCTGGGAGAGACCAGGGTTCAAATCGATGCTCCCCAAACCAGCTGGTAGTTAGATGGACAAAAGCCACAGTTGAGTGTGTCTGAGAGCTAGAAGCTGATAGGATGCTGGCGGCTGAAGCCTCTGCAGGAGAGACCTGATTGATTTCTACTTGAATCTAAGGCTGTGGCCGTGGGAGAACTTTTTGGTGTAGTTGTGTGTGTGTGTGTGTGTGTGTGTGTGTGTGCCTGCGTGTGTTTTATTAAATTTTCTGTTTTACAATTCAAAGCGCCGTATTTTTCACTCCATAAGACGCACCTGACCATAAGACGCACCTAGTTTTTAGAGGAGGAAAGGGGGAAAGCCCCGTTTTTTTAAGGATCAGCTCAAAGTTGCTCAGCTTCTTTTGCAAAGGGAAAAAGTCCCCTTTTTTGAGGATCAGCTCAAAGTTGTGCAGCATCTTTTGCAAAGGAGAAAAGGCCCTTTTTTGAGGATCAGCTCAAAGTTGTTGAGCTTACTTTGCAAAGAGCAAGAATCCTGTTTTTATGGGGTTTAACTCACAGTTCTGCAGCTTCTTTAGGAAAGGAAAGGGAGCCATTTCTACAGTTTCTAACCAGCCGGTCCCATGTCGCTGGGGAAACAAACAGCCTCTGTCTGCAGAACATTCAACAATGGAAGCCTGGGCAAGAGCCAGCAATCGACTGCACATTCGCTCCATAAACCACACAGATATTTCCCCTTAATTTTTAGGAGGAAAAAAGTGCATCTTATGGAGCAAAAAATACGGTACTCCTTTTTACATCCTTAAGATATCAATGACTCGCCTTCTTCTCTTTCCATGGTTCATTTTACATATCTTAAATCCCTGCATATTTTACAAAAACTATACCATTCAGTATTCCATTAACGCATCCATCAAAACTTATTTACACTGTTGAAGTTATCTGAATGCTCATTTAATCTTAAAAAGACTGGAGGCCTTTTTATTAGGAATCATGACAACAGAAATTAAGAAGAAGGTTAGACCACCATTCATGTATACCACAACTGCAGCCAGGATTCTAATGGCGAGAAATTGGAAAAGCGAAGCCATCCCTTCGGGCGAGACAGGGAGGTGAGTCACCGGGGGATCAGGACCGGCTGTTACCCCATCAGAGATAAAAGGCTGTCGGACCCCGCCCCAGGTTGCGGGAGCAACATTGCTGCTTGCTGGAACCTGCCTGAGACCCTACGCCTGACCTTGCCTGGTTTCCTGCCTTGGCCCTGTTGGACTGACTCCTCGTGGAATCCATGGATTCAGGACCGGACCTGGACTGCGTGGCTCGGGTTAACCCCCGGGCCCAGCAGAATGTGTAAATAAAGCCATATATCCTAAAGACACCACAGTCTCCACTGTCCCTCCTTCCGGAGAAAGCAAACCTGGGTAAGCGCTTGGAAACACTGAAATTTCTCTCTCTCTCTCACTCCTTCCATTGCTGTACCTGCTCCCAAGGAGGTCGGTTGCTTTCTGCCACGGCCTCTTTCCTGGGCACCCTCTGGCTCAGCAAGAGCCAACAAGATCTGGATCAGGCAGGATCTGTCCCTCTGTTGCTGCAGCAGCAGGCGGTCCAGCAGTACCTGCTATGGGGAGAGAGGGAGAAACAACATGGCCTCCGTGGCCCCACATCTACAGTTCTATTGTTCTACAAATGCGCAACCTGAGCCCAGGTGGCGAAAGCAAGGGGAGGTGGTTTCCATACTGGGGGCCACATTCAGCCAGGTCCAAAGGCCCTGACTTTGGATACGTAAAACAGCCGTGCATTTGAAGCGAGTTTCTTATTTTATGTGCCTTTTCCCATCTTGCCTTAATTCTGGCAGCGTTATTCAAACAGGGCAACCAGCCTCCTTTTAAAAACAACCCCCTTCTTTTGTGGGAATGTTCAGGGAGGCAGGAGAGGATATGTTGTTTAATAAAAGAGGTTTACTCACACATTCAGTTCACAGATGGATCCCTGAAGGCAGACTTAGTTACAGAGTATATACATGTGGAATCTATCCCATATGGGAATAGTACCTTTGTGAATCTCTAGCTAAAAAGCTGCTAGTCCTATGATGGTAAAGGTAAAGGTAAAGGGACCCCTGACCATTAGGTGCAGTCGTGGCCGACTCTGGGGTTGCGATGCTCATCTCGCTTTATTGGCCAAGGGAGCCGGCATACAGCTACCAGGTCGTGTGGCCAGCATGGCAAACCAGAGCAGCGCACGGAAACGCGGTTTACCCTCCCGCCGGAGTGGTACCTATTTATCTACTTGCACTTTGACGTGCTTTCGAACTGCTAGGTTGGCAGGAGCAGGGACCGAGCAACGGGAGCTCACCCCGTTGTGGGGATTTGAACCACCGACCTTCTGATCGGCAAGTCCTAGGCTCTGTGGTTTAACCCACAGTGCCACCCGCGTCCCTAGTCCTATGATGGCGAGGAAGTCAAAAGAGATTGTGCAGCATGCCTTGTCCTTTTGTATCACCTGGGCAGGTAAGGTCACGCAACCTCTAGTCACATGCAAATGAAGTATGTCCCAGCTCAGGAGGAAACAGGAAGTTTTCTACTGACTGGAGCAAACGTTTCCCTGCATGTCCACTCTAGGAAAACAAGGAATGTTGTACTTGACTGCTATCTATGCGTCACATCCCACATCTTTGCCAAAGGGGTTTGCAAAAAGTAAAGCGCAACTTTATTGCTGGGCTGTGAAAAATGCGCAGCTTGAAAGCTCCTGCCATCCCAGCCTACCGGGAGGAGTGTGCCTGCCATCTCTCTGAAGGATACACTGTTCTTCAGCCTGTTGGATCACTGCATTGGTCATGAATGTTGCGTTTGACCAATCCCTGGGCAGTTTCCTAACAGAATGTCCTCCCCGGAAAGGGGTGTGCCCATTTTCTCTCTGTATGAGTAACAGCTCTGAGCTTGCCTCGCTCCATTTGCAGGCACGCACAGATCAGTGACTCATGAGGAAGCAGAGAAGGGGCTCCTCTAATGGCAGGAACCTGACAGCCACACTTGGGCCCTTTGTCTGAGGTTACATGTTCCCCTTCGCCTCTAGTTGGCGAGAACCAATATCCCATTTGGCTGATCCTCCTGGTTTTACCGCCATCAATCTTCCCGGCACAGGTTTGGCCTCCTGCCATGCTGACGCTGGTCCACTCCCTGCGGCAAGCCGCAGCCGAGCCAACTCCAGGTGCCGGGCTCCGGGTTCGATGGGCTGCGAGTCCCAAAACCTGCAAAAGGAAGCGTCGCGCGGAGTCAGCTGTGAATAGAAGCTGCCTGTCATGATCTGAATTATCATCTAAGCTGCTTGCCTTAGCTGTGATTCCTGCATTGTAGTGGGGCTGGGTCCCTTCCAAGTCTAAAAGTCTATTATTATTTATTTATTTATTTATTTATTTATTTATTTATTTACTGCTTACCTACCAAGTCAGCTTTTTAAGTGGTTCGCAACGATAAAAACGATCCATAATTAAAATACACAACTCCTTCAAGATGTTCTCCCTGTCCCAGAAAAGGAATTGCTGAAACAATTAACAGAAGTGGAATACAAAAAGGGAGGTGTGAGGAGGTCGCGGAAATAAGTGAATGAAAGATAAGATATTGAAATTATTTGATGTGGTTTTAAACTGTTTTTGTTTTGTTTTGTTAGTTTAATGTTAGTGTTATGTAGTGTCTTTGTATTGTATTGTATTGTTCTTCTTTTTTGTAGTGTTTAAATTGTTGGAAAAGTAATAAATATTATTTTAAAAAACACACAAGATGTTCTCCCTGTCCCAAGCAATGGCTTGCTTGCGTAGGCCACCCTGCACCCTCCCGGGGAGACCTGGGGAGACCCACCAAGGCCACCCGCCCATGGGCTTGTTGGGAAACTGTGTACGTGCAGCTACTCACACAGAGTCAGTTAAGGTTTGGCACACAGCCAGAAGGCAATCTGAAGGAGTAAGTCTGCCTGGTGATAACAGAGGCATGGAGACAGCTCCCTGATTGGTCAAGCTCTCTCAAGGGAGTGATAATTAATGGCTTACTAACTGGAATGTGTTAGTTCAGAGCTCAGTGTTCAGAGTTTTGTGTGTCAGTGTAGGAGTTGAGAGTCGTGTCAGAGAGAGCTAGCTAAAGATCCGTGTTCTGTTCCTGTAAATAGTCCACTGTATATAATAAACACCTAACTACAAGTTCCTGGTTCCTGCTTCATCTATCCTGTCTGCAGCCAAGTCGCCAGTTGCTTTCGTGGATTCTGCTAGGCCTGGCTAAGGTCCCGCAACTAGACAGAAAGTTGCAAAACACCAAATAGGTTTTGCCAATAGGGCTCACCTTTCTCCCAAGAACAGCTCTATCACAAGCAGAGCAGCTGGGAACGATGCCTCCTGGTGGACGAGCTCCGTCTGTGCGTGCAGATGTAACAGTTGGCGTGAGGTTTCTGGGTTGCTGCAGAGAGGGGGGGCAGCATAAGGGATCCATTAGCTCATTGTTGCCTGCACTGACTGGCAGCGGCTCTAATAATAATAATAATAATAATAATAATAATAATAATAATAATAATAATTTATTTGTACCCTTCCCATCTGACTGGGTCTCCCCAGCCACTCTGGGCGGCTTTCACAGAGACCAAAAATGCACTAAAATGTCATACATTAAAAACTTCCCTGAAAAGGGCTGCCTTAAGATGTCTTCTGAATGTCAGGTAGTTGTTTATCGCTTTGACATCTGATGGGAGGGCGTTCCACAGGGCGGGCGCCACCACCGAGAAGCCTCTCTGCCTGGTTCCTTGTAGCTTTGCTTTTCGCAATGAGGAAACTGCCAGAAGGCCCTCGGAGCTGGACCTGAGTGTCCGGGCAGAACGATTGGGGTGGAGATGCTCCTTCAGATATACTGGGCCTTTGAGGCCGTTTAGGGCTTGAAAGGTCAGCACCAACACTTAAATTGCGCTCGGAAACGTACTGGGAGCCAATGTAGGTCTTTCAAGACTGGTGTTATGTGGTCTCGGCGTCCGTCCCCAGTCACCAGTCTAGCTGCCGTATTCTGGATTAGTTGTAGTTTCCGGGTCACCTTCCAAGGTAGCCCCACGTAGAGCGCATTGCAGTAATCCAAGCAAGAGATAACCAGAGCATGCACCACTCTGGCAAGACAGTCTGCGGGCAGGTAGGGTCTCATCCTGCATCCCAGATGGAGCTGGCAGACAGCTGCCCTGGACACAGAATTGACCTGCGCCTCCATGGACAGATGTGAGTCCAAAATGACTCCCAGGCTGCGCACCTGGTCTTTCAGGAGCACAGTTACCCCATTCAGGACCAGGGAATCCTCCACACCTGCCTGTCTCCTGTCCCCCAAAAACAGTACAGTGGTGCCTCGCAAGACGAAATTAATTCGTTCCGCGAGTCTCTTCGTCTTGCGGTTTTTTCGTCTTGTGAAGCACCCCTATTAGCGGCTTAGCAGATTAGAAAAAGGGGGGGAAAGGAAAAAAATTGCAAGAACTCGCAAGACGTTTTCATCTTGTGAAGCAAGCCCATAGGGAAATTTGTCTTGCGAAGCACCTCAAAAGACGGAAAACTCTTTCGTCTAGCGAGTTTTTCGTCTTGCGAGGCATTCGTCTTGCGGGGCACCACTGTACTTCTGTCTTGTCAGGATTCAACCTCAATCCATTAGCCGCCATCCATCCTCCAACCGCCTCCAGGCACTCACTCTCCAAGTTTTCATGGGGGGCCTTTCCCAGCCCAAACGGGAGATGCCATTTCGGATCGAACCTGTGACCTTCTGCATGGGCCGCTGGCGCTCTGCCACTGAGCTATGGGCCTCTAATTAATGGGAAGGCAAGTCAGGGCCTTGATCCATCTCGCTCTGTATTTTCTATATCGGCTGGAAGGCTCAGTACAGTTGTCCCTGAAATATAAGCCTGGGACGCCTCTTTCTCTCTAGTTCCATGCCTTGAGGAGATGTTTTGCATGCATCGAGGCTGCACCAACAGGGACGCAGGTGGCGCTGTGGGTTAAACCACAGAGCCCAGTGCTTGCCGATCAGAATCCCCGCGAGTTTGAATCCCTGCGACAGGGTGTGCTCCCGTTGCTCGTTCCCTGCTCCTGCCAATCTAGCAGTTCGAAAGCACATCAAAGTGCAAGTAGATAAATAAGTAAATAGGCAAGTAGATAAATAGGTACCACTCCGGCGGGAAGGTAAACGGCATTTCCGTGTGCTGCTCTGGTTCGCCAGAAGTGGCTTAGTCATGCTGGCCACATGACCCGGAAGCTGTCTGTGGACAAACGCTGGCTCCCTTGACCTATACAGTGGTACCTCGGGTTACAGACGCTTCAGGTTACAGACTCCGCTAACCCAGAAATATTACCTTGGGTTAAGAACTGTGCTTCAGGATGAGAACAGAAATCACACAGCGGCGTGGCAGCGCGGTGGCAGCGGGAGGCCCCATTAGCTAAAGTGGCGCTTCAGGTTAAGAACAGTTTCAGGTTAAGAACAGACCTCCGGAACGAATTAAGTTCTTAACCTGAGGTACCACTGTAGAACAAGATGAGCGCACAACCCCAGAGTCATCCACGACTGGACCTAACTGTCAGGGGTACCTTTACCTTTACCCAGGCTGCATCAACAAAAGTATTGTGTACAGATCAAGGGAAGTCACAGTCCCGCTCTATTCTGCTTTGGTCAGACCACACCTGGGATACTGTGTCCAGTTCTGAGCACCACAGTTTCTGAAGGGTGTTGACAAGCTGGAAGGTGTGCAGAGGAGGGTGACCAAGATGATCAAGGGTCTGGGAACCAAGCCTTATGTCTGGGACCGTGCTGAGGAGGGCTGCACTGAGGAAGAATGGTAGGAGCCACCCCCTCCCCCTGCATCTTCCCAAGAGCAGGAGGGCAGTATAGATTTGGAACAGTGGCTTACAGAGGGGCATAGTTCAGTAGGCAGAAGCTGGGAAATACTGGATGGGGAACAGCTAGGAGAAGAAACCCAGGAAGGGAGAGGGTTAACAGATTCACAGTCTCTGGACAGCCACCCTCCACTCCCCCCCAAGGTCAAGAAGAGCTCAGAAAGTCTGGGAACCAAAAGCGCAGAGGGTACAAGCTCAGCTTACAAAATGTAAGCATGACATAGATTAATAGGGATGGAGCCTTAATTGGGAGCACTGCCATTCTAGGAAGAACGGGTTCTTTTCCCTCTCGCAGTGATTATTAAAGAATCTAACTGGTAAGATGTTCCTTTCGTTTGATCTCTTCTTATTTAGAGGTCCCGGGCCCTAAGGAAGTCAGATTATCCTCCACCAGGGCCAGGGCCTTCTCAGTGGTGGCTCCGACCTGGTGGACTGCTCTGTCCCAGGATTTACCGTAACTTCCTTCCGCAGGGCCTGTAAGACAGAGCTATTCTGCCTGGCTTTCAACTTGAACTTAGCCTGATCTTTTATTCCCCTTCCTTCCTTCCCCCTCCCCTTTTCATGAAGATTACCCGCTCTGGGATCCCACAGCTAATTCTCCCCTGGTCTCCTCGCTGGCCCAAATAGGACTAATTTAGCCAGCTAGCCCTGGTGATCATCTAATGTTTATTGGATGGATTTCCCCCCTAAACTGATTTTCAAATTCTGAATTTATCGTTATTCACATTTCATACCGTATTTTATGCTGTTTTTTGTTGCATCAATTAAGTGTTTTAAATTTGTTGTTAGCCGCCCTGAGCCCGGTTTTTGAACCAGGAAGGGTGGGGTATAAATGAAAAATTATTATTATTATTTACTGCCACGGGGGAGGAAGCTGATTCCATGAAGCCAGACACATTGTGAGGAGTGCTTGAAGGAGCTGGGTATGTTTAGCCTGGTAAAGAGGAGACTGAGAGGAGATACGGGAGCCATCTTCAAATATCTGAAGGCTGTCACAGGGAAAAGGGAGCAAGCTTGTTTTCTCCTGCTCTGGAGGGTAGGACTCGAATCCATGGCTTCAAGTGACAAGAAGGGAGATTCTGACAGGAAGAACTTTCTGACAAAGCTGTTCCTCAGAGGAATGGACTCCCTCAGAAGATGGTGGGCTTTTCTTCCTTGGAGGTTTTGGAACTGAGGTTGGGTGGCCATCTGTCAGGGATACTTGAGATGATTCCTACATTGCAGGGGGTTGGACTAGATGACCCTTGGGGTCCCAGCTCTACAATTCTACGATTCTATGCAGAAGGTCACCAGTTCAGGCCCCAGCATCACCACAGCAGAGCTGAGAAAGGCCCACTAGATTGTGGGATGTGAAACACAAAAGCAGTCAAGTACAACATTCCTAGAGTGAACATGTTTACACATGGGGAGGAATGTTTGTCCACCCAGCAAGTCACCCTCCTGTTTCCTACTGGGCTGGGACAGACTTCCTCTGCATGTGACTAGAGGTGGGTGTGGCCTCACCTGTGCAGGTAACGACAAAAGCACAGGGCAGGGCAGCCAACTCTCTTTGACCACATGCATCAAAGAAGCAACATCTGCTTAGCCAAAGATGCTCTCTTGGCTTCTTTTTATACTTCTTTAAAAGTATAAAAAGAGTTTACTCGCTCACATTCTGTTCACAATTGGCTTCCAGCCAAGAGAGGACAAAGGGACTGTCTCCTTATGAGATAGTTTCCCAGTGTATGTTACTTTTCTAAGCTAAGTCTGCCTTCTGGGATCCGACTGTAAACAGAATGTGAGCGAGTAAACTCTTTTTATACTTTTATAGAAGACTGTGTCGTGTCTTATCTTTTATGCGTGAATAACTGTTCTGAATACCAGAACAGTTATTATAGAGGCTTTACCAACCCTGAGCAAACACATCCGCTGTGAGATTAAAAAGGGGAATGTTACTCTGCTAAAATTGTGAACTTGTTAACACAAGTTGGAAAGGGTATAATCGAACAATATATCCTCTCCTGCATCCCTGTACATTCCCACAAAGATGACATGGAAAACCAACTCAACACTTTCTGCTCTGGAGACATGTCTCTCTTCCAAACCTCACCTGCCGCCCTGGAGGTGCCGGTGGGTCAGCAGAGCCGCCGTCTCTGCCTGCCTCCTGCGCCGCAACTGCAGGAGGGCGTGGGCGGCTGTGCCCTCTGTGGCCAAGGGGTCGAGGGGTCCCCTGTTGGTGTCGCCCGCCTTCGGTGCCCCAGATCTGGTGAGCAAAAAAGGTTGCACAAAGTTGGAAGGTTCAGGACAGGTAAAAGAAAGCGCTTCTTTGTGCAGCGCAGAGCGCAGAGTTAGCCTATGGAACTCCCTCCCACAGGAGGGATTAGACACATTAATAGTGCAGAGGGCTAAGGATGGCTGCTGGCTATGCTCTTCCTGCAGTAATAATATTTCCCAATCCCAGTTGCTGGAACCCACAGGAGGGGAGAGGGGTCTTGGCCTCCCATCCTGCTTGTGGCTTTCCCGCTGGGGTTCCCGGTTGGCCACTGTGAAAAGAGGAGGCTGGATTGGTGAGGATTCGAACCCTGACCTCCCGGGTTCCACTCCAAAACTCCAACCCTACCCTTCTGACGTTCTCATATCCCACAGCTTTAAGAGGGGACAAGAATTGCTTGTGCAGTTAAAGCTAAGCTGTGACAGGGACTTATTGGGGATGGCTCCCCATCTGTGGAACTCCCTCCTAACAAGGTGCACCCATCTCCCTCTTTACAAATTTGCAAGGAAGAATAATAATAAAATAAAGACATTCCTGTTTACCCAGGCCAGGCATATCCAAAGTACATTTTGGGGGCCTGACCTGTTTTATCTGGCCCCTGTGGCAATTTCAATTTCAGGCACTCAATGTCTGAAAGATGCTTCTCCCGGCAATCTCAGATTACTGGCTGCGGGGATATGCGATTGATTTAAAATGTTTTTAGATGTTCTCAATTTTTTTCAGGGATGCGGGTGGTGCTGTGGACCTGTCGATCAGAAGGTCGGCGGTTCGAATCCCCGCAACGGGGTGAGCTCCCGTTGCTCGATCCCTGCTCCTGCCAAACTAGCAGTTCGAAAGCACGTCAAAGTGCAAGTAGATATATAGGTACCACTCTGGCAGGAAGGGAAACGGCGTTTCCGTGTGCTGCTCTGGTTCGCCAGAAGCAGCTTAGTCCTGCTGGCCACATGACCCAGAAGCTGTCTGAGGACAAACACCGGCTCCCTCGACCAGTAAAGCGAGCTGAGCGCCACAACCCCAGAGTCGGTCATGGCTGAACCTAACGATCAGGGGTCCCTTTACCTTTACATTCTGCATGGACTGGTTGGATGGCAAAATGTGGAAATGGCTTGAGATACCTATTAGGTCCATAAATTACCATATAGTATATATTGAACACAAAAACAGTGACAATTTGTTGTTGACAAAGGACAGCTGGACATAGAAAGGGCCCCATTACCTTCAGGAGCTTAAAAGGTAAAGGCGCCCCTGACCATTAGGTCCAGTCGTGGCCGACTCTGCGGTTGCGGCGCTCATCTCGCTTTACTGGCCGAGGGAGTCAGCGTACAGCTTCCGGGTCATGTGGCCAGCATGACTAAGCCGCTTCTGGCGAACCAGAGCAGCGCACGGAAACGCCGTTTACCTTCCTGCTGGAGCGGTACCTATTTATCTACTTGCACTTTGACGTGCTTTCGAACTGCTAGGTTGGCAGGAGCTCAGGGCCTCATCAAACCGAAATCCAGTCCTGGTCCCCATGCCCCCAGCTGGCCTTTCACACATGTACTGAGTGCACCTGACTTCGTGCTGCGCCCCGGGCAGGCTGGAGAGGGGCAGGATGCTTCCCTCGCGCAGGACGAAATCCACCAGGGTCTCCAGCTCGGAGAGCTTGTCTTCTTTCGCGGTCTGAGACAGGGAGGTCCAAACCGGATGCCCTGCAGTGGGGAGGAGAGAGAGAGAGAGAGAGAGAGAGAGAGAGACCCTAACTCTACATGTTCAGTTGGCAGAGCATGGGATTCTCGGGGTTGTGGGTTTGAGCCCCACGTCGCGCAAAAAGATCTATAATTCTGTGGGGCACAGTGTTTAAGATACTATTTTATCCTCTGCAGATTTATCTTATAGAGTAAGAGAACGAGAAGAGCGTACGTTTAAAGAAGACTGGGAAATGTTTACTGAATATAGGGGTGAAAACTGTGTTTATTTAAAAATGTTGGAAGCGTTCTGATACATTCAACAGTGTAAATGAGTTTTGATGGATGTAACAAAGAATTACTGAATGGTTTAGTTATGTGTAAAATATGCAGGGATGTATGGTATGCAAAATGAACCATGGAAAAAGAAGAAGGGAAGTCATTGATTTAAGGTTGTTTAAATGAATATTTTGATATGTAAATTAGAAAATTTAATAATACACACACACACAGTTAGTCCTTCGAACCTCTTCAAGGTGTTTTTAAAATCAAGTGGCGTATACATTTTGCTAAAATAAAAAATCCACTAACCTAGTCAATCACCACATCTTGGTGGCCCTTTCTCTTAAGCGAGGGGATCTTCTCATGTCTGGACGTCCAGCCCACTGGCTTGCACTTCCCTCATCTGGGTCATCGCTGCCCCCTTCCCCAGATGCAACTCCTGCTCTGCCCAACTGCTGTGCCCCACATTCTCACCATAGTGTGCCTGCAACATCTCAGCGCACAGTTTCCTCTGGAGAACCCGGTATTTCCGCTCCAACGTTGCCAGCACCCCGGAAGCCTCCTCCGCAAGCAGGGTGCTCAGACCCCCAGAGTCCCACCTGTGGCAGAGAGAAGGTATCGGAATCGGGGGACGAAAAGCCAACTGG
The DNA here is from genome assembly GCF_964106915.1 of Podarcis gaigeae. Taxonomy (NCBI): domain Eukaryota; kingdom Metazoa; phylum Chordata; class Lepidosauria; order Squamata; family Lacertidae; genus Podarcis; species Podarcis gaigeae. Next base: position 4,350,894 of record NC_139686.1, read on the forward strand.
AGCGTCTCCCTCTCAGCCTTGCAGCTGCGGAGATCCATTGACCTCTTCTCCTCCGATGTGCGTCTGTGACTCAAGCCGAGCAGCCTTGAGGACACATTACTCAGCAGTGTAAACTGCACAACAGATCAGGCCCGAGGCGCGGACACAATACTAAACTACGCATTTATTATACATAAATCAAGACAAAGAAAACATGGCATCTCTCCTTGCCGTCTTCTCAGAGAGAGGCTGAAAACAAAAGCGATACAGAGCGGAGGTTCCGCTCCCAGACTCCAGCAATCTGTGCTGGAATGTGAACAGACATGTGACATGCAATAATCCCACACAACTGCAACTCGGGAGGAGTGTAATCCCAACAGAAGGCACCTGCGTTGCTGTTCTGAGACCTTGCCCCTCTTGCAAAGGCATATATGTGCCTTGCAAGGTACACCCTCTGCTTTGACACTGGCAAGAGTGCGAAAGGCATTACTGAAAGGCATTTTGCATGCTGGCAGTCTCGTTATGGGAGGTGACGGGAGAGCCATCTTCCAATATCGGAAGGGATGCCCCATGGAAGATGGATCACACTTGTCTTCTTCTGCTCTGGAGGATAGGACTCGAACCAATGGCTTCAGGTTACAGTGGTATCTTGGTTCTCAAATGCCTTGGTACAAAAATAGCTTAGAACCCAAACACTGCAAACCCAGAAGTATGTGTACCGGTTTGCAAACTTTTTTCGGAAGCCGAACATGCTCTGTTCTGAGTGCCACACTTCCAATTTGAGTGCCACACTTCCGTTTTGAGTGCCACACTTCTGAATTGAGTGTTACGCTGAGATCTGTCTCTTTTTGCTATTTATTTCACGTTTTTGTTTTCGCGGCTCTTTTTGTTTTTGTGACTGTGTGGAACCCAGTTCAGCTACTGATTGATTGATTGATTGATTGATTGTGTGACTGCAGTACACTGTTTATTGCTTTCATTTTAGGGATCAATGATCTCGCTAGATGGTAAAATCCATGTTAAAATGCTGTTTTAGGGGTTTTTTAAAGTCTGGAATGGATTAATCCATTTTGCATTACTTTCTATGGGAAAGCATGCCTTGGTTTTGGAACGCTTTGGTTTCGGAACGGACCTCCAGAACCATTTGAGTTTGAGAGCCAAGGTACCACTGTCCAAAAAAGCAGAAAGAGGTTTCTGACAGCAAAAGCTGTTCAGCAGTGGAACAGACTCCCTAAGGACTTGGAAGGTAGCAGACTCTCCTTCTGGGGTAGGTTTTTGGACGGCTGAGATTCACGGTCTCTTCCGACTCTACAGTTCTATGATTCTAAACCATTTTGTGGTTGTTTTTGAAAAAGCCAAACAGGATATAAATTCCAATAAATAAAACAAAATAAATAAGGCCGTGATCCTCTACAAAAGCCACCAGGGAAAGGGGGGAGGCTCAAAAGGTACCCACATGGTGCTCAGAGAACAATCTGCACCTAAACATTGTCAAGACAAGGGAGATGGTGTTGGACTTTCAGAGGAAGAGAGGGGAGCTAGCCCCGTTGTATATCGGGGGGGGGGGCTGTGTGGAAAGAGTCTCTTCCTTTAAACTCCTGGGAGTCCATCTTATTGAAGACCTTACTTGGAAGGTCAATACAGCCCAGGTGGTCAGGAAGGCTCAACAGAGACTTCCTTTCCTTCGGGTCTTGCAGAAGAACAATGTTAGACAGCAACTGATGATTTCATTCTACCGGTCCACAGTAGAAAGTGGACCGGTAAGTCCCTACCGTGGACAGAAAGTCCCTACAGAGGGTGGTGAAGACAGCACACGATATCATGGGTTGTCGTTGCATGTTATCGCAGGAGATGTTGCCTCAGAAGAGCGAGGAACATTCTCAGGGGTGACTCACACCCTGGCCAGCACCTTTTTAATCTCCTGACCTTGGGCAGGAGATGTAGAAGCATGATAAGCTGCACCAACAGGTTAAAGAACAGTTTCTACCCGTGGGCCGTGAGGCTGCTGAATGGAAGACAGCAACATTGCAGCTGAGGTTTGGGGTTGGTGGTCGTAGGACAGCACACAGAGTGCAACAAGGACTGAGAGATGGGGGGGAGGGGGCGCGTTTAATCTCACTGTAAACAAGTGGTACAGTGACAATAAAGTATTTCTATTTCTATTTTGCAATTAAAGGCAGAGCTCAGAAGAAGTCTCCTCCATTGCCCTTGCTTGCAAAATTGCTCCTTTTTTTCCTCTCCCTTCCCCGTCATTTCTGCAAGGCTTTTGACAATCAGATGTCGATCATGCGACATTGCAAGACCTTGTGAGATTGACAAGCGAGTTTCCCTGCCCACCTGTCAAAGCTGGCCTGCGAGGATGGAGGTTTCCTGCTGCTGCTGCTACAGACCCTTACTCGAGCGTAAGCCCCTTCCTCTGAGCAGGGAGACCTACCGTTCCAGTGGCTGCTCATCCCATCTCCTGATGCCCCAGCGATAGAGGGGGCTGCTCGCCCTTCCGCTTGCACCCTTCAAGAGACAGAAAACTTCAGGTCAACATGGCTGGGCAGGGACTTGAATTTCACACCAGGGGTTGGGGACCTGCGTTCAAAGCCTTCGTCTGCCAAAGAATTAATGCAGGGGCCAAGTTACTTTCTCCCATCCCTGGTCTGTCCTAAGGGCCTACCTTACAGGGTTGCTGTTGCCAGGGCAAACCCAAACAGTGCCGTAACGTGCTGTTCAATTTTCATAACTCCTGATGAGGCACCATTTACCGTATTTTTTGCTCTATACGACTCACTTTTCCCCTCCTAAAAAGTAAAGGGAAATGTGTGTGCGTCTTATGGAGCGAATGCAGGCTGCGCAGCTATCCCAGAAGCCAGAACAGCAAGAGGGATCGCTGCTTTCACTGTGCAGCGATCCCTCTTGCTGTTCTGGCTTCTGAGATTCAGAATATTTTTTTTCTTGTTTTCCTCCTCCAAAAACTAGGTGCGTCTTGTGGTCTGGTGCATCTTATGGAGCGAAAAATACGGTACTTATAGTTTCTGATCCCAAAGGGTGCCGTCAAAAGCTGCAAACTGTAAACTGTAGGCCACAGAGGACCACCCTTTTTCTGACACAATTTTGTTACTGATTTTCACAAGTTTTACAAACTTAGCTAAATTTCAATACAGGGGTTCCTCGTGATGTGAACAGGATCCGTTCCGGAGCCCCGTTCGCATCCTGAATAGAACGTAAGACATGACGGTGCATCTGCGCATGCGCGGGTCACGTTTTGCCGCTTCCGCGCATGTGCATGACGTCATTTTGAGCATCTGCGCATGCGCGAGTGAGGAAACCCGGAAGTAACACACTCTGTTACTTCCGGGTTGCCACGGAGCACAACCCAAAAGTGCTCAACCTGAAGCACATTCAACCCGAGGTATGACTGTATCTGTTTTTCTTAAAATTTTGACTTCCAAGCCTTACCTTTTTTTGATTCCAGACTTATACCTAACCTTTTTTTTTATTCCTGACTTAAATCTACTGTTTTATATGACATATTTTTATCTAATACAATTATCCTCTATTTCACTTATCATTGCTTTCATCCCGCTGCTCATAATTCGAACCCAGCCCTCATTTTCACTTGACTGTAACAGTTCTTCAAATAGTTCGAAAAGGGTCTCCACGCCTCCGTGAACAGTTTCCCTCTTTTATCTGATAGATAAAATCAGATAAAATCTATCGTCTGGGGGCTGGTGGAAGCTATTGCTCAACAAGATCCTTGGGTTTGGGAAGCCTGAGCTAAGGAGATGGGTGCTGCTGAGCAGGAACTAAATTCCTCACTTTGCAACTTGGACTACTGTAAGAAGATCCAACCTCTCCATTCTGAAGGAAATCAGCCCTGAGTGCTCACTGGAAGGACAGATCCTGAAGCTGAGGCTCCAATACTTTGGCCACCTCATGAGAAGAGAAGACTCCCTGGAAAAGACCCTGCTGTTGGGAAAGATGGAGGGCACAAGGAGAAGGGGACGACAGAGGACGAGATGGTGGGACAGTGTTCTCGAAGAGACCAGCTTGAGTTTGACCAAACTGCGGGAGGCAGTGGAAGACAGGAGTGCCTGGCGTGCTCTGGTCCAGGGGGGCATGAAGAGTCGGACAGGACAAAACAACTAAACAACAACAAGTTTTAACTTTTAACTTTGTCTCCATGTGGGGTTTTTGAAATGCTCAGAGGAAATCTGATTGGTTCTTACGAACACTGTGTAAAAAGTTCTTTTGTGAATAAAACGACCTGGGCTGAGGGGTGGACAGGATTATTATTATTGGCACCTCCTCCCAGAGTCTTGCTGGTCAAGCCTCGTGTGTATTCTATTAATCAGAGTCCAATCCTTCCTTGCTTTGGGAACGCTACATCCCGCGCCCTAGTCTGGCGCTCACTGAAAGACATCCAAACTGATGGCCGTCACTGCCCTCCTGCAGCAGTGAGTTCCATAGCTGAGCTACTCCTAGGCAGCCCGCCTTCTCCCAACCACCGGGGCCCGATCCTGGTTCGGACGTTGCCGAGGCTCGATTCCCGAGCAGTTTCCACCCCAGAGTTTGTTCCCGCTCCTACCTGCTCACTGAAGCAGCTCCTTCTCAGCTCGGTGCGGGGTCTGTCCGCAACCAGGTGGGGTGGTCTGAAAAGCCAGTCCTTGTGGGGTGGGGGGGGGGAGAAGCAAGAGGAAACCGGGTGAGGGGCCTGTGTAACTCCCTGGCCATGCAGGCAAGTTGGCAGACCACAATATTGCCCCCCTGCAACATGTGGGTCCTGCTTTGTCCCCGAACCCCATTAGCTCTTCCACCTAGGACCACCTGTCTACCTCAAGGTGGAGAACCTCAGGCCCTCCGGGGGCAAATGTGGCCCTCCTAGTATCTCTGCCTGGCCCCCGGGACCCTTACTGGGCCAATCCCCTCGGGCCCTCCTGGAGCGCGGGACATTTTGCCACCTGAGGCCAAACGGTGCCACCCAAAGCGGCTGGAGGCGACTCAAGGAAGCCCACTGCACTGGGAACGGGTCTCCAGTCTGCCGCCTGAAGCCACCACCTCACCTCGTCTCCTGCGTGGGACAGTCTCTTGTCTCCGCTATTTCCACGGCCCAACCGTTACCTCGATGTCTCTCCAGGAGAAGCTGGGTCCCCGGCTCCTGAGGAAGTCTTGCCAGGCCTCGCCTGCAGGGTGGGCGTGCGGCACCTGGGCCAGGAGTAGCTCCACATCGCGGGCGGAGAGGTAGCCGTCGTGGTCAGAGTCCAGGAGTTGAAAATCCCAGTGCAGCTAGGGAAGGGTATCTCGTAAAGATATCTATGTACAGTCACACCTCGGGTTACAGAACCTACAGGTTGCGTTTTTTGGGGGGTGATGGACCGCCAAAACCCGGAAGTACCAGAACAGGTTACCGTATTTTTCGCTCCATAAGATGCACCTGACCATAAGACGCACCTGGTTTTTAGAGGAGGAAAGGGGGAAAGCCCCCTTTTTCGGGGGGGGGGGGTCAGCTCCCAGTTGTGCAGCTTCTGTTGCAAAGGGGAAAAGTCCCCCTTTTTGAGGATCAGCTCAAAGTTGTTCAGCTTCTTTTGCAAAGGGGACAAGGCCCTTTTTTGAGGATCAGCTCAAAGTTGTTGAGCTTACTTTGCAAAGGGGAAAAATCCTGTTTTTATGGGGTTCAACTCACAGTTCTGCAGCTTCTTTAGGAAAGGAAAGGAAGCCCTTTCTACAGTTTCCAGACAGATAATCTAATCAGCCCGTCCCATGTCGCTGAGGAAACAAACGGCCTCCGTCTGCAGAACATTCAGCAATGGAGGCCTGGGCAAAGGGCCAGAAAGGGGGCCAGCGAACGACCGCACATTCGCCCCATAAGACGCACAGACATTTCCCTTTACTTTTTAGGAGGAAAAAAGTGTGTCTTATGGAGCGAAAAATATGGTACTTCCGGGTTTTCGTGATTGCACATGCGCAGAAGCGTGCTCTGGTCCACGGGGTCACGAAGAGTCGGACACAACTAAATGATTAAACAACAACAGAGGAGGGAGGGAGAGAGAGAGAGAGATGGGGACATCTGAACTCACCTGCTGCTTCAGGTAACACTGCTGCCCTGCTTCGAGCAACGCCTCCAGGAGCTTGTCGGAACAGCAGCCGTGCCACGCATGGCTCCCAAATACCTGTGAGGCAGAGAGGGCATGTTGTGCGCATGCTTGGTTATCATCTTCCTAAGCAACTCCTCTATTCCGAACTTAAAAATGGAAAGCGTAATGCTGGTGGTCAACAAATGAGGTTTAAAGACTGTCTCAAGGCAAATCTTAAAAAATGTAGTATAAACACAGACAACAGGGAAACTCTGGCCTGCAAGCGCTCCAATTGGGGAACAGCCTTTCCCAAAGGTGTCATGGGCTTTGAAGACATTCGAACTCAGGACGCAAGGGAGAAACGAGCTAAGAGGAAGGCACGTTTGGCAAACCCTCACCGTGATCAACTCCTGCCCGGAAACCTATGTCCCCAATGTGGAAGGAGGTGTGGATCCAGAACTGGCCTCCACAGTCACTTACGGACTCATTGTTAAAACCGTGTTCATGGAAGACAATCTAACCCAGCCCTTTCCCATCTGGCCTGGAAGAGTGGAGTGCGGACTGACTCCAGCTACAAAAGCTGAGGCTGTTGAACAGATTATTGGGCCGGAGTATTGTTTATGAGGGTTGAGAGAGCTTGTTGCTTTTATTGATACTATTGCCGTATCTTTACTTTTAGATCTTACGATTTACGTGGAAATTGTTTCTCTTTTCTTGTTTACGTTTTGATGTGTTTTATTTATTGTTTATGACTTCTGCTATGTCTGTAATTATGTAAATCTTCTCATGCTGTGAGCCGCCTTGAGCATACTTTCAACTATGGAAAGGCGGCATAAAAATAAAATGATGATGATAAGATAAAATCCCCACCAGAGAGGAACAGCTGTTGGACTATGCCGAAATGGCAAAACTGACCAGAAAGCTCAGGAACCAAGAAGACAATAACTTCAAGAAAGAATGGGGAAAGTTTATAATCTATCTGGGAGACTACTTTTAATCAGTTGAAAACATTACCAGCATTTTAACAACACTTGTAATGTAACTAACATGATGGAAATATGGACAGATACAAAATATGGATTATGTACCGTAATAATATGCAGTTGAAAATGTTGACAATAGGACCCATGTAGGGGAAAAGTCGAGGGATTCAGAGAAATCTCTGTAGATGGTTATGTATTTGGTAATGTGGTAACTTTTGTAAAATCAAATAAGAATTATTTCTACAAAAAAAGGGGGGAAAGGGGAGGGACCCAAAGGATCACCTAGGACAGCCCTCTGCGGCAGGAAAAATCACATCTAAAGAATCTCTGACAGCTGGCTATCCAACCCAGCTATAAAGCAACAGCAGCAGGTGTGGAGCCTCCCTGGTCAAGAGCAGTGTACCTGAGCCCGTCGCTTTCCCGTATCCAGAGACATCTCTTCTGGCCAGAATGGGAAACCGAACGCCAGGATGCTTGCAACCATTTGCAACTGTCGCAGGAACCCCCCCCCCCAAATCATTCAGTTTGTACAAACTTCACACACACACACACACACACACCACATACGCTACGCTTCTGTTATAAATTCATAGAAAATCAACCATACATTGGATCTGCACTGTTCCACTTTTATTTTACTCCATGAAGGAAGGACTACAAAATGGGGAAGGTTTGATACAGGTCAGCCATAATCCCTTGAGCATACCGGCACATCCACAGGAGCCCTGCCCAGTTGCTATGCCAACCCTGATGGTCCTAGACAGAAGACAATCAAGATCACAAAGAACTTGCATATGGGAGTGGATTCAGCATGGACTGGAACAAAGGACAATGATCAGATCTTCCCTCAGGGGGCAGGAAACTGCGACTACCTTTTGTCTTCTGAAAATGACTCATGAGGAGGGGGGAGAAGGGAATCAGCCAGGTGACAGGACACTCAGGTTACCACCACAACTCCTCCCTCAACCCTCGTTTTTGTGATGTAGTTGTGATGTAGTCTTAGGGGTGTAGTTTGGGGGATTAGTAACCGATAAAAGTTGGGGTCTTCTTTTGTTCTGGGCTTCCATTTTGCTTCATCTTGTTGTGGGTGGGAGTCCTGTTGCGACAGTATTCAATAAAGGCCAAGCCTACAGTCTGCTGTTTTGCTCCAGGTTATCCTGGTTGGTGTCTTTGTTTTTGTCCAAGGGAGCCCTCGGATTTTCCCATTAACACAATGCTTTGATGACGCGGAAAAGGGGTTGCGACCTCACCTGGTGAACAGCCGTCTGCAGCTGGGCCTTGTCTGCCACCGTCCGGAACAGGCCAGGCTGGAGGCGCCGCAGATCCCCAAGGCCCCAGCCGCCCAAACCGGACCCTCGTGTATCCATCCGGCGAGCCGGTCTGCTCCTGCAATGGGAGAAAGATGGAGCCAGCCTCTCACTGTGACCAGTTAGAAAGCTGCACTACAGAGACCACAGCATAGCCACCATGGCTGGTAGCCATCGATAGGCCTCCTAGCCAGGACCCAGGTACGTACCCTGCAATTTCCGGGCGCTCCAGGACGCAGGTGGAGGCTGGGGGGAGAGCCAGGAGCTGCTTTGGGCCAGCCGAGGTGGCACAAGTTCCAGGCAGTGCAATGCTCACCGCAAGATCTCTATTATTCATGGAGCGCCCTGGTGCCTTTGTCTGTTGTTATATGAGATGCTCTAAACACCACAAGACGGTGGAGCCAGGAAGGCGGAAAGGAGATCCAGCTTGCATTCAGAAGCCACATAATCCCTTTTCTGCATTTGCAAGAAATCGATCTTTCAGCACGGCAGCCCTTTGGAACTCACCGCCTATTGATATCAGGCAGGTCCCTGCACTATATTCTCTTTCTTTCTTTCTTTCTTTCTTTCTTTCTTTCTTCCTTCCTTCCTTCCTTCCTTCCTTCCTTCCTTCCTTCCTTCCCTCCTCCCTCCCTCCCTCCCTCCCTCTTCCTTCCTACCTTCCTTCCTCTTTCTTTCTTTCTTTCTTTCTTTCTTTCTCCTGCCAGAAATATTCTTTATTAGTCCTTCCTGCCCAGATGTTTGGAGAGTTGCTGTGGGTCTTCATCTGCTTATTTCGTGAAATTTCATGAAATTTGCATGCCGCTCGATTGTCGGAAACCTCCGAGAGGTTTAGAAGAAGGTAAAGAACCCAGAAGAATTGGATTAAACACGCTGTTAAAACATGCAGAAGCCACGATTTTCCCGCACGTGGTGGTCTGGTAAGAAAGTGAGGGTATTTGGGGGGGGGGGCAATGAAATAGGATGAGATAAAGAAAAAAAAAGATGTTTAAAGTGATCACACACACAAAAAAAGAACCCTGAAGCTTTTCTACAAGGGACAGAAATTCCAAAAAAAGATTCTTATGCAGCTGAAGCAGCCAGGATTCATTACACCCAGAAACGGAAAGATGAAGGTGTGGGGGGGGGGGGGGAGAGGCACTGATGTAGAATAGGATGTCCCTATTTTTATCAGAGGAATGTTGGCAGGTCTGTGTTTGTCACCTGCTCCTCACGAGGGGCTGGCACGTAGCCGCTGCTTCACTTCATAAGAGCATCCGAAGATCTGTCTGGTTGCAGGATCAGGCCCAAAGTGGGGAGCTCACAAGCAGGGAATGAGCAGGAGAACCCCCACTTTCCTCGTGTCTCAAACCCCTACCTCGTGGAAGTGTCAAGTTGGAGGGGATCCGAGGGTCATCTAGTCCAAACCCGGCAATTAAACCACACATGACCGGTGTTTGCCCTTGCGGGTGACAAAACTGTTCCTTTGCTGGAAGAAAAGCAACTTTGTGAGCAGAGAGCCCTTTCTCTTGTGAGTTTCCTCTTATAGGTTTCAGTTTCCATTTCCCCGGAACGAATTTGCATTTCTCAAGCACTCTCTGCAGTCCTTGCACAGAAGCTGCAACGTCCCAGCTATGGCCAGGCTGACTCTGGGGGGAAAGAGAATATCTCCTTGGCGGAAGAAGCCTTAGAAATGGTCCTGGGGGAAGGCAGAACGAAGGAAGCCAGCGTCCATTTCCCCGAATCCTGCTTCTGTTCGGTTGGGAAGGAGTGTGTCTGTTCTCTGAGCCACAGGGTCCCAATCCCAGATTATTTCCTACTTTTCAGACTGAGGAGAGAGCCAAGGTGAGCCTGAGGGTTCCTCTGCCTGATATAACTGGAAGCCTATTTTGGACCGTTCAAAGAACTATTATAATATGACGAATTTGCAAGCAGGATTTGAACAACAGAGATTATTGTGTTATGATTTGGATACAAGAGTGAAGACAGGGGGCAGCAATGGGGAGGGAGGGAAAACATCACAGAAAATGGAAGGGGAAGTTGATAATATGCTCTATTAGTACAGTGGTACCTCGGGTTACGGGACGTGGGTGGCGCTGTGAGCTAAACCACAGAGCCTGGGTCTTGCCGATCAGAAGGTCAGTGGTTCGAATCCTCGCAATGGGGTGAGCTCCCGTTGCTCGGTCCCTGCTCCTGCCAACCTAGCAGTTTGAAAGCACGTCAAAGTGCAAGTAGATAAATAGGTACCGCTCCGGCGGGAAGGGAAACGGCGTTTCCGTGCGCTGCTCTGGTTCGCCAGAAGCGGCTCAGACATGCTGGCCACATGACCCGGAAGCTGTACGCCGGCTCCCTCGGCCAGTAAAGCAAGATGAGCGCCGCAACCCCAGAGTCGGCCAGGACTGGACCTAATGGTCAGGGGTCCCTTTACCTTTACCTTGTGTTATGAACGCTTCAGGTTACAGACGCTTCAGGTTACAGACTCTGCTAACCCAGAAATAGTACCTCAGGTTAAGAACTTTGCTTCAGAATGAGAACAGAAATCGTGCGGCGGTGACACAGCGGCAGCAGGAGGCCCTATTAGGTAAAGTGGTGCTTCAGGTTAAGAACAGTTTCAGGTTAAGAACGGACCTCCAGAACGAATTAAGTTCTTAACCCGAGGTACCACTGTGTTGAAGAAAAAAATGGTTATGTAACTTTATTTGGAATTTGTGGGAGTTTCATGAAATATATTCCAAAAAATAAAAATGAAAAATAAAACCACTTTTGACTTTTGAGTTGCGGTGATGGACTCTCCTTCCTTGGAGGTTTTTGAGCAGAGGTTGGCTGGCCCTCTGTCAAGGATTCTTTAGCTGAGATTCCTGCAATGCAGCCGGGGGTTGGATTGGATGACCCTCCAGGTCCCTTCTGACTCTTAAGATTCTACGATTCTAAGCATCTGAGTTGGCTTGGTTATAGCAGGGGCCGGAAAAAGTACAGCGAAGGCACCGCCTGCTTGGTGTCAAGTGGCAGGGAGTTCCAATCGTGTAACAGTTTGTGAATTTCCAATTCATCTTTCAAAAAATGCAACATCGATGGTATCTAACACCATGGAAACTTTCAAAAATGTATAAAAATGTGTCAAGTAATTGTTGGAGATGCGGAGACTCAGGAACATTCTACCATATGCGGTGGACATGTAGAAAAATGCAGGTATTCTGGGAGAGTATACATGCAGAACTGCAAAAAATGCTAAAGATCTCTTTCAATAAAAAACCAGAGGCCTAGCTCCTGGAAATAACAGATTTGGATATTCCACAAAAGAGGAAGGGTATCTTTTTATATGCGACGGTGGCAGCAAGTTTTGATCGCAGCAAAATGGAAGAGTAATGTAATCCCTCTATACAAGATTGGATCCAAAAGCTGACAGAATATGCCGAATTAGATAGTCTATCAGAAAAAATAAAGAATAAATCAAAACAGGAATTTGTTTCTAAATGGGAGGTTTTCAAAGAATATCTGAAAAATAAATATAGTAGTTTAAATTCTGTTACAGCATTCAAGGAACTTCAGTAATAGTTGCTAGGTAGATAGAAGAAATTAGATTTATTGAGAATAAGTTTAATTATGAAAAAAATGTGTATTGGCAATAAGTAACATGAATTTGAAATATGGAATAGACGGGAAGTTGGGTCGTTAGTGTTAAGACCAATAGATGTTTTATTGTTTGCCAAAAAAATTATGTGTCTATGGTTATTTTTGTAATTTGTGTGTAATTTGGTATTTGTGTTTTTTTGTGTGTGTTTTTTCTTGTTGTATAAATATTTTCAAAAAGTGGCAGGGAGTTCCACAGTCCCCTGTAACAGGGCCCATTCCACCTACTGAAGCGGTCAAATGGGCTCTGATAGGTTTGGGCAACCACATAGGCAAACGTGCATCAATGGCTGTTCCAGAAGAAGACTGCTGGCTGGGTGGCAGTTTCCTGGAAAAGCCCCCCCTTTCCTAAAGGTTAGGTTCTGTAGCCTTCTTTGACTTTACCGACTTGTGGTGTCTGCGTTGCTCCCGGGAGGGAGAAAGGAAGTCAAATGACACCGAGGTTGATTCAGAGAAAGAGTTTATTCTGCTCTCTGGATAGCAGAAGGCACTTGCGTGATCAGTTCACAGCAAGTCCAAAGAAATAGGAAATTTCATGCAGTATATATATCCTCCAGGCACCCTCTCCCCCCTTCCCCAGGAATCCAGCCTTGTAAGTTCATACACGTAAGTTGACATCCATGACCATAAACAGATATTCCTGTTCCGGTACTCTTGACCATAAAAGGTTGTTCCTGTTCCTATACTCTTATCTTGGGGCAGGAGGTCACCAACTCTAAGAACATTCCTGGCACCGTTTCTGGGTCTCTTGTCAGACTTGACAAGGTCTGTGTGTCTTTTTGTGGTCAGGATGTAAGATAAGACCCAGACGTGCCATCCCTGCTCCACGGAACTGGCAAGGCCATCCATTGCAGTCACAGACTGATAAAGGAGAGGGCTTTGAGCACTTGGTTTATACAGCTGGCTTTATAAGTTTATACATTGACTCAAGAGCTCAAGTTAATGCATTTTAGGAATGCTCCCTTGGAGGAGGAAAAATGTGGATTTTGGGTCCCGTTTCAGACTGACTGCACCGAAACCCATTCCTTCAGTTGCCTGGTCTACAAACCCAGGTGGGATGAGAGGAACCACGAGGAACAGGGTGGTCCTCAACTTGGAATTTAAAATCTGGCCAGCGGGTCGGGAGCCTCCCTCACCAGCTCCCCCCTGCCCAAATTCATCCTCCCGCCTGATCCCTCTGGAGATTCCAGCATCCTTCGCCTGCTCTCCTGTCAAAGGCACAGGAGCCCTGTCATGATATTACTTGTCAGTCTCCCTCCCTCACACTTTCAAGGCACCTCTGGGAGCTTATTTCATCCTTGAAATAGAAAGGAATGCAAAACAGCACTCTCCCCGCTTGAGATTGTGGGATGTGATCCAGGAGAGGCAGTCAAGTACAATATTCCTGGGATGCCAAGGGATGTTTGGTCCAACCAGTCGAAACTTCCTCTTCCTCCTGGCTGGAGCATCCTTCCTTTTGCATGTGATAGAAGGTGGGTGTGGCCTCACCTGTCCAGGTAACAAAAGGACGAGTCACGCGGCACACCTCCCTCTTTTTGACTTCCTTCTGCGTTTGACCAGTTTTTAGCTAGGACTGCAGAAGCGCTGGGATTATTCCCCCATATGGGGTAGATCCACATGTACCTATTTGTAACCCAATCTGCATTCAGGAATCCAACTGTGAACCGATGTGAGTAAACTTCTCTTACTGACTTTGAATAAGTTTGTGGCGTCTTTATTCTTTTAAGAGGAATTCAAGGGCATTTACCAGGAACGTACAATCTTAGACAGACTGAATTGTATAATAGTGAGAGGCTCACACGAGCCTGCAACCAGCTATCTGCTGTGCATGTAAAAAGGGGGGTGTAACTCTGCTACATAAAGAAACTTGCCAGCCCAAGTTAGGAAGGATGTTAATAAACCAGCCACTTTGGGCAGCTTCCAACAAAATATTAAAATACAGTGGTCTGTTAAACATTAAAAGCTTCCCTAAACAGGGCTGCCTTCAGATGTCTTCTAAAAATCTGGTAGTTGTTCTCTTTGACATCTGGTGGGAGGGCGTTCCACAGGGCGGGCGCCACTACCGAGAAGGCCCTCTGCCTGGTTCCCTGTAACTTGGCTTTTCGCAGCGTGGGAACCGCCAGAAGGCCCTCGGTGCTGGACCTCAGTGTCCAGGCAGAATGATGGGGGTGGAGATGCTCCTTACCAGGAACGTACAATTCAATCTGAGAGGCTCACACGAGCCTGCGACCAGCTATCTGCTGTGCATGTATAAAAGGTGAACGTAAACTCTGCTAAGTAAAGGAACTTGCTAGTGCAAGTTAGGAAGGATATGAATAAACAATATATCCTCTCCTGCCACCCTGAACGTTTCCAAAATCATCCGGCACCGCACGACTCTGCTGAAGGTTTCCTGCTTCTCTTTCAGCCTTGCTGAAATCTGCAGGTGCAGAGCAAGACGATGGCAGGCTTGAGACTGGCGCTGGGAAACTTCCCAAAGAGTGGCTCTCTTCCCAAGTTCTCGTTTGTGTTTGTTCTGCAGCTGAGACACGGAAGAGTCTCAGCCACGCACCACCTGTGGCATTTCGACCCCTGAAGTGTGTCTTATGAATGTCCAGCTCACTTCTGCAATTAATTGGAAGGGACCCAAAGGCTAATCTGTTTCAACCCCCGGCAATTCCTACTTGGCTTTAAACTGTTTGCAATATTGTGCAATGCCATCTTTCGATATATTAATAACTTGAATGGTTGCAACCCGCCCTGGGACCTTAGGGTGACGGGCCAGCAATATGTGGTTACCATAATCTTAATACTGTTACGTGGCACCCAAAGCTCTGAGCAGAGCGATATCCCGGGGCTCAGTTTCCTTGGAACAGACAACAGTGGAGACCGTGGTGTCTTTAGGGTATATGGTTTATTTGCAGAACATATATACAACCTGAGCCCTGGATGGAGGGGCTCGCAGACTTAAGACCCCCAAAGGTCGTGCTTCTTCCATACTGACAGCCTTGGAATCGAGCGAAAAACAAACTGATCATTGCACTGAACTCCAACAATGGAAACCTCCGTTAGATTTTAACCCTTGCCAGATCCAGGACTTTCCGCCTGCAACTAAAAATAATAATAGTAATAGTAATAAAAGCAATGCAACTTCTAGAAACAACTACACAGATAAACACAGCTGGAAGCTTTTTCTCTCTCCTTTAGTGCGGGGAGGGGAATGCAAAGAAACTTTATGGAAACCAGCTTTTCCCCAGCAAAAACTGCTGGAGGTCCAGGGGCTCAGAGGCTGCAGGAAGAATCTTCTCCAAAACTGGAAGGAAAGAGCCACAACCCCCTGCCTCTTTGCGAGTGTGTGAGTGTGGAGGTCCTTCACTGCTGGGCCCTGCCGTTCCCTCGCCACGAACCCCATCGCTGTTGACTTGTAGCCTGAAGCCCTGTTTCTTTAAGGAAGCTGTAGACAGCGCTCGCTTGGTCTATTTCTCCGTCTTCCCTGAACATCCTCGCCAGCCCCTTCAGGCGAATTTCCAGCTGCTTCCTCTCAAGGGAGTGGTCTCCAGGGATCCTGGCAGCTGCCTGGTACATCTCCAGGGCCTTGCTCTTCATCCCCTTCTTGTGGAGGAGGAAGTCCCCCCAGTGCATGTAGATGGACTGCTGGCATCTCTTGCTGGCTCCCGGGAGATCCTCCATCAGGTTCAGGTAGATCTCTTCCTCGTAAGCCGGCGACCTCTCACCGTAAGCTTTTGCCATCTTCAGCTGGGTGAAGATGGAGAAAGGATCCATCTCCAGAGAGCGCTTGAAGCTCTCAATGGCAGCCTCGACGGCTTCTTCTCTGACATCGCCTGGAGAGTGCTCCAACAACTGTAGGTAGCACATGCCAAGGTCGTAGTGTAGGAGATGGTAGCCAGGATCTAGGGGGATGGCCTTCTTCAGAATGGAAATGGCCTTCTTCAGAATGGAAATGGTACAAGGAATGGGTTGCTGCTTGTACA
This sequence comes from Podarcis gaigeae, assembly GCF_964106915.1. Classification (NCBI taxonomy): domain Eukaryota; kingdom Metazoa; phylum Chordata; class Lepidosauria; order Squamata; family Lacertidae; genus Podarcis; species Podarcis gaigeae. The sequence goes on from NC_139686.1 coordinate 4,366,805, forward strand.
GCTTGGAGACGATTCGGAGGACTTCGGGGTTCACGCTCTCCCGGGCAACATCGTCCGCAAGGAAGAGCGCTCTTTCCGTGTCCACCGCCGTAAGTGTCTGAGCCAAATAAGCTTTGGCTTCGTAGTTCTGCGGCTGGCGGGCGACGACTTCTTCCAGCAACTTCTGGGCTTCTTCCCGTTTTTTGGCAGTCCTGGAATGAGTGTAGGAGGCATAAACGGAGATGGCCAGTCCGGCCTGGAACTCCTCGTTGGACTCTTCCGCTTCCAGCGCCTTCCGGAAACATTCTGCGGCCTCGTCCCCATTCCGGAAGCCCCCGGCCAGGAGCGACCAGCCTTTCTGAGCGTGGATTTCGGGGATCATCGCAGAGTAGGCCTCTGGGCTGGCCAAGGACCGGCAGATGTCATGGATGCGTCCCAGGTAGAGGTCCACCATGTCGTAATTGACCAGGCGGTAGTAGACCCAGGCGTAGTTGCCATAGGTCACCAGGGCCTGGCGGGAGAAGTTGGAGGGGTGGTCCCTCTTCAGAGCCCCCTCTGCTTCTCGGAGGCTATCCAGGGCCTCCTCGTGGTTCCCCTGGAAGTCCTGGAGGTAGGCCCTCATGGCCAGGTAGGCCCCTCGGTTGCGGTGCGGGGTGTGCTGGGCCAGCGGGGCCAGGGTCTGCAGGATGTGCAAGGCATCCACCTTGTCCTTGATCTCGAAGTCCCAGGTGAAGTGGCACTGCAGGCTCTCCAGCTTCGTCCTCAGAGGTCGGCTGCAGAGGGAAGAGGCAGGGAGGGAGGGAGGGAGAACGAGAAAGGGTGAGGGACACTCTTGAGAGGATATACAGTCGTACCTCGGGTTACATATGCTTCAGGTTACAGACTCCACTAACCCAGAAATAGTACCTCGGGTTAAGAACTTTGCTTCAGGATGAGCACAGAAATTGCAAGGTGGCGGCAGCAGGAGGCCCCATTAGCTAAAGTGGTGCTTCAGGTTAAGGACAGTTTCAGGTTAAGAACGGACCTCACCTCCAGAACAAATTAAGTACTTTACCCGAGGTACCACTCTACAGTCGTACCTCAGCTCCCGAACGCCTTGGGAGTTGAACGTTTTAGCTCCCGAACGATCGAAAACGGGAAGCGAGCGTTCTGGTTTTCCAGCGTTCTTCCTGCAGCCGATTGGAAGCAGCACTCTGATAGTCGAATGTTTTGGATGTCAAAAAGACTTCCGGAACGGATTCTGTTCCAAGGTACGACTATACAGAATTGGGGGGAAATGTTTAAAAGTACCTTTTTAAAAAAACACCAGAGTCCTTTTTGTTGAGGATAATTCAGAGGGAAATTCCTAGGTATCAAAAAAGGCTATTTATGTATGCTACAACCGCAACCTGTGTTTTGCTTGCCCAAATATGGAAAATGAGCAAAGTCTCAAATAAAGGAGAATGGCAACTTAAATAAAGTTACCAGATTTTTTTCAATGAATCCGGAGACACTTTTCAATTTCCTACTAGATAGATGGATTGTGTCATGGGACTGATTTGTAAATCCAGGGACGTCTGCTAACCTTAAACTTAAATTTATGGAATACACACAGCTTGCAGATTTGACATGCAAAATAACAGAACAGGAAGAGTATACGTTTAGAGAAGGCTGGGAAATATTTACTGATTATGTGGGTGAAAATTGTGTACAGCTGAAAAGGGTGGCAGCCTTATGATAAATTCAACAGTGCAAATAAGTTTTGATGGTGTAACAATGGAATACGGAATGGTTTAGGTCATTCACAATATGCAGGGATGTACAGTAGGCAAAATGAACCACGGAAAGAGAGGAAGGGAAGTCATTGATCTGAGATGGTTTAAATGAATACCTTGAAACATAAATTAGAAAAATCTAATAAAACTATAAATAAAAAGAGAGAAAGGGTGAAGGAGTGCTGTGGGCAGGCAGTTCTTTGCTCAAAAGGGCCAGGGGAGATTAAGGATTTAGACTTGGGCATCACTGGAATGTGCCAAAAAAGGAAGGGTCACACCTGTTGCCCCGCCCACCTTTACCCCCAGGCCCCACCCACTTTTTATCCCTAGGCCCCGCCTGCTTTACCCCTAGGCCCCGCCCACCGAAGCAGGTGCTTCCTCCTACTCCCTAGATTTGCCCATAGAGTGTCAGTATAAAAGCTCCATCGGGTTGTGGGTTCGAGCCCCACTTTGCATTGCAGGGGGGTGGACTAGATGACCCATGGGTCCCTTCCAACTCTACAGTTCCACGATCCTATCTCCAGCCCTCCCTGCAGATGCCAGCAGGGGACCACAAGATTTTAGAGTTATTCCTTTAGCTGAGATTCCTGCCTTGCAGGGGCTTGGACTAGATGACTCTGGGGGTCCCTTCCAACGCCACAATTCTATGATCTCCAGTGCCAGAGGCAGCCTGCCTCCGAGACTGTGCGCACACCACCCTTCAAAGCACATTTAAAGTGTGCACGCACTGCCAGAACCCTGGGGACTGAAGGATGCTTGGAAATGCCGTTCTGATGTGTAAACTGCAGTTAACAGGGTTCTTGGGGGGGGGGGGCTTCAGGGAAACACGGGGGGGGGGTTCCTCAGTACAGTAGCACCTCCGGTTAAGTACTTAATTCGTTCCAGAGGTCCGTTTTTAATCTGACACTGTTCTTAACCTGAAGCACCACTTTAGCTAATAGGGCCTCCCACTGCTCTGCTGCCGCACCGCCGGAGCACAATTTCTGTTCTCATCCTGAAGCAAAGTTCTTAACCTGAAGCACTATTTCTGGGTTAGTGGAGTCTGTAACCTGAAGCGTATGTAACCCGAGGTACCACTGTACTGTGAATGTGGTACACCACGAGGTGCGCGGCTCCCCATATGCTTAAGTCATCTAGTCCAGCCCTGAGATCTTCTGCATGCAAAGCAGGTGCTCTAACCACTGAGCCACAGCTGCCGCTCTCCTGATGTCGCAGGACTCCCGTTGCCCTTGCCCTTGGCCATGCTGGCTGCCGAAGCTGGGGTCCAACAACACCCAACTTGCATTGCCGGGGGCCAGGCTATGGGGTGGGCGTTTCCCTCCCATCTCTCCCCTTCTAGGATTCTAACTCCTGCAGCACAAAATGCAGAACGGGAGGTCTTTAAGCCGGAGGAGTCAGATCTCTACGCAGGAGGAGTCCCTGCTTACCTCATTTTTCCTTTTCCAGAGAGGAGGCTGAATTTCGCAGGAAGCGAACTTTCCCTCGCCAGCGGTCCAGCAGGATGCAGGATGCTACCTCCCTCTGCAAACTTTTGCCTCGCTCTCTCAGATTATATAAGCAAGGCAGTGAGCTCACTCGGACAGAATAGAAACCGAAACTCAAAAGAGAGATCCGTTTCCTGTTTGTGGAGAGGAATGTTGCTTGGCTGCTTGCAAAGCCCTCAAGCGCAACATTTTATTTTAATTTACCCCCCCCCCCAAGCGCAACATTTTTGCCCCCCACTCGCGGAAATGAATAAATCAGGGTTTAAACGAGGGCCATACTGCAAAATTGTATCTTGGCTCTCCCCTGCAATCGATGCAAAGCTCCTCCCGGCTCGTTTTGCTCTCCATCCTTGCCTGCTCGCGCCCAGTCCGCTCCCCGATTCCCCCGCGCCTCCCGCTCTCCTCCCCATCCTGATCCCATGTCCACAAGGTCGGGAGGGATCCTCGATCCACCCTTGCAAGGTCTCTTCTGCTCGGCAGGGCAGCATCTGAGCCAAACAGTTGTCTCTGCGAGGCTTTGCAGAATTAGCTGTTGTTGTTTAGTCGTGTCCAACTCTTCGTGACTCCCTGGACCAGAGCACGCCAGGCACTCCTGTCTTCCACTGCCTCCCTCATGCTGGTAGCTTCGACAACACTGTCCCACCATCTCGTCCTCTGTCGTCCCCTTCTCCTTGTGCCCTCCATCTTTCCCAACATCAGGGTCTTTTCCAGGGAATCTTCTCTTCTCATGAGGTGGCCAAAGTATGGGAGCCTCAGCTTCAAGATCTGTCCTTCCAGTGAGCACTCAGGGCTGGTTTCCTTCAGAATGGACAGGTTTGATCTTTTTGCAGTCCATGGGACCCTCAAGAGTCTCCTCCAGCACCAGAATTCAAAAGTATCCATTCTTCGGCGATCAGCCTTCTTTATGGTCCAGCTCTCACTTCCATACATCACTACTGGGAAAACCATAGCTTGAACTATACAGACCTTTGTTGGCAAGGTGATGTCTCTGCTTTTTAAGATGCTGTCTAGGTTTGTCACTGCTTTTCTCCCAAGAAGCAGGCATCTTTTAATTTCATGACTGCTGTCACCATCTGCAGCGATCATGGAGCCCAAGAAAGTAAAATCTCTCACTGCCTCCATTTCTTCCCCTTCTACTTGCCAGGAGGTGATGGGCCCAGTGGCCATGAGCTTTGTTTTTTTGATGTTGAGCTTCAGACCATATTTTGCGCTCTCCTCTTTCACCCTCATTAAAAGGTTCTTTTATTCCTCCTCACTTTCTGCCATCAAGGTTGTGTCATCTGCATATCTGAGGTTACTGATATTTCTGGTTTCTCTTTTTCTCCCGATTCCAAGCATGTCTACTTGGAAGTAAGCCCCAGGCTGGCCACGGAGGAGAAACCTGCAAAGGGGGGAAGGGGAGAGGCTCCAAAGGCCAGGGGCATGGCTGCGTTCCTGGAACAGAGCACCCAGACAAGGGTGCCCACCTTGGGGCTGAAAACCAGGCAGGTGATGGTCCAAGCCGGCAAAAGGCCTCCTTGATTCTCCATTTGCAGTGCAGCACCTTAAAGCTGCCTGGGCTGGAGGATGGAGTTTTGTGGCATTGGAGTAAGTGTGCTAAGTTTTTAAATGAACCCCTTTGCAAATAAAGGTTTGTGGTGCTGTAGTCTAAAGTTAACCACCGAGCCTCTTAGACTTGCCGATCGGAAGGTTGGCGGTTCGAATCCCCGTGGCGGGGTGAGCTTCCGTTGCTCTGCTCCAGCTCCTGCCAACCTAGCAGTTCGAAAGCACGCCAGCGCAAGTAGATAAATAGGTACCACTCCGGCAGGAAGGTAAATGGCATTTCCATACCTCTGGTTTCCGTCACGGTGTTCCATTGCGCCAGAAGCGGTTTAGTCATGCTGGCCACACGACTTGGAAAGCTCTCTGTTCTAAGAATTCTAAGATCTCAAATATAAATTAAACATTCATAAATGTGCAAGGCAAACACATATATAAGTATATGAACCACATGTCTGAAATAGTACAGGAGAGCAATTCTGAAGCCATTTGGACTCTCCCAATGACCTCAGAGGAACGTGGGTGGAGCTGTGGGTTAAACCACAGAGCCTAGGACTTGCCGATCAGAAGGTCAGCGGTTTGAATCCCTGCAACGGGGTGAGCTCCCGTTGCTCGGTCCCTGCTCCTGCCCACCTAGCAGTTCGAAAGCACGTCAAAGTGCAAGGAGATAAATAGGTACCGCTCCGGCAGGAAGGTAAAAGGCGTTTCCATGCGCTGCTCTGGTTCGCCAGAAGTGGCTTAGTCCTGCTGGCCACATGACCCGGAAGCTGTACGCCGGGTCCCTCGGCCAGTAAAGCGAGATGAGCACCCCAACCCGGAGTCGGTCACTACTGACCTTGTGGCGCTCATCTTGCTTTACTGGCTGACTAAGCAGAGCAGGAGCAGGAGAACCCCCACTTTCCTCGTGTCTCAAACCCCTACCTCGTGGAAGTGTCAAGTTGGAGGGGACCCGAGGGTCATCTAGTCCAAACCCGGCAATTAAACCACACATGACCGGTGTTTGCCCTTGCGGGTGACAAAACTGTTCCTTTGCTGGAAGAAAAGCAACTTTGTGAGCAGAGAGCCCTTTCTCTTGTGAGTTTCCTCTTATAGGTTTCAGTTTCCATTTCCCCGGAACGAATTTGCATTTCTCAAGCACTCTCTGCAGTCCTTGCACAGAAGCTGCAACGTCCCAGCTATGGCCAGGCTGACTCTGGGGGGAAAGAGAATATCTCCTTGGCGGAAGAAGCCTTAGAAATGGTCCTGAGGGAAGGCAGAACGAAGGAAGCCAGCGTCCACTTCCCCGAATCCTGCTTCTGTTCGGTTGGGAGGGAGTGTGCCTCTTCTCTGAGCCACAGGGTCCCAATTCCAGATTATTTCCTCCTTCTCAGACTGAGGAGAGAGCCAAGCAGGGCCTGAGGGTTCCTCTGCCTGATAGAACTGGAAGCCTATTTCGGACCGTTCAAAGAACTATTATAATATGTTCTATAATAATATAGCCTAGGACTTGCCGATCAGAAGGTCGGCGGTTCGAATCCCCGCGACGGGGTGAGCTCCCGTTGCTCGGTCCCTGCTCCTGCCAACCTAGCAGTTCGGAAGCACAAAAGTTCAAGTAGATAAATAGGTACTGCTCTGGCGGGAAGGTAAACGTCGTTTCTGTGTGCTGCTCTGGTTCGCCAGAAGCAGCTTAGTTATGCTGGCCACGTGACCCGGAAGCTGTACGCCAGCTCCCTCGGCCAGTAAAGCGAAATGAGCTCCGCAACCCCAGAGTCAGTCACAACTGGACCTAATGGTCAGGGGTCCCTTTACCTTTATGACTTCCCTTGATCCAGACACTAGACTTCTGTTGATACAGCCTAGAATGGCATTAGCCATTTTTGCTGCTGCATCACACTGTGGGCTCATGTTCAGCTTGTGGTCCACCAAGACCCCCAGATCATTTTCACATGTACTGCTAGTAAGCCAGGTGTCCCCCGTCCTATATTTGTGCATCTGGTTCTTCCTGCTTAAAGGCTGAACCTGACATTTGCCCCTACAGAAATTCATTTTGTTCAATTTGGCCCACTTCTCCAAGCTGTGAAGGTCACCTTGTTCCCCCTTTTCTCTGCCATCTCTAGGCCCAAGCAGAAAACACCTCTGTGCCAGAGAGATCCTTTTTTATTCATCCAGTGGAGCGATGGCAAATACCCTTTTCCACAATACATCCAGACTGCGCCTCCCCACGGGGAGATTTGGTTACAACCAGAGGGAGATTTGGGTGTGGTGGGTCTCCTGTGGAAGATCTTCCCATTCTGATCTCCACCAAAACCCATTGGCCAGTGGCACCGCCAGTCATCAATGGCACGTAGAAAGGCATAAATGAGGAATGCGCTTGGCTTGCGCAATCAGTGCGCACAGAAACCACCAAGCAAGTTCTAGGAGGAAACTGACCAGGTAGAATAAATCCTGCAACTGAGACATTTTTGGGGGTTGTACATAATTTATTCTGGCTTTACGATTCAAGCATTTGGCTTGATTTTTTCGAGGGAGTGGAGAAGGCACAGAAGGAAGTCAGTGAGGACTAGAACCATGCTTCAAAATGAAGGCTGGAATTCTCACCTGTGGAAGATCTTCCCATTCTGGTCTCCACCAAAACCCATTGGCCGATGGCAATGTCAGTCATCAATGGCATGTTAGAAAGGCATCAGTGAGGACTAGGGTTGTGCTTCGCCCAGTTCTCTAATGTTGAGGTCATTTTTTAACCCCGATTCTGTCTTGTGCGGCATTAGCTCCCCCTCCCAGTTTGCAGCCCCCCCCCCAAATCTGAGAAACATTCTCTCTCTTCATTCATCCGAGTTATTTAGAAAGAAGGGGGCCCAAAACCCATTGGCCAATGGCAGTGTCAGTCAGCATTGGCACTTAGAAAAGCATCAATAGACCTCAAATATTCCTCTGCGGGAAAGGAGACAAATGGGGAAAGCCTTCCCATTGTCTTTTTGCTTACAAATCCAGTCTTAAGGGCATATTTGCGTATGCATAGGGTGAGCCTGTGGATTCAGGAACTAAAATATTAACCATCACAAAAGGATGAGCAGGCTGCCCAGGCAATGCAATCAGTGACCATTATCAGGTATCCCGGCAAACAGGATTTTTGCTGAAGACCACCTCCTTCTATGATTAAAAAGAAAAAATTAAAAAAAATGGCCAGTAGTACCTTAGGGACCAACTAAGTTGTTCTGGATATAAGATTTCATGTGCATGTTCTGTTATACCCAGAACAACTTCACCTTGCCAACAAAGGTCCGTATAGTTAAATCCATGGTTTTCCCAGTAGTGATGTGAGAGCTGGACCATAAAGAAGGCTGATCGCCGAAGAATGGATGCTTTTGAATTCTGGTGATGGAGGAGACTCTTGAGAGTCCCATGGACTGCAAGAAGACCAAACCTCTCCATTCTGAAGGAAATCAGCCCTGAGTGCTCACTGGAAGGTCAGATCCTGAAGCTGAGGCTCCAAGACTTTGGCCACCTCATGAGAAGAGAAGACTCACTGGAAAAGACCCTGATGTTGGGAACAAGGAGGGCACAAGGAGAAGGGGACAACAGAGGACGAGATGGCGGGACAGTGTTCTCGAAGCTACCAGCATGAGTTCGACCAAACTGTGGGAGGCAGTGGAAGACAGGAGGGCCTGGTGTGCTCTGGTCCAGGGAGTCACAAAGAGTCGGTCACAACTAAAAAACAACAACATGCTACTGGATAATTTTTTTATTTTGGGGGGAAGGATTCTGCAGACCATCACGGTTACCTACCTGAATCCTTCTATGATGCATTTATGATGTTTTGGGGGGAGATCTTGGGCTACAGGGTGGGCAATTTCAAAAGTCTATATAAGGACTTGCGCACTATTCTTCAGGGTTCCTGTGTGCAGTGAGAGGGGAACCCTGTTTCAACAGATTAATAAAGATCAGGCTTACTAGCTGCTTTGCTTCTCAAATATACTCTGGTTGGTCTCTGTTATTCCCGTCTACCGATAGAAAACCAGCATAAGGACTCTATACGGGCTCTTGGATACCCCATGCTATGGTGTCCAGACTTTTTTCAAAGAGGGCCAGATTTGATGAATTGAAGGGCTGTGAGGGCCGGCAAAAGTTGTTGACCTTTCTTTAGGATTTAAGTTGTTGAGGTTCTTTTAGGCTTTTACCCCAGGAAATAAACTGTCACAGGGGCCGGGCCAGATTAAACCGACTTGCGGGCCAAATTAGGCCCCCAAAATGGACTTTGGATATGCCTGCAAAGGGAAAAGGAGCAGGTTTTTTCGTATAACACCTATGCATTAATTTTATCATTTCACCTTGTTTTGAGTCTTTTCTTTTTCTCATTAACAATCAAGCGGCGTGTAAATTTTATGGAACAAATACATTTTTTAAAAGTGTTCACCCTACAATGGGTGGGGAAGCCCAGCCAGATGGGCAGGGTATAAGAAGAAGAGGAGGAGTTTGGATTTGATATCCCGCTTTTCACTCCCTTTAAGGGGTCTCAAAGCGGCTAACATTCTCCTTTCCCTTCCTCCCCCACAACAAACACTCTGTGAGGTGAGTGGGGCTGAGAGACTTCAGAGAAGTGTGAGCAGCTGCATGTGGAGGAGCAGGGACGCAAACCCGGTTCCCCAGATTACCCGGTTTCCCAGACCACCGCTCTTAACCACTACACCACACTGGCTATAAGAAATAAAATGATTGTTTATTATTATTATTATTATTCTGAATGCAATGAAAATAATGGATCCTACCCGACCAGCCATCAACACAGGTGTCTATGGTGTTAAAGCTACTCAGCAGTTTGCAACTCTTAACACCCAATCTGGCTTTTTAAAAAAATATAAAAAAAAACCTCTGGGTTTGATCTCAAGCACTTACGTTGAATAAACGTGGTATCTTGCGCTCAGGCTGAAGGGAACAATTGCTCTTCCGCAAGCTGCACTAGGCTCCGCCCTCTTCCCACAGAACCCACAGGCTCCGCCCTCTGCCCCGCCCCCAAACCCCAACAGGCTCCTCCCCCAGCCATATCAGTCAAGGATGCCCTTGGCCCCGCCCATTCTCCAGGTGTTTGGAAATCAAGGAAAGGCACCAGAGAAGGAGACTCGAGTGATAAAACATGTAGAGCTTTGTTTGCAAGCGCGAAGCCGGGGGAGCAGGCCGGTCTCGCTCAGAGGGCCACGTCGCGCGGGTGGAGCAGGGAGAAGGCGCCGTTCTTGCGGAAGAAGCTGTCGATGCGGCACTTGGGGGTGGGGGCGATGTGGCTGGTGGCCAGTTTCCCTGGGGAGACACAAAAGGGTCAGGGTGAAGAACAGCAGAGCCACCTGCAGGATCAGGCCAGAGAGTGGCCCACCTACTCTAGTGTCTAATAATAATAATAATAATAATAATAATAATAATAATAGAAAACTTTAGCAACTTAACTTCAAATACAATGCAAAATATACAAAACAACTTCCCAGCCTTACCTCTGGGGTATCTTTTTATCCCACCTTTGTTCTGCTGCACTGTATGGTGGAATCTACACCCATCTTTTTTTAAAAAAAAATATGCTGCAAAAATGCTTTTTTAAAAAAACCACAACGTTTCGAAAAATACATTAAATTTGGCATAGCTCGCCACCGCCATCCGGTGTCACATTCGTGTATTGCACTTTGCAATGCTTTTAAAACGTTTCATTTGTAGCCGTAAGTCCTGCCAAACTAAATCTAATACGTATTTCCTCTAACGCATCTCTTGTCATTTTCAATCGGCTGCTCATAATTCAAATCCTGCCCATGATTTCACTTGGTTTATAGTTCTTTCCCAAATATTCTGAGAAGGGTTTCTACTCTTCAACACAGAGTTCGTCGTTTTGATTTCTCCTTCCCGGCGTTTGCCAATTCTGCAGAGCCCATTAGCTTTGCAACCTTTCCTCTTTAGTTGTGTCATCTTCTTCCTTCCAATTCTGCGCCTATAGGATTCTGGCGGCTGTTGTTGCGTACATAAATAGTTTGATCATATTCTTTGGTACGTTTGTCCCCAATATCCCCAGAAGAAAAGCTTCAGGCTTTGGAGAATTGCCAATTTTAACATCTCAGCACCCAGTGTCAGGAGTTCAGCCTACACTCAAGTAGGAGGACCCTGGCAGAGACACCTGTCCAACTGGCATGCTCTCTCCCTCCTGGTCATTCGTTTGGGAGCTTCAAAAGCTTTCTTCTGCCCAAACATCACAGCGACCGATGCCAACAGACATTGGCACACTTAGGGATCTGCAGAGTCTTCACAGCTTGCGTAACAGACCTCAGCAACTCAGCATTTTGGCTAATCTACTTTGTTTACATATAAACACACACGGAGCACTGCAACATGGCTCCCTCTCTCTCTAGCATCAGACAGCAAAGAGAAAAAGCACAATAGTCCCACTTCACGGAACACGGTAACACAAACATCTTGTCTCTGTCACTTCCCACTCTGTGGGGTCAAAACATATACCATCATGTGATAGACAACAATCCAATGACTGCAATCACAGAGCAGGAATTCTAACGGCCAGCTCCCACAGGGGCTGATGAGATGCCCCCCAAGGGAAACCTGCAAGCAGGATTTGAGCACAAGAGCAACTCTCCCGTCCTGCAGTGTCCGGCAGTTCAGAAACTGTGTAGGCAGAGCATGGTCTGTTAGAATTCCTGCTCCATGATTGCAGTCATGGGATTGTTGTCTTTCACCTGATGGTATATGTTTTGACTCCACAGAGGGGGGAGTGGCGGAGAACAGCATTGGCCTTTTTTGCTGCTGCATCACACTGTTGCCTCAAGTTCAGCTTGTGGTCCACCAAGACCTCTAGATCTTTTTCCCGTGTTCTGCTAGTGAGCCGGGTGTCCCCCGTCCTATATTTGTGCATCTGGTTCTTCCAGCCTAACTTCAGAACCTTGCATTTGTCCCTATGGATCGGTCCCGCTTTGGCCAAGCCCAGCTGTAGCCAACCGCTCTCCTGATGTTCTTCTGTCCCCTCCCATCCGCCCTGCCAGGTTCTCTAGAATAGCTGCTGCATCACTCTGTGAGCTCATGTTCAGCTTGTGGTCTGCTAAGACCCCAAAATTTCTGTGGAGGCAGCCCAGAAAAGCAACATGACATTGCTGCGCAACCCAAAGCCAATTTCCGCCCACTAGTCTTTTCCAGGGGGCACCTAGGACTCCCGTCCTCTCTCAGCAGCTGTAAGGAATGATATGGTTTGAATGGACCTAATGTGCTGGTCCAGGGGGGGGGGAAGGTTACCGTGGGGCGAGGTCCAGGACCTGAGTTGAGGGTCAGCAGACAGTCCTCCTCGGGTGATGCGGGGTCCACAGTGGGAAGCCAGGCAAGGACAGGAACTCTGGGGGAAAGGACTGGATGCTGGCCGAAACAGCTCATCAACGACGTTGCTCCCGCAATCTGGGACCGGGCTGACTGGCCTTTATCTTCTCTGAGGCCAGGGGCGGTCCCGGCCCCCAGGAGACCCGCCTCTCCTGGCCTTAAGGCGAGCACTCCTCCTGGGAGAAACCAGTTCCCTTCGCCTCTCAGCCCTGCACCTCTGCAGTTCAGGAGAGGCTGAAGGGTTACTGGGCCCAGGGGGAGACTCACCTGCAGGCACTGAGTCCTCAACCACCTCTGGAGCCAGAGTGGAATCACCTGGTGCCTGCTCCTGAGGATCCGGCACAGGTGCAGGCTCTTCAGCATCAAGGCCCTGCCCCAGTTCAGCCGGCCCTGGAGGCAGGGACTCCTGTGCAGGCTGGGATTCCTCCGGTTCAGCCTCTGAATCGGATTCCCAGGCCATCAAACCTAAAATGATTGAAGACCACCAACACAAAATGGATGCTGTTGATGAACTAATAACGAACTGTGTTGGTCAAAGAGCCAATGGAATGTGCATGTTCCGGCCAAGTGAACGGTACACGCAAGGAAGCATAAAGACTGACTATACTACACTAGTTGCAAACAATGAGTGTTGAAACATGCCAAAAGCTACTCAACGCTAGCTCCGAGCAATGAGTGTTGTGATTTGCCAAGAACAGGCCAAGGACAAAGGACCTCTTGTTATTAAATATGCCAAGAAAAAAAGCCCACCAAGAACTCTGGCCAATATAAGTTTCAGCAGTGGGAGGAGTCCCTACTCCCAAATCAATACAGTGGTGCCTCGCAAGATGAAATTAATCCATTCCGTGAGGCTCTTCGTATAGCGGTTTTTTCGTCTTGCGAAGCAAGCCCATTAACAGCTTAGCGGATTAGCGCTATTAGCAGTTTAGCGGCTTTTAGCGGATCAGCTGTTAAGCGGCCTATCAGCGGATCAGCTGTTAAGTGGCTTAGCGGCTTAGGAAAAGGGGGGAGGGGAAAAAACCCGCAGGAACTCGCAAGACATTTCGTCTTGCGAAGCAAGCCCATAGGGAAATTCATTTTGCGAAGCGCCTCCAAAACGGAAAACCCTTTCGTCTAGCGGGTTTTCCGTCTTGCGAGGCGTTCGTCTTGTGGGGCACCACTGTAGCCAATAATTCGTTACAGCATTTGAGAGGATAAGTTATAAAACATCTAAATTCTAAATTATCATAAGTTATAATAATTTAGAATTTAAATGTATTTTTGTATAATGTTTGATACTTCCAGCTGATGAAGGTGAATACATCGAAACAGGGCCCTGTCCTGGTTTCTGATCCATAATTTGACTTCTGACTTCTGCTTAATGATTGAAACTAAGACCTTCACGTCGAATCTGACTATGGACTAGCATGAACTTATCTCTATTCATAAACTCTTATATCTAATGCTCTAGCAAATGACTGTGTTATACATATCCTTATGAGTTTGAGTTTGTAATCTCCATCTGAGTTAATAATCCTTGTCAGAATACATACTTTTGAATGGATTAGTTTTTGTTACAATTGACTATCGATTTGTGAGTAGGGACCCCTCCCACTGCTGAAAATTCCATTGCCCTGAGTTCTTGGTGTGCTTTTTTCAAGGACGAAGGACTGCCAAGAACATGCCAAGGAGCAAGGATCGCCAAGACTCAGAAGAGCAGCAGGAAGAGTATATAAGAAGAGACTTTTCAGACTGCTTGCGCTTTCCTAGGGTACAGGGCGTCTCATATATGTTAAACAACAGATAAAAGAACCTATTTGGTCATATAACAGAGCCAACTCCTATGCGCTGAGGTCCCTTTGCCCCCTCAATGAAATATTTCAGGGGGTTGACCCCCCCAAAGCTTATGGACATTGCCTTTCAAATGGGTGTTTGCCACATCATGGGATCAATTGTGCAGGGTAGGGTTTACCCCCCGATATTTAATTTATCCGAAAGCAGCAGCACCCCTCCCGCACCCCCTCGGTTGGCCCTGTGGGTTAAACCACAGAGCCTAGGGCTTGCCGATCGGAAGGTCAGCAGTTCGAATCCCCATGAAGAGGTGAGCTCCCGTTGCTCAGTCCCTGCTCCTGCCAACATAGCAGTTCGAAAGTGCAAGTAGATAAACAGGTACTGCTCCAGAAGGAAGGAAACGGTGTTTCCATGTGCTGCTCTGGTTCGCCAGAAGCGGTTTAGTCATGCTGGCCATTGTTATGTCATTTATCAATTTATCGAAGGGAAACGATATTTCTCCTTCCAGTGTTTCAGTATCAGTCTTTTTGCAGATGTGAAGACATGGAAAATGCATTTATGTTGACTGATTGCCAGGTCCCATATATTCGGTATATAGTTAAGAGGATCTGAAATTATTAGCACTTTCCCCACCATGATATTTATATACCCTAATACTTCCCCCAGGGACGCGGGTGGCGCTGTGGTCTAAACTACAGAGCCAAGGACTTGCCGATCAGAAGGTCAGCAGTTCAAATCCCTGCAACAGGGTGAGCTCCCATTGCTCGGTCCCTGCTCCTGCCAACCTAGCAGTTCCAAAGCACAAAGTGCAAGTAGATAAATAGGTACCACTCTGGCGGGAAGGTAAACGGTGTTTCCGTGCTGTCAGGGGCTCAGGAGCAGAGGCACAGGAGAGGGAGGAACTGGAGAGCGAGGGGGAGGAATCCGAAGGGAGCGTAGGCGGTGACAGTGATCAGAGGGATTCCATGAGCCTCTCCAGCGAATCGGAAGATTCACAGAAGGGAGCGCCGATGGCCAGGGGAAGGGGGGTGCCAAGGGGGAAACCCCAGAAGGAAGGGGCCAGCGGGGACTCCCAGAGCAGCAGTTGGAAATCAGGACCAACTTCCCCACCAGAGCGCAGTGGGGGGGAGGAGTCCCAGGCATCGGGACCAGTGTTCTCACTACCAGCGAGAGGAGATGAGTCAGGATTGGCCACGCCTCCATCGGAGAGCGGGGGAACGGTCAAGAGGAAAGTTACCGGCTGGGCGCGTGCGCCAAGTTCAAATGTACAGGCAAGCGGCACAGCAGGCAGCCCGGATAGGGAACCAGGTCCTAAAGCCCGCCAGAAGGAGGGGCAAGACTCAGGGGGGTCAGCGTCAGAAGAGTCCAGAAAGGAGGAAACCCCAGGGGGCAGAAGGACCCAGAGGAGGAAAGAACAACGGAAGAGGTGGAGTAAGGCTAGAGTCTTAAACTGGTGTCTAAGAGGCGGAGACTCAGATGGAGCTTCGCTGGTCTAAGCTCTAAGACGTAGAGTTGCACGCTGCGGTTTGGAAATGGAAACTAATCTTCAATAAAGACTTTTATATGTTATTACTGGCTGGCGTTGGTCCTCTGTGAGCTGGGACCTAGAGGCAACTCTGAAACGTGCGCTGCTCTGGTTCACCAGAAGCGGTTTAGTCATGCTGGCCACATGACCTGGAAAAACTGTCTGTGGACAAATGCGGCTCCCTCATCCAGTAAAATGAGATGAGCGCCGCAACCCCAAAGTCGTCCGCGACTGGACCTAATGGTCAGGGGTCCCTTTACCTTTTACCTTTTAGCAGCAACCCTCCCGCACCCCCTCGGTTGGTGCCATGGGTTAAACCACAGAGCCTCTTGGGCTTGCTGATCAGAAGGTTGGCAGTTCAAATCCCCGCGATGGGGTGAGCTCCCATTGCTCTGTTCCACTTCTGCCAACCTAGCAGTTCGAAAGCACGTCAAAGTGCAAATAGATAAATAGGTACCACTCCGGCGGGAAGGTAAACGCCGTTTCTGTGCGCTGCTCTGGTTTCGCCAGAAGCGGTTTAGTCATGCTGGCCACATGACCTGGAAAAACTGTCTGCAGAAGCGGACAAACGCCGGCTCCCTCAGCCAGCAAAGCGAGATGAGCGCCGCAACCCCAGAGTCGGCCACAACTGGACCTAACGGTCAGGGGTCCCTTCACCTTTTAGCAGCACCCCTCCCGCACCCCCTCGCTCCCACTCACCCATCTGCCAGCCATAGTTGAAGTTGGTGGTGACAGGAAATGTGTATTTGTCCTCCGGGTTCAAGAGCAGGCGCAGCTTCAGGTAGCGCTTGCGCCCTTCGTCCTCGTGCGAGATGCCCTGGTATAAGAGGTTGCGCAGCTCGCGGGGCGCAGGCCTCATTTCCATCTCCAGGATCGCGGCGTCCACCCCGGTCAGGTCTCGCTCCCGCGCCAGCCCTACGGGGGCTGCTGTGAGAGACGGGATGGGGCGCTGGGGGGTTACGTCCAGTGGGGCCGGCTTGACGGAGGGGAGCCGTAAGGTGTTGTCCACAGCCTTCTTCCGACGCTCCCTCTGCGCCTGCTGCTTGGCCTTCACGATGGCGCCGTACTTCTGGTGCCAGCGGTAGCGCATCACGAGCTCTTTGTTGTACTCCTCCTTCCAGAAGTTCTGCTGTAGGGTGTCCATGTTCAGCGGCCGCGCCATGGCTGGCTAAGGGATCTGCGGGCAGTGCCCAGGACTGTCCTCGATGCCACAAGCCGACCGGTGAGCCAGAGTCAGGGTGCCAGGGGTGGGCATCCCTGGGGAGACCTTCTTGGGGTAGGCAGCGCCTCACAGATGCTTCAAGCAGCCCCTTGTGATGTCATGGGTCTCCCCAGCCTCCTGCCAAAGGCATTGGTGGGGGGCAAAGGGATCCTCAGCGGTGGCCCAGCTATGCCCTTATCCAGCTATGCCCTTAGCCTAACTCAGGGGTAGGCAACCTAAGGCCCCGGGGGCCAGATGCAGCCCAATCACCTTCTCAATCTGGCCCACGGATGGTGCGGGAATCAGCGTGTTTTTACATGAGTAGAATGTGTGCTTTTATTTCAAATGCATCTCTGGGTTATTTGTGGGGCCTGCCTGGTGTTTTTACATGAGTAGAATGTGTGCTTTTATTTAAAGTGCATCTCTGGGTTATCTGTGGGGTCTGCCTGGTGTTTTTATATGAGTAGAATGTGTGCTTTTATTTAAAGTGCATCTCTGGGTTATCTGTGGGGTCTGCCTGGTGTTTTTACATGAGTAGAATGTGTGCTTTTATTTAAAATGCATCAAAATATAGCCTGGCCCCCCAAATGGTCTGAGGGATGGTGGACCAGCCCATGACTGAAAAAGGTTGCTGATCCCTGGCCTAACTCCTGTTGTTGGTGCTCTGGTAACCTTATTATTATTATTATTATTACTACTACTACTACTACTATTATTTTATATAGAATGCACACACAACAATACAACTTCTTGTTGTTGTTGTTTAGTCATTTAGTCATGCCCGCCTCTTTGTGACCCCCTGGACCAGAGCACGCCAGGCACTCCTGTCTTCCACTGCCTCCCACAGTTTGGACAAACTCATGCTGGTAGCTTCAAGAACACTGTCCCACCATCTCGTCCTCTGTCGTCCCCTTCTCCTTGTACAACTACAAGCATTCAAATACAGTGGTAACTCGGGTTACAGACACTTCAGGTTACAGACTCCGCTAACCCAGAAATATTACCTCAGGTTAAGAACTATGCTTCAGGAGGCAGTGGAAGACAGGAATGCCTGGTGTGCTCCGGTCCAGGGGGTCACGAAGAGGCGGACACGACTAAACAACAACATTTTAAAGCAGCATTCGAACACGGTTTGGCATGGAGTCTACTAGTTTCAAACAGTGACTGTTGCTTCTTGCATCCCTGTACCACACTCAAATCAGCGCCTGAATTAGCTTGTCGATAGCCGTAGTCTGCAGCACAGAGGCGACTTTTGCATATTGCCACCAATTCTCAATGGGGAATTCCCTGCCAATCAAGTACCGTATTTTTTGCTCTATAAGACTCACTTTTTCCCTCCTAAAAAGTAAAGGGAAATGTGTGTGCGTCTTATGGAGCGAATGCAGGCTGCGCAGCTATCCCAGAAGCCAGAACAGCAAGAGGGATTGCTGCTTTCACTGCGCAGTGATCCCTCTTGTTGTTCTGGCTTCTGAGATTCAGAATGTTTTTTCTTGTTTTCCTCCTCCAAAAACTAGGTGCGTCTTGTGGTCTGGTGCGTCTTATAGAGCGAAAAATATGGTTGCCTGTATTTGCTGCTCTGTCCTGAATTTCTTCACCACTTTCGATGTGTGACAGGGGGCTAGGTCCTGCTGCAACATCCCAGTGCCGTCAGGATACCTCCTTTTCCAGCTCTGGAACAGCTTTCTTTCGTAGAACCTCAATATATTGTGGCGAGCGCATCGTTCCTTCTGTTGGCTGCAGGCTTCCGACACCATAATGATCAACTGACTTTTTGTGTTTGTTTTGAATACAGGATTACGAGTAAGACAGAAAACATGCTTTGTTTCAATTAATTTGCACAAGGATGTAGGTGACATTTGACATTACCCTTCAATCTTCCCAGTAGCGGTTGTTTTGTTATGAATGGGTGCCCCTCACCCCAATGGGCAAAGACACAGCACCCTGTGTCTTGCAAAGGCAGTCCCATCTCTTGGAGACAGGAGAATGAGCTAGTGTCAATAATAATAATAATAATAATAAAAAATTTTATTTATACCCCACCCTCCTCGGCCAGAGCCGGGCTCAGGGTGGCTAACATCAGTAAAATTACAATGGAAACATAATGGGGGGAGGACCCAGTTTAAAATACAGGTTAAAATGCAGTCTCATTTTAAAAGTAGCCGATAGATCAAGACCATAAGGGGAGGGAAACATAAGGGTCAGACTGAGTCCGAACCAAAGGCCAGGCGGAACAGCTCTGTCTTGCAGGCCCTGCAGAAAGATGTCAAGTCCCACAGGGCCCTGGTCTCTTGTGACAGAGCGTTCCACCAAGTCGGGGCCAGTACTGAAAAGGCCCTGGCCCTAGTTGAGACCAATCTAACCACCTTGCGGCTTGGGACCTCTAAAGTGTTGTTATTTGTGGACCTTAAGGTCCTCTGCGGGGCAGACCAGGAGATGCGGTAATGTAAAAGGGGGGGGGGAGGCAGAGAGCTTTGCCTACTGCTGGCGTGCTTGCTGCCAGCTCAACAGACATGGGGCAGCTGAGTTGGAGAACTTCCTCATTGCAGTTTCAGGGAAAGAATGACCCACACAGTCAAAGCTGAAAATAATTCCTGGCTCTGGACAGGAGATGGAGAGGAGGAAAGAATACCAGTGGAAAAAAGGATAGTGATTCACAGGAAGTTTTTATTGAGTCCACTCCAAGTGTTGGTTCCTCCCCTCAATTTAACAGGTTCATTCACAAGGAATCACAAAAATAATAACGACGATTAGCTATTATTAAAGATCACATTCAGAACAAAACGAACAGCACAAGTCATAAACATGGAAAAGCAGAGAATACGGTTGGGTGTCGATTTTCTCTCTGAGACTCACCCCAGGCAGGAGTTTTGCAAGAAACAAGTGGTATTCGGTGGAGAATATTTGTGCAAATCGGGGGCTACAGAGAGATCTGATGGAGGACGGCAGAATGAAAGCGGCAGAATTTATTCCCGGCGCGACACCACCTCTGATGAGGTATAATGACATTTTCTCCTGCATGCATCCTCGAGACGCAAATCTGCTAGAATCTGCGTTTCAGTTTAATTAAAGATCACTGGTTTGCACTTCACAGATAGGAGTGTGTGTGTGTGTGTGTGTGTGTGTGTAGATTTGGGTTGTAAGTGTATTGCTGCATCAACAACCAGGGATCAGGACTTTAGCCCTGAAGGACACGGAAATGTTGGGCCTTCAAAAGATCCCAAATTGTTCTGCTGAGAAATATACCTTGGGACCCCCTTTTGTGGGGTGGAAGAAAGGGCCATAGGAGTATATGTAGAGGTTCCCTGGTCAATTACGGCACCAGAGGGAACTCAAACACAGCTCCAGTTATGCTGGGGGGCGAGGGAAGTAGTGGCAGCACTCCTATTGCAGCAGAAAGTGCGAAATTAGCTCCCAGCTGTCCCCACCCTCCCAGCTCCCAAAATACAGCAGACACACTAGAGAGCTAGAAATTTCAAACAGCAGGAACGTAGGGGACCAGAGGGACAACCCCTGGGCAGGGAGAGAAAGGGTGGTAAATGTGCCGGAGCAACAGGAGAGGAGGGGAAGGCTCTTGATGGAAGAGTTGATGCTGGAGGGGCAGCCGGTCTATCGCAGGTCCTCGGCAGAGAACATTCCCTTGGCGCGGCGCAGGATCGAGTCCTTGGAGGCATCGTAAGGGTGCTCTTTGGAAGGGATTTCCAGCACCGCCGGGATGGACTTGGTGTGGGCGTCGATGGCGTGCCGGATCATCTCCGCAATGTACTGGTTGATGAGGACGATGCCAATGTCGTCGCGGCACAGGAAGCTCCTGGGGACAGGGAAGGGCAGAGCAAAAGAGGGTCACTGCTGGCCTGCCCCAAAGGGGGTCCCTAGTACTTTCTGGGGGCCGGGAGACAGCCGCCAGGCCAGCTGGGTGACTGGTACCTGGAGCCTGTTGCAACAGCAGACAAGGGGGAAACGTTGTCTCATTTATACCTCAAAGCGTTGCATCGCAGCTAACCGATTGAGGTTGAATCCTGATAAGACAGAAGTACTGTTTCGGGGGGACAGGGGGCGGGTGGGTGTGGGGGACTCCCTGGTCCTGAATGGGGCAACTGTGTCCCTGAAGGACCAGGTGCGCAGCTTGGGAGTCATTCTGGACTCACAGCGGTCCATGGAGGGGCAGATCAATTCTGTGTCCAGGGCAGCTGTCTACCAGCTCCATCTGGTACGCAGGATGAGACCCTCCTTCCTTGCAGACTGTCTCGCCAGAGTGGTGCATGCTCTGGTTATGTCTCGCTTGGACTACTGCAATGCACTCTCCATGGGGCTACCTTGGAAGGTGACCCGGAAATTGCAACTAATCCAGAATGCGGCATCTAGACTGGTGACTGGGAGCGGCCACCGAGACCATATAACACCGGTCTTGAAAGACCTGCATTGGCTCCCAGTACGTTTCCAAGCACAATTCAAAGTGTTGGTGCTTTAAAGCTCTAAACGGTCTCGGTCCAGTATACCTGAAGGAGCATCTCCACCCCCATCATTCTGCCCGGACGCTGAGGTCCAGCACCGAGGACCTTCTGGCGGTTCCCTCCCTGCAAGAAGTGAGGTTACAGGGAACCAGGCAGAGGGCCTTCTCGGTGGTGGCACCTGCCCTGTGGTACGCCCTCCCACCAGATGTCAAGGAAATAAACAACTATCTGACTTTTAGAAGACATCTGAAGGTTTTTAATATTTGATGAATTATTGTATTTCAGTATTTTGCTGGAAGCTGCTCGGAGTGGCTGGGGAAACCCAGCCAGATGAGTGGGGTATAGATAAATAATTATTATTATTATTATTATTATTATTATTATTATTATTATTTATTGTGAGATCTGCAATAATAATAACTTTAGGGGGTTAGATGACCCTCAGGCTCCCTTCCAACAAGACCAGCACAGAAGCCACACTGCATTGAAGGAGAGACAATCTCAGAAGTGGACCCTGGCCCACTGCAAGTTCAAAGCTTCCCCGCTTCGTATGCACCAGCCAAGAGCCACCAGCCCCCCGGGTCAGCAAAGGGCACATTCAGCAGAAGGATCTGCCACAAGGAGCTTCTTCAAGGTCACAGGAAAAGCAGGCAGGTCCTTCATTGGGTGCCAGGCAGCAGAGAGGGCTGGCGGAGGGCGGCTGCGGCCGGATCCGAAGGGCCTGGCTGGGACAGGGTGTTTGTGTGTAAACAGAGCACTGCCTGAACCCAGCTTCTTCCAGAAAGGGGGTTGGGGGGGGGGGAGAGAGAGAAAGCCACCCATTCCCTTTGCTGTACACCAGGCGTGGTCAACTCCCAAGAGACTGCGATCTACCCACAGAGTTAAAAACTGGCAGTGATCTACCTCCCTTTTTGGGGGTGCAGGGCAAAGTGGCTGAGCTTTTTTTAGGGGAGCCAATGATCAACCGGTGATCTACCACAGACGTCCAGTGATCTACCATTAGATCATGATCTACCTGTTGGAGATGCCTGCATGTACACAAAAGGGGCTTAGAATTGCAGGGCTGGGACATAAATATTCGATTTTTAAGAGGGGCAATTCGAGAATGAGTTATTAACAGTGACTGGCCTTTCAGGCTTCCTCCATGTGATTGGAGTTCCCTTTTCGAATAATAAGAATTATGTGTCAGGGGGAGGAGGCATCAGGATTTTAGAGATGCTTAGGTGGGGCATGGGAACCACTGATCTAGTCCAATGAAGGAATCACAGACTTCAGGAGGCAACGCTGGAAAGTACCACAAAATTGCATTGGAGCGTAAATATGGTTGGGTTGCACTCAGCGGCCTGGGTTCAGATGCCATCCCTAAACTACGCTTGGCATCAGCCTAAGGCATGGGTAGGCAAACTAAGGCCCCGGGGGCTGGATTCGGCCCAATCGCCTTTTAAATCCGGCCCACGGACGGTCCGGGAATCAGTGTGTTTATACATGAGTAGAATGTGCCCCTTTATTTCAAATGCACCTCTGGGTTATTTGTGGGGCATAGGATTTCATTCTCCCCCCCAAAAAAAAAAATATATAGTCCGACCCCCCACAAGGTCTGAGGGACAATGGACCGGCCCCCTGCTGAAAAAGTCTGCTGACCCCTGGACCAAGGTAAGGTAAAGGTAAAGGACCCCTGGACGGTTAAGTCCAAACAAAGGCAACTCTGGGGTTGCTGCGCTCATCTCGCTTTCAGGCCAAAGGAGCCGGTGTTTGTCCACAGACAGCTTTCCGAGTCATGTGGCCAGCAGGTCTAAACCGCTTCTGGCGCAACGGAACACTGTGATGGAAACTAGAGCGCATGGAAACGCCGTTTTCCTTCCCGCCGGAGCGGTACCTATTTATCTACTTGCACTGGTGTGCTTTTGAATTGCTAGGTTGGCAGGAGCAGGGACCGAGCAATGGGAGCTCACCCCATTGCAGGGATTCAAACCGCCAACGTTCTGATCGGCAAGCCCTAAACTCTGTGGTTTAGCCCACAGCGCCACCCGCGGCCCTAGGGCAAGGCTGCACAAGCTCTAGGGCCCAGGAGCCACCCTCCCCACTCGTTTCCCCTTCTGCTTTGGGAAGGGCCATTGTTGCGTGGCAGAGCATCTGAAATGTAAGAAACCGGAAACAGACGAGGGCAGAAACAAGCCACATTTATGAGAACCAGGCCCTTGCTTTGAATCCTACCAGCAAGGTCACTGGGGGTGACCTTGCTGGGCACCCTCTGATTCTCTCAGCCCAGCCTACCTTGTAAGGCTGTTGTTGTGGGGGGTGAAAAGAGGAGGGGTGGGGGGAGCCACGTAAATGCCCCTATGGGGCTCCTCGGAGGAGAGAGAAAAGGGGGGGGAATGTCAATAAAATTCAGAGGACAACAAGTGGATAATGGCGCTTTTTAAACATATATATATATATAAACATACATATACATAAACATACACACACATATAGCTGTTCTTTCAGATTTGCATACACACACATAAACACACACACACACACACACACACACACAGAGACAAACATATATATATATATACACACACACAAACACACATATCTGTTCTTGCAGATTTGCATACACACACACACACACATACACACACACACACACACAAACACACATATCTGTTCTTGCAGATTTGCATACACACACATACACACACACACACAAACACACATATAGCTGTTCTTGCAGATTTGCATACACACACACACACACATAAACACACACACACACACAGAGACAAACATATATATATATATACACACACACACACACAAACACACATATCTGTTCTTGCAGATTTGCATACACACACATATACACACACACACACACACAAACACACATATCTGTTCTTGCAGATTTGCATATACACACACACACACACAAATATACACACACACACACACACACACACAAACACACATATAGCTGTTCTTGCAGATTTGCATACACACACACACACACACACATCTGTTCTTGCATTTGCATATTATACACACACACACACACACACACACACACAAAGAGGACCCTCCCCCCCGTGCCCGCAGAATGGTCTCTCCCGAGGACCCCCCCCGTCCCCGTCCCCGGGGCGCCTTGGTCTCTCCCGCGCCGTCTCCCCGGCAACCGCGCCCCCTCCCCCCTCACCGGAAAGCGTCCTCGATCTCGGCCAGCGCCGTCTCCTTCTCCACCACCAGGAAGTTGGGGCGGCGGTGCTTGTCGAGCTCGCCGACGCCGCCCAGCAGGAACCCGGTCACGGTGTCCTCGTCGCCCAGCACCGCGATCAGCTTCCCCCGGCCGGCCATGGCTGCTGACGGAGGACGAGGAGGAGGAGCGCGCTTCCGCGAAGAATGGCCCCGCGCAGCCGCCGTAAGGAGGTTTTATGCGGCGGGCGGGGGAAACCGCGGGGAGGGGAGGCGCAGGCGCGGTGCCCGCGGGGGGGCGTGCCCTCCTGAGACGCATGCGTGGTGGCGGGTGGAGAAGCTTTACGGAGAAAGGGCGGAAGAGCAGCCTCTTCCACAGAGATAAGAAAAATGCAGAGTGATACATGGGTTGTTTTTACTCCGGGTTAACTAGACGCCTTTTTGATTTCTTTCCCTTGATTTGGCCGGATTGTTTGGGGAATGAGTTTTTTTCCACATCTTCAGAGCAAAGAACTAATTGCAGCCTTTCCTTCAGGAGCATAAAGGTAAAGGACCCTTGACCATTAGGTCCAGTCATGGCCGACTCTGTGATTGCAGCGCTCATCTCGCTTTACTGGCCGAGGGAGCCGGCGTACTGCTTCCGGGTCATGTGGCCAGCAGGACTAAGCCGCTTCTGGAGAACAAGAGCAGCACTTGG
This sequence comes from Podarcis gaigeae, assembly GCF_964106915.1. Lineage (NCBI taxonomy): Eukaryota > Metazoa > Chordata > Lepidosauria > Squamata > Lacertidae > Podarcis > Podarcis gaigeae. The sequence goes on from NC_139686.1 coordinate 4,391,705, forward strand.
AAACGCCGTTTACCTTCCCGCCAGAGTGGTACCTATTTATCTACTTGCACTTTGATGTAATTTCGAACTGCTGGGTTGGCAGAAGCAGGGACCGGGCAACAGGAGCTCACCCCGTCTTGGGGATTCGAACCACCAACCTTCTGATCGGCAAGTCCTAGGCTCTGTGGTTTAGAGTTAGACCACAGCGCCACCCATGTCCCTTTTAATCATGAATTATGGGTGTGTGTAAATTAAAAACTCAGAAAGGAAAAAAGGGTTGGGAAAGGGAGGGTGCTGAGTTTACCCATAATGCCAAGCCATAGTTAAACCACGGTTTGTAAGCTAACAATAAACCATTGCTTCATATTGTGTTTTGTTGCCGGTAAGCAAAGCATAGAATTATAGCGTTAGAAGGGGACAAATTGGTTCAACCCCCTGCAATGCAGGAATCACAACTAAAGAGGCACGGCACATAGAAACATGCGCAGCTTAAGAATTCCATGCCATGGAATGTGCAGTTAGGAATAGCATTAAATTTCAGAAAAAAATAATAACTGGATATGACAAAGATGGGACCTGACCCAATGGATTCAAATGACAATAAGGAGATTTCAAGTCAACATTAGAAAGAACTTTCTGAAGGTAAGAGCCATTCGATGCTGCAAATGGAGAAGACTCAGGGCTGGATTTAGATTTGATAAGGCTCTAAGCTACTGAACAGGTGACCGGGGTGGTGCAGTGTTCTAAACCTCTGAGCCTCTTGGGCTTGCCATCAGAAGGTTGGCGGTTTGAATCCCCATGATGGGGTGAGCTCCCATTGCTCACTCCCTGCTCCTGCCCACCTAGCAGTTCGAAAGCACGTCAAAGTGCAAGTAGATCAATAGGTACCGGTCCAGTGGGAAAGTAAACGGTGTTTCCGTGCGCTGCTCTGGTTCGCCAGAAGCGGTTTAGTCCTGCTGGCCATGTGAGCTGAAAGCTGTACGCCGGCTCCCTCGGCCAATAAAGCGAGATGAGCGCTGCAACCCCAGAGTCATCTGCGACTGGACATAATGGACAGGGATACCTTTACCTTTATAATTCACGATTATAAAGATATTAAGGTTTGCAATTAATTACATCACATTTAACCTGTCCCTAATAAGAGTAGCTTCCCGTTTTTCCTAAAACTCTCTTGCTGATTGTCTCCTTCCCTCTCGTGGTTGTTCGCATCTCAAAATGTCGTTCATCATCGCCCCAGATTTTGCTCTTGAAGGGGTCTGTTCTTGGTGTCTGTTAAACAACCACGGTTTGTAGCCTTATGAGGCTTTGCCCTCGGGTGGGAAAAATATTGCGCCCGGGAAAGGGAAAATGGGAGTCAACAGACACTCAAGGAATAGTTTCGGAGAAAAAGCTTTAATTCTACCATCCATGAACTGGTAGAAGGAGCAAGTGTGATAGCTCACAAACAAGCACGAGTTCACAGTCATATGCACAGAGTATATATTCCCCTTCCAGTTCCCTCCCCTTTCTCCTCCCTCAGGAGTCCTGCCGCATGTTGTGTTTCCTGAGCATGTACAGAAAGCTCCTGTCTTGGACTCTTGGCACCCTTCCCAGGAAAAGGGAATGAGAGTGGTTCAGAATGTCCAAAGATGTTGCAACTGAATGAGATAAGATTCAGTTCTCAGGCTTGCTCTGACAGAGCCTATTAGCTTTTTGAAGCCTTCTTGTACTGATAAAAAGTAACGGTTTGCCTTTGCCACAGAAAGCAGAGGAAAACTTTAGCTGTGGATTTTTTAGAAGACAAAAGGAATTTTGGAGATTTGAGGCCTGAGGTGATTATTGGGGGGGGGGTGACGTCGGGCCTAGGTGGTGTCACCTGTCCTCACTTCCTTCAGGTTTAGGGTTATGTCTGAACCGGGATTGTGTTCTTTGGTAACGGGAGATTAGGCTGCACCAGTAAGCCCCTCCAAGCCCTTACAGGCGTCCACCGAAAGAAAAAGGAATCTGGATATGCTCTGCAGGATTTTACCCAGCAAACGCACACACAAAAACAGGCCACACCACTGCATTTTAAAAGCAAGTCATCTTTATTGCCTGGGGGGGGCAGGTGGGCTAGGCTCTGACGCTCTGGGTCTCCCACTGCCCACCATAGGAAACATGCAACCACAAACACATTGCTATAAAAAAGCCCCCACCTCGAGGGGCTGTCAGTTACAAACAGTCCCGCCCGTGTGGGCCAGGATTCTTATCATCCCGTTTCCCCAATATTTCTTTATTATCATTATTTTTCTTTCCCGCCCCCTTTCTCCATCGTTTTCTATATAAAAAGGCTTTCCTCGCTCTTTTTCTCTCTCTCTCCGGCTTGGGCTGCCCCCATTCCCAGCGACAGCAAACCAGTTTGCGGAAGGGGTGGGAGGAGAAGGCACGGAAAACCCTCAACGGGTCTACTCTGGGGTGGGGCGAAATCCCCAAAACTTTGGCCTCGGTCAGCTGAGAAGGTCTGCTGCATAAACCCCCATCCAACGAGCAGGGGGGTCGCATGGCGGACCTTCCTGGGAGACTCTACCCCACCCAGCCTTCGCTCTCGCTTAAAACAGTATCCTTCCCTTCAACCCTCACCTGTCCCACAAGCCATCGCCACTTGACGGGGCAGCTGCTCCTATAGTTCGGGGGGGTCACGGATGACCCCGGTCCACCTGGTCCCAGCAGAAGTCTTCTAAACAACCCTGCATTCTGCTTCCCCTTCTTCCTTCACTGGGCTGCCTCCATCTCCGAAAAAGCGAAACTCGTTCAGCGGCGCCGGGAGACGAATGCCCCGGCGCCTGCGGTGTGAAAAATCTGGGCCCATAACCTGCTAAGCTCTGCCTTTCTCACCCCTCTTGCAACCCACTTTTTCGGGCAGAACCTCGTGGGTCCACTGTCGGGGGGCGCCCCGCCACACGCCCCCTACCTGGTGAACGCCAACTCCTGACACTTCCTCCTCCGCGACTTCCGGTTTCCTCCCCCCCTTTATCCCCTCCCCATTCTGAACCCACCCTTTCCCAGCTACAACGGTGCACACCCCTTGCCCTTCCCCCCCGTCCCCCCCCCACAAACACCTTCACAGCCGGGAGAAATAGTTAAAAAGGCAAAAAAAAAAAGCGCCCCCAAACAGGCGAAAGGAATTGTCCCGAGGTTTCTCGTGGTGCTGGCCCCGCCCTGGGGCAACGTGGGGAGGGGTTTGGGAGGGGGGCAGTCTTTGGCGTGGGGGGGCGCAGGGCGGGGCCCAGACGAGGGGGGATAGGTGCCAGCCCCCTCCTCCTCCTAAGGGACGTTGACTTGGTAGGGGCTTCCGGGAACGCTCTCGTCGCCCCACTTGACGATGAGGATGTAGTCGCCCTTCTCCTTGACGGTGTACGTGACGTTGTAGACACGGTTGCCCATGTGCTTGACATAGACCTCGTCGCAGGGGGTCTTGGGGCCGTGGACCCCCACCATCAGCATGTTGGTGCCTGCGGAATAATCATAAGAAGAATAAGAGTCAGAAGAATTAGGATTGCTTTAAAAACTACCATATTTTTCGCTCTATAGGACGCACTTTTCCCCCTCCAAAAATTAAGGGGAAATGTGTGTGCGTCCTATAGAGTGAATGCAGGCTGTGCGGCTAAGCCCAAAGCCAGAACGCTGTTCTAGCTTGGGGTTAGCTGCGCAAAGCCTCCGCAGGGCAGCGGGGTGCCTTCACCCCGCTGACCTGCGGAGGCTACAAAGGCTGTCCCTGAAGCCTCAAGCCTTTGCAGTGCAGCGGGACCTCGCGCTGAGCTCTGAAGTCTTCAGGGATCTTTGAGGCTGAAGTCTTCAGGGATCTTTGAGGCGCGCAGCCTTTGCGCTGTTCCCCGACCTGCTCTTTGGGGCTGCCGGGGGGAGAAAGCAGCGCTTCCCCCCGCCAGCCCCAAAGAGCAGGGCGAAAGGAACCTGAAGCCCCCGGAGCCCAGAGGCTTTGGGTTGCCTTCACTGAAGCCTCCAGAGCGAGAGGGGTCAGTGCGCACTGACCCCTTTCGCTCTCCAGGCTTCCAAGGTAGCCTCCTGAAGCCTCCAGAGCGCAGCGGGAACTCCTACTGCGATCCGGAGGCTTCGGGTGAACGCACCTTGAATGCACCTTGATTTAGAGGGGGAGAACAAGAAAAAAATTATTTTTTCCTGTTCTCCCCCTCCTATGGTCTGGTGCGTCCTATAGAGCGAAAAATACAGTATCTCACAAAACACGGCTCCAACCACAACATTCCAGAGATTCCACGATGCTTACCAGCCTTGCTGCAGTCGACGGTGAAAGTGTTCTTCTGTCCAACAAAGGCTTTTGTCAGCCCAGGCCCCCGGGCGACCACCTTGCTGGCATCGGAGGAGAACTTGGGCAGGGCGCTGTAGCTGCCGCCCACCGAGGATGATGAAGATGAGGAGGAGGCCCTGGTCACCGTCTCCACCAGGACCGTCGAGGTTTCGTGGAGGCTGTGCCCGCCTGACAGGCGGGGTCCTGGGGAAAGGGACAGAGAGGCAGGAATGAAGAGACCCCGTTGGCTTTTTTCACGTAACTGACCTCTGGAACTTCCTGCCACTGGAGGGAGGTGACAGCCACCGGACTCCAAGAGCGGATTAGGCAAACTCGTGGGCTATGGGTGGCTCCTAGGCTCTGCCTCTGTGGTGGTGGCCCAAGAGGGCCACAATAAACATGAGAAGGTGTACCCCTGTAAATCCTTGAGTGTGCTTCTAATAGGGAAATTATGGTAGCCTGTTGCTTAATGAAACTGATGGATATGATAATCTTTATTGTCATTGTCCCATACAGAACAACGAAACTGAAAAAATCTACATCAGACATTCAAAAACTAGCAAGCCTGCTATCCCAGGTATCCCAGCCTGGTTAACCCCCTAAAAACTCTGATACCCCATAATTAAAGACAACATACTCCCACAGAGACTCCTTACACTGCGTTTAAACCCAAATCGCATTTGGATAGAAGCTGTTTCTCAGGCGGCTAGTCCTAGTCTTTATAACCCTGGACCTTCTTCCAGAAGGCAGGAGCTGAAAGAGATCATTTCCGGGGTGCGCACTATCCTGCGCTATCTCTGCCGCTTTCTTATGGCACTTGGGAGCATAGATCCAAGGTGGGAAGAGTGCACCCAATTATTCTCTCCGCAGTCTTTACAACCCTGGACAGCAAGCTTCTGAGTTACACAGGACGCTTCTTCTTCTTCAGGGTCTACTCTAGAGGGAAAAGCTGCTAGTTATGGCACGTCTATGGACCAGTTGTGAGTTTGGTCCTGGTGCAAAGGATGCAGATGCTGTTCTTCCTTGGAACGCTGTTTGGATCTGCCTCTAGCGGGGGCGCCAGAGGGATCTTTGCACCGCGACACCGGATATACGTAAGACGGCCCACCTCGCAAGATATCTACCTGTGACCTTGGCCTTGAAGGGACTGCCCACGATGTGCTGGGGTCCGCCGTACTTGATGGAGATGAGGTAGTTTCCGGGCGCCATGGGCATGTAGGTGACCTTGTGGCCCTCGGGGTACTCCTGGCAGTCCATCTGCACTTTGGAGGGGCCGTCGATGGTGACCGAGAGGGCCCCCGACCCTGTGTTCCGCGTCTTCACGAAGAACTCGGAAGAGACACCTGCCGAAGGAGAAGATGGGGGGTTAAGGAACTCTGAGCTGCGAGAGGACGGGGGAGAAATTGAGAAAGGCCAGCCCCGCGGAGCGCTTCCTCAGCTGATAATTTCATTGTTCTTTCCCCCCAAAATTTAATAATAATAATAATAATAATAATAATAATAATTATTATTATTATTATTATTATTATTATTAATACCCCAGCCACTCTGGGCAGCTTCCAGCAAAATATTAAAATACAATAATTCATCAAATTTTAAAAGCTTCCCTAAACAGGGCTGCCTTCAGATTTATTTATTTATTTATTTATTGGATTTTCCATATTAAAATGTACATTCACAACATACTATATATAAAAACAAGATTCCCAAGAACCTCCTCCCCTTTGTGGGTCTTATTGTTAGTCCTTTCCTTCTGCCTCTTTTATAATAATCCAGATTTTTATATCTCCATAGCTCCTTGTTACATTACAAGTGTTACTGCAGTCCCACTAACAGTTTTAACCGTTTGCAATTAAGATAAATTGTAAATTCCCCCTATTCCTTATTAAAGTTTTGGTCCTCCTGATTTCTGATTCTTCCGGTCATGTTTGCCATTTCAGCGTAGTCCATCAACTTAATTTTCATTGTTCTATCATGTTTCCTAAACTGCTTTGCCAGTCGTTGGGGTATATATATATATATATATATATATATATATATATATATATATAACTTTCATGAAATAAGTAACCACTAAGAACGGCTAAGTAATTTGTAACAACTGGGGCCTGAGCTTGCTCCCTCTTCCTCTTCCCTCCTCCTCCCTTCTTCCTTTTGTGCTGTCTCTTGGAAGACCACTGCAGGCGGGGGCTGACTTTTTTCTCTGATTGTTTCGACCGATCTGGTGCAAGCCACTCGTTTGTGCCTGAAGAAGGAGGGGCAGGGTGTGTGTGCTTCTAATAATAATAAAATAATAATAAAAGTTAATCGGGTGGAATAAGGGAGCTGGGAGGTGATACTATAGGCGCTGCTCCAGACTTGGCAATGAAGGTCAAGAGCGGTCTGACAAATATGAAAGTTGGCCAATGTGAGGGTGAGTTGCAAGGAATTGCAGCTGTTACAGCCTAAATTATTTATTTATTTATTTATACCAACCATTCTGGACAGTTTCCAACAAAAGACAGTGGACGCTCGGGTTGCAAACATGATCTGTGCGGGATGACCTTTGTACCCACAGTGGCGCGTCTGTGCACACACGGGTTGCGATTCGGCGCCTCTGCGCATAGCGCGATTTAGCGCTTCTGCGCATGCGCAACCGCCGAAACCCGGAAGTAACCCGTTCCGGTATTTCCGGGTTTCAGTGGTCCGCAAGCCGAAAAAACACGACCTGAAGCGTCTGTAACCCGAGGTATGAGTGTACATTAAAACATCAGTCATTAAAAACTTCCCTAAACAGGGATGCTTTCAAATGTCTTCTGAAAGTCGGATAGCTGCTTATTTCCTTCACATCTGAAGGGAGGGCGTTCCACAGGGCGGGCGCCACCACCGAGAAGGTCCTCTGCATGGTTCCCTGTAAGCTTACTTCTCGCAATGAGGGAACCGCCAGAAGGCCCTCGGAGCTGGACCTCAGCGTCCGGGCTGAACGATGGGAGTGGAGACGCTCCTTCAGGTCTACTGGACCGAGGCCGTTTAGGGCTTTCAAGGTCAGCACCAACACTTGGAATTGTGCTCAGAAACGTACTGGGACTCAATGGCAGCTGATGGGAGGACAAGGTGCTTACCTGTGGTTCCGCCCTCCAGGCCTGGCCCATAGGCTGTGACGAGTCCTGGGTCACCGGCCTGACTCTGTTCCCCAACACGGATCTTGAAGGGGCTGCCGGGGATGTGTCTCCCGTTGAACCGGACGTCGATGGAGTGGACGCCGTTCTCGTGGGGGATGAAGCGAATGGCGTACTTGTCTGTGGAGGGACGAATTAAGTACTTAACCCGAGGTACCACTGTATTCATTGAAACAACCTTGAAGTATCAATGACTTCCCTTCTTCTCCTTCCACGGTTCATTTTGCATAACATAGTAAAGGTATGGGGTAAAGGGACCCCTGACCATTAGGTCCAGTCGTGACCAACTCTGGGGTTGCGGCGCTCATCTCGCTCTATAGGCCAAGGGAGCCGGCGTTTGTCCACAGACAGTTTTTCCAGGTCATGTGGCCAGCATGACTAAGCTGCTTCTGGCGAACCAGAGCAGCACACGGAAACGCCGTTTACCTTCCCGCCGGAGCGGTACCTATTTATCTACTTGCACTTTGACATGCTTTCGAACTGCTAGGTTGGCAGGAGCAGGGACTGAGCAACGGGAACTCACCCCATTGCGGGGATTCGAACCGCCGACCTTCTGACCGGCAAGTCCTAGGCTCTGTGGTTTAACCCACAGCGCCACCCGCGTCCCTTTGCATAACATAAATTCCTGCATATTTTATATAAACTCAACCATTCAGTATTCCATTATTACTTCCATTAAAACTTATTTACACCATTGAATTTATCTTAATGCTGCCCGTGTTTTAAAGTACACACAGTCCCCCCCCCATATAATCAATAAACATTTTCCAGTCTTCTCTAAACATATGTTCTTCTTGTTCTCTTATTCTGTATGTTAAATCTGCAAGCTGCGCGTATTCTATAAGGTTAAGCTGCCATTATTTTTTGGTTGAGACCTCGCTCAATTTCCAATTTGGGTAGTTCTTCAAGGAATAAAGGTAAAGGGACCCCTGACCATTAGGTCCAGTCGTGGCCGACTCTGAGGTTGCGGCGCTTATCTCACTTTATTGGCCGAGGGAGCCGGCATACAGCTTCCGGGTCATGTGGCCAGCAGGACTAAGCCGCTTCTGGCGAACCAGAGCTGCGCACGGATACGCCGTTTACCTCCCCGCCGGAGCGGTACCTATTTATCTACTTGCACTTTGATGTGCTTTCGAACTGCTAGGTTGGCAGGAGCAGGGACCGAGCAACGGGAGCTCGTTGTGGGGATTCGAACTGCCGACCTTCTGATTGGCAAGTCCTAGTCTCTGTGGTTTAACTCATAGCGCCACCTGCATCCCTCCTTCAAGGAATAACATGCTGTAAATGTCAGATCGCTTTTCCAAACATCTAGACCTGCCTTTCAAACCACCGTTCTGGGCGATGCATAATGGGATTTGTAGTCCCGTGCAGGTGTGGGGCGCCAGGGCTAATGAAAGCAGACCTAGGATCTATTTTAAAAACCCTCTGGGATTCTCAGGGGCTTGAATTGAGCCCCAGAATCTGTTGCCAGTGCTAAGGGGACACACGCCTGAAATTGCACTTCCGCTGCAGTCTCCTGGTCCTACGTGTGGCCTTTTCTGGATATTTTGTACCCCTAGATCTTCAAATATCTGAGTGGCTGTCCTATGGAAGATGGAGCAAGCTTGTTTTTTTGCTGCTCTGGAGGGGAGGACCCGAACCCACGTCTTCGAATGACAAGGAAGGAGAGTCCCAACTAAATGTCAGGAATATTTCCCTGATGCTTGGACTGTGGAAGATGGTGGGCTCTCCCTCCTTAAAGGTAAAGGGACCCCTGACCATTAGGTCCAGTCGTGGCCGACTCTGGGATTGTGGCGCTCATCTCGCTTTACTGCCCCGCAGAAACCGGGCTCCCTGGTTTACCGAGGAGCTTCGGAAAATGAAGCGGGACCTCAGACGGCTAGAGCGAGTATGGCGGGGTGCCCGTGACGGAGCCTCAAGAACATCTTATAGGGTTTTTATGAAAACCTATGAGATGGCTGTGAAGGCCGCTAAGAAGTCTTACTTCTCGGCCTCCATTGCATCCGCTAGCTCTCGCCCGGCGCAATTATTTAGTATAATTCGGTCTTTAACGTCCCTTGAAGGACAGCCAAATTTAAATAACAATCCGACACACAGCTGTGAGGCATTTGCGAGCTTTTTTGCGGAGAAGGTCCTGTTGCTCCGCCATGACCTCCCTGCCAATTTGGATACAATAAAGGAACTGGAGGCCCCTCGACTGTCCTCAGGTCCAGTATGCTGATTCTTCTAGATCTGTCAGCAGCCTTCGACATGGTCGATCACGAACTCCTGGACCACCGCCGTCCGTTAAGAGTTTGGGTGTAATCTTTGACACCTCCCTCTCTATGGAGGCGCAGATTACAGCTATAACAAAGGCGGCATTTTTTCATCTCCGCCAAGCTAAGCAGTTGGCCCCTTATCTCTCTCGCCCTGACCTAGCCACTGTGATCCACGCGACGGTCACCTCCAGACTGGATTATTGTAACTCGCTCTATGTGGGGCTGCCCTTGAGACTGACCCAGAAACTCCAGCGGGTGCAGAATGCCACGGCGAGACTCCTTATGGGGTCTTCGCTGCGAGATCACATTCATCCGGTACTATACCAGCTGCACTGGCTCCCAGTGGAGTACAGGATCAGGTTTAAGGTGCTGGTTTTAACCTTTAAAGCCCTATACGGCCTAGGACCCTCGTACCTACGGGACCGCCTCTCCTGGTATGCCCCACAGAGAAACCTACGGTCTGCAAATAATAACATCCTCAAGGTCCCAGGCCTCAGAGAGGTTAGGCTGGCCTCAACTAGAGCCAGGGCCTTCTCAGCTGCGGCTCCAATCTGGTGGAACGCTCTGTCCCAAGAGACTAGGACTCTGCGGGACCTGACATCTTTCCGCAGGACCTGCAAGACAGAGTTGTTCCACCAGGCCTTTGGTCAGGGCGCAGCCTGACTCCCTCCTCTGGCAACCTGCATAGAATCTTGCTTAATTAGTTGCCATTAATTCGATTTTAATTGATTTTTATAATGAAATATTTTTAGAATGTGTGAATATCTGATCGTTTGATTGTTTGATTGTTGTTAGCCGCCCTGAGCCCGGCTTCGGCTGGGGAGGGCGGGATATAAATAAATTTTATTATTATTATTATTATTACTGGCCAAGGGAGCTGGCGTACAGCTTCCAGGTCATGTGGCCAGCAGGACTAAGCCGCTTCTGGCAAACCAGAGCAGTGCATGGAAACGCCATTTACCTTCCCGCTGGAACGGTACCTATTTATCTACTTGCACTTTGACATGCTTTCGAACTGCTAGGTGGGCAGGAGCAGGGACTGAGCAACGGGAGCTCACCCCGTCGCGGGGATTCAAACCGCCAACCTTCTGATCGGCAAGTCCTGGGCTCTGTGGTTTAACCCACGGGTGTTTAAATGGAGGTTGTGTGGCCGTCTCCCAGGGATTATTTAGCTGTGATTCCTGCCCTGCAGGGGGGTTGGACTAGAAGAGCTTTGGGTGTCCCTTGTACAACTCTGTGATTCTATACTTCCCAGAGATGCGGCAATATAGAGGAGACATTCACGCCTGCTTTTCAAACTTCACTGACAGCGTTTGCCTAACGCAGTGGCTTGGAAGGGGCATTGCGAACCCAGCTGTCTCGAATTCAAATCTTGCTCTAGGCGCACACTTTGAGGGAAGGCTGTGCCGGCTGGAACTGCCCGAAACTTCTGGGGAGCGCCAAGCTGGCTGGCGAAGGCTGGGTCACCTCGGCTCTGATATGCAAGTCCCATCTGGTGTCGGGGCTCAGTGCATTTGCAGGGGTTAGACTAGATGGCCTCTGAAACTCGAAGACGCAAGCGCCAGGCATGGGGAAGCAGGACTGGTTCCGCCGCCGCCGCCTGGCGAACTCACCGCTGTCCAGTTCTGAGACATAGCACTCCTCGACCACGCCAGCGGGCGTGTGGACTTTGGCGTCGATCACGCCGCGAGCTCCATTCAGCTGCACCGCGAAGGAAGCTGGCTGGTTCACCTTTAAGCCCGTCTCCTGCGGGGACACGGAAAGGAGGGCTGGGTGAGACCCACATGCAGGAGATCGGGGGGTGGGGCTGCCCAAGAGATCAGAAGGCATCAGGCGACCCTGGAATTCTGGAACAGTTTTTTGCTCCTCCTTTTCTTCTAATTTCTCTCCTTATTGCTTTAGCCTTCCTGTCTCCTCTCCTTGCAAATTTGCTGTCTTTACCACCGCACTCCCAGGCAGCCTCCTTTATCTCTAGCGTCCCTTATCTCTCTCCTGATCGGCAAACAATCAGCAGATTTGTTTCAACACCCCCTTCCCTCTTTCAAAAAAAAGAGCATAATCTGCTTTTCGCCCCTGGGCAATTGGCTCCAGGGTCCACACATTCACTCCATAAGGCGCACAGACATTTCCCCTTACTTTTTAGGAAGAAAAAAGTGCGTCTTATGGAGCGAAAAATACAGTATGTGCTGCTTAAAGAAGCGCTTCCTTTTATTTGCCCTGAATCTGTTCCTTCCTGCCTCGCCCTTTTTGTTCCCCAAATCTATCAGAAGCCCTCCAGGACTCCTCTTGGGGGGCGGGATACACACTCCCTCCTGCGGGGGGCACCAGGCTGGGCAAGACTGGGCAGGCCTGTACCTGGAGGCTGGTGACCGTCAAGCGGTGTGCGTCGTCCGAGAGCGAGGCCACGGGAACCACAAAGGGGCTGTCGGGGATGTGCTCGTCGTTGAATTTGATGGACACCTCGTAGTCGCCTGACGGAGAGAGGAGGGGTTAAGACCGGAGGTGGAGCAATTCCCCTTTGCAGTGGTCAGGGTTTTTTTATCGTTTAGGGAAAAGGCGAGTAAATGGGGGACATTTCACTTCATTAAACGTACGCACCGCTTCGCTGCAAAAGGAAAAAAACCCCAATTCGTTTGCAAACGGAACGGAACAGCAGAATTGTCGGTCAAAAGGACAGCTTAATAAAGATGAAACTGGCAATAGGCTAAAACCAGATGTACAGAAACATTCTGCGTGGGCTTGCCTAAACAAGAATGCTTTCTGTGGGTGCTGAAAAGAATGCCTGCCTGACATCTATAGGCAGGGAGTTCCAAAGGACCACACGAATGATAGAAGTTTACAGAATCACACAGGACGTGGAGAGACGCAAGCTCCCCTCCCTTTCTCATCTAGAACCCGTGGGCATCCAAGCCAACTTGTGGATTCTGTGAAAGGAAAGGGGGTGCAGAATCCTTTGGAACAAATAAAACTATGCTGGGGCTTAAGTGTCTCTTCGTGGGCCCCCCATCAACCAGCAGCGTGATCTGCGGCAGCGAAAAAGCCCCTGCCCCAAAAACCCCTACCTGGTTCCTGGACGATGTAGGAAACTCCGCAAGAGCCGTCTTTGCGGTCCTCAAAGGCAATCTCCGCCTTGCTGGGACCCTCCACAGCGATGGAGAGACCCCCGGCCCCTGCCTCCCGCGTCCAGATGCTGAACTCGGCTGGGGAGGAAAAGAGGAGGGAGCTTTCAGGCCACCTGTCGGGGATGTTTCCGTTGGGATTGCTGAATTGCAGCGGGTTGGACTGGATGACCCCTAGGAGCCCCTCCCAAATCTTCGATTCTATCTTTCTTCCGCTGCGATTCCTGTTTTTCCCGCCCTATAAGGTTTTCCTTCCTTGACCTTGCTATGGACCTTGGTTGGTCGCCGTTGAGGGGCCTGGTAGGAATTTTTCCACGTGGCAAATTGGCACCAGCCACTTGGTTTTGGCCTACCTCATAGCAAATCATCACAACTTTCTTGGTATTGGTGGGTAGGCATTGGTATTGTTCTGTAGATGGAAGGGGGGAGGAAGCGCCATCCCCTGCCCCACATATTGAAGGGTAGTCCGATAAAGGATACCGGGGGGCGTGGCCCTGTCCGAAGCCTGGGGAGGGGAGGGCCTAAGGCACGCCCCCTATCTGTGACCCCGGGGGGGGAATTCCTAGTTGATGTGCATCAGCAGGACTCCCCCTACTGGTGGTTAACCCTTCCCAGACTTCAAGCGGATGGGCTGGAGTTGGATATAGTCAGTTAGGACCAATGCCTAAGCCAATACTGCTCATCACCTGTAACCAATAAGGTTGTGTCCTTATTTAGCCCATTAACCTTAATCATTGTGTCATGTGTCTTTATTTCCACTGGGGGGGGGGGGACTTGCCACACAACTGTGGCAGATGGTTGATGCAAATAAAGATTCATTCATTGAGGCTGTCATGTGCTTACCTGGGACTCCGGCCACGCCTCTCTCCAGACCGGTGCCTCCTGCTCGCACCTTGTGGGAGCCTCCTTCCCCCAGAGGCCCCACAGTGAACTGGAAGGGGCTCCCAGGGACGTGCTGCCCTCGGTACTTGACGTTGACGGTGTGGGGGCCCATCTCCTGCGGCACGAAGCGCACCGAGTAGGCGCTGTCGTCCCCCTCGATGATCTCCGCCTCCGCCATCTTCCCCGACGGGCTGGTCACCTGAGCAGTCATGGCCTGCAAGCCCGCCTCACCTGGACCGCGAGGAGGAAGACAGGGGGAGAGTCCGTCAGAAGGCCGCCAGCCAATCGAGAGCCTGCAAAAAGGCCCGGCCAATCCCGAGCAGCCTCACGCGCATGCAGCCTCGCCAATTAGAGCAGCCCGAGGATCCTGTTTCCAATTGCTCATAACAGAAGGAACGTGTTTCTAGTCCTCATGACTGTAGTTTGGAGATGCAATAGGGAAAATGCTTCCTTAAAACAGGTGTTTTGGGGGAAGTATTAAAGATAAAGGTACCCCTGACCGTTAGGTCCAGTCGCGGACGACTCTGGGGTTGCGGCGCTCATCTCGCTCTCTAAGTCGAGGGAGCCGGCGTTTGTCCGCAGTTTTTCCGGGTCATGTGGCCAGCATGACTAAGGCGCTTCTGGCGAACCAGAGCAGCGCACGGAAACACCGTTTACCTTCCCACCACAGTGGTACCTATTTATCTACTTGCACTGGTGTGCTTTCGAACTGCTAGATTGGCAGGAGCAGGGACCGAGCAACGGGAGCTCACCCCGTCGCGGGGATTCGAACCGCGACCTTCCAATCGGTAAGCCCTAGGCTCTGTGGTTTAGACAACAGTGCCATCTGTGTCCCTGGGGGAAGTATTAGGGTATATAAATATCATGGTGGGGAAAGCGCTAATAATTTTTAGAAGATAACATCCTCTTAACTATATACCGAATATATGGGGCCTGGCAATCGGTCAATGTAAATGCATTTTCCGTGTCCTCACATCTGCAAAAAGACTGATACTGAAACACTGGAAGGAGAAATATCGTTTCCCTTAGATAAATTGACAAATGACATAACAACTCTGGCAACCCATCAACGGTTCACTTTCAGGTGAAGACTATGATTGGACAAATTTAATATTTAGAATGCGTTTGTCGAAACCATAGTGACACATGGATTAACACATCCTTGAGGGAAACAACAAGTTTATCCATCTAAAAGGCTAAAGTTATGTAGCCTTATATGGTTGTTTTATTGTTGCTGATTTCCTCTGCTTTTAAAAATGTCTTTTATGAATTCCCTTCCTCCTTTTTTCTTTTCTTTCTTTTCCTTTCTGATTTAATGTAAAGGTAAAGGGACCCCTGACCATTAGGTCCAGTCGTGGCCGACTCTGGGGTTGCGGGCTCATCTCGCTTTACTGGCCGAGGGAGCCGGCATACAGCTTCCGGGTCATGTGGCCAGCATGACGAAGCCGCTTCTGGCGAACCAGAGCTGCGCACGGAAACGCCGTTTACCTTCCCGCCGGAGCGGTACCTATTTATCTGCTTGCACTTTGACGTGCTTTTGAACTGCTAGGTTGGCAGGAGCAGGGACCGAGCAACGGGAGCTCACCCCATCGCGGGGATTCGAACCGGCAACCTTCTGATCGGCTCAGTGGTTTAACCCACAGCGCCACCCGTGTCCCTTCTTTCTGATTTACTTTGCTATGATAATCTCAATAAAATAATCAATATGGCGGGGATGATTGAAGTTTGGAAATTAATACGCTGCATCCACTGAAAGCTTTAAAATTAGAGGAGCCTCGGCAAAATTCTGGTCCTGGATGCCCCTTCCCTTGACCCCTTGTGCGAATATTCAGAGTCATGCAAGAGACCAGGTTTGGTGCTGGGACAAAACACACAAATATACCGTGACCATGCATGAACGAGCCGAATGCGGTTCTAAAATTCATTCAGAGCACTGAATCGACACAGGCAAAACGCACAGGGAGAGGATATCAAGTGATATCAGCAAAAAGCAAAATTATTGTGCAACGTTAAGAAACGGCTGCCTCTCCAAGCCGCCAAGGTGTAGACGCCCGCTTTTAACTGTGTTGAAATCCTCAGTTTTGCCTTCATGGCATAGGAGCCGACTCCTAGGGGCCAAGTCTCTTTACTCCACGGGCACAGGGGGACAGCTCCTCAAAAATTGTTGAAAAGCATTAAAAAATACTCAAATTCAGAAGCCTGGCCCCCCATAATGTCCTCTTTTGGGGGACATTTTTACCCATGATCTCCCCCAAAGCTGAACAACTTTCTGGACGCCCCTAACAAAAACCCTGGCTATGCCCATGCTTTGCCCCCCCCAAAAAAATATCTGATGGAGCCCCCCAAAGTTGATGGCCATTGCCATTCAAATGTGCTTGTGACTGATTATGAGGGGCAGGTCTTCCCTGGGCTCCCCCCCCCAAAAAAATATTTTATTCAAGTTGCTTCATTGCAAGATCTAAAAGTTGTCGGGTGTTCCAGAAAGCTTCCTGAGAGCTGAGCTGGCCAGCTAAAAGGAAAACCCCTTTGCAAGACCTTTGTTGATTATCACAATGCCTTTGCTAAAGCAGAACTTCCGGCATGTTGCATGACCTTATGTCTGAGTTAACTGGGTGAAGGCCTTCCTTCCTGGTGGACTGGGGGCGTGTGTGTTGTTTTATAATAATTAATAATAATAATAATAATAATAATAAAGTGTTGGACTACAACCCAGAGACCTCCACTCAACTGTGAACTTTGAAGGGTGTGGCACTGGGCCAGTGCCTGCCTCTCAGGGTTGTTGTGAGGATTAAATAATAATAATAATAATAATAATAATAATAATAATAATAATAATAATAATAATAATTTATTTATACCCCGCCCTCCCCAGCCAGAGCCGGGCTCAGGGCGGCTAACACCAATAAAATAAAATCACAGTAAAAACGTAATAGGGGGGGGAAGACAGGGAGAAAAAAAACCAATTTAAAATACAGTGGTTCCTCGGGTTAAGTACTTAATTCGTTCCAGAGGTCCGTTCTTAACCTGAAACTGTACTTAACCTGAAGCACAACTTTAGCTAATGGGGCCTCCCACTGCTGCCGTGCGATTTCTGTTCTCATCCTGAAGCAAAGTTCTTAACCTGAGGTACTATTTCTGGGTTAGTGAAGTCTGTAACACAAAGCATATGTAAGCTGAAGCGTACGTAACCCGAGGTACCACTGTACAAGTTAAAATGCAATTTAAAATGCAGCCTCATTTTAAAATAGCCGATAAATCAAGACCCTAAGGGGAGGGAAACATAAGGGTCCGACTGAGTCCAAACCAAAGGCCAGGCGGAACAGCTCTGTCTTGCAGGCCCTGCGGAAAGATGTCAAGTCCCGCAGGGCCCTGGTCTCTTGGGACAGAGCGTTCCACCAAGTCGGGGCCAGTACTGAAAAGGCCCTGGCCCTAGTTGAGACCAATCTAACCACCTTGCGACTTAGGACCTCCAAAGTGTTGTCATTTGTGGACCTTAAGGTCCTCCGCGGGGCATACCAGGAGAGGCGGTCCCATAGGTACGTGGGTCCTAGGCCTAGTGGGGAGACACACCATGCATAGCCCCCCTTGAACTCCTCCGTCCAAAAAGTGGGGTGCACATGCAATAAGTGTAAAGCGAACTTCATAAACATCTGCCCGCTCGCGGGCGCACCTCTGCCCGACTCGGTGCAAGAAACCGCCACACACAGGCGCACACGAGAGGTCCATGCAACCCCACAGCACACTGCACCCACGCACCCTCCTGGGTCGTCCGGGCGATGCTCCCGAAAGAGCCGAGGCTCTCGCGCCCCAGGAAGTCTCCGAAGACGTTGTGGAAGGGGTCCCCGCCCACTTGGGTGGACTCCTCCACCCGCACCTCTCGCTTGGTCTCGCCGCCGTGCGTCTTGCTGATCTCCGTCCGCTCGGTGCGCGTGTAGGTGTGGCTGCTGCGCGTGAAGGTGCGCGTCAGCCGCTCCTGGGCCGAGACCATCTGGAACCAGTTCCCTGCGCGGGAGGCGGCGGCGGAAGGAGCAGCGGGGGCAAGACAGAGGGGGAGACAGGAGGGTTAGAAAGAGGGTCCCACGAAGAAATTTTAAAGATGATCTAGCTAAATATTGTAATATAAGATGCCGTATTTTTCGCTCTATAAGACGCACCAGACCACAAGATGCACCTAGTTTTTGGAGGAGGAAAACAAGGAAAAAAAATATTCTGAATCTCAGATACCAGAACAGCAAGAGGGATCGCTGCGCAGTGAAAGCAGCAATCCCTCTTGCTGTTCTGGCTTCTGGGATAGCTGCGCAGCCTGCATTCGCTCCGTAAGACGCACACACATTTCCCCTTACTTTTTAGGAGGGAAAAAGCGAGTCTTATACAGCAAAAAATACGGTAATTAGGAAATACTTGAAAGTATCAAACAGGCCTAGGATTAGAATAAGAATGTTGCACAGTAATATGGATTTAAGCCAATAAGAAAAGAGATGAAGATAGTAAATTGAAGGAGTTAATTTTGTTAGGAAGATGATCGTGGAGAACTTGGTGTCACAATGAAATTCATTTGGGGGGGATTTGAGGAAGTCAGATCACAATGAAAGTTAATTTGGATTTTAGAAGTAAGAAGTGTTTTTATTTTGCTTTCAGTATTGTAATGTGTTTCTTTTTGTGTCTTTTATATGTATATTTGTTATAAATGTGGAAAATCAATTTTAAAAATTGATAAAAAAAAGAAAGGGGTTCCTTGCACCATAGCTGTCAACGTTTCCCTTTTTTAAAGGGAAATTCCCTTATTCCGAATAGGATTACTCGCAAGAAAAGGGAAAAGTTGACAGCTATGCCTTGCACCAGGAATGTGGGATGTGATCCAGGAGAGGCAGTCAAGTACAACATTCCTTGAAATGCTAGAGAAGACATGCGAGGGAATGTTTGGTCCAGCCAGTAGAAACTTCCTGTTCCTCCTGGCTGGAGCATCCTTCCTTTTGCATGTGACAGAAGGTGGGCGTGGCCTCACCTGTCCAGGTAACAAAAGGAGGAGTCACACAGCACACTTCCCTCTTCGTTTGAGCAGCTTTTAGCTAGGACTGCTCTGCTAGCTCTCAACTAGCAGAAGCACTGGGATTATTCCCCCATATGGGGTAGATCCACATGTACATATCTGTAACTAAGTCTGCCTTCAGGGATCCAACAGTGAACCAATGTGAGTAAACTTCTTTTATTTTGAATAAGATTGTGGCGTCTTTATTCTCTTAAGAGGGATTCAAGGGAAGTTATCAGGAACGTACAATTCAATCTGGGACATACTGAATTGTATAATAGTGAGAGGCTCACACGAGCCTGCAACCAGCTATCTGCTGTGCATGTAAAAAGGGGGATGTAACTCTGCCACATAAAGAAACTTGCTAGCACAAGTTAGGAAGGATATGAATAAACAATATATCCTCTCCTGCCACCCTGAACATTCCCACAAGAAGAAGCCCCCTCTGCCTCTAACTGCGAAAGCCTTTGCACATTGGTTCTAAAAAGGCAAGTGGCTAGTCCTCATCGCCACAGGTGCTGCTATTGACTTAGATCAGGGCGGGGTTTTTTCTGTCACCAGGGGCTATGCCTGTGGTGTCCAAACTTTTTTCAAAGAGGGCCGGATTTGATGAAGTGAAGGGCCGTGAGGGCCGACCAAAGGGCCAACTAAAGTTGCTGACCTTTTTTTAGGATTGACGTTGTTGAGCTTTTGTTAGGATTGAAGTTGTTGAGGGGTTTTTTAGGATTTACCCCAGGAAATAAACTGCACAGGGACTAGATTAAGCCGACTGGTGGGCCAGATTAGGCCCCCAAAACAGACTTTGGGCATGCCTGGGCCTAAGCAAATGCAAGTTTTTGAAAAGGCAAGTGAGGCAGTGAATCGTTTCTGACTCCTACAAGTCCCCCTCTCGTTCTCCCTGCCTCTTGGGAAACCCCAGGAACTCAGATCTATCCTGCAGCGATAGCAATACTTAGAACGTAAGACGGGGAACCAAGGGTGGACTAGATGGCTCTGGGTGCCCCGTGGCAGGAACAGGCGACCCGCCTGCCAAAACCAGAACGCGAAGCCACAAAGCCATCCAAGTTGGCAGTCGCTGGCTCCCGCAGCAGGTTAACTATGCATAGTTGTTGCTTTTCCGTAAATTGATTTATTTGGGTTTTTCAAATTAATATTTCACAGTAACGTAGCAACATACAATATCGAAACAAGGTTCCACAGAATCTCCTGGACTTCCCTCATCCCCTTGGTGGGTCCTATTGCTAGTCCTTTCCTCCTGCGTCTTTTATAATAACCCAAATCTTTTGCATCTCCTTTGTGTCCCAAAATCCACCATTCAACTACAAGCGATATTCCGACCACACTAAAGACTTTAGCTGTCTACAGTGGTTTTTAAGATAAGATTATAAATTCCCCCAAATTCCTTATTAACATTTTGGTCTTCCCAGTTTCTGATTCTTCCGGTCATTTTTGCCATTTCGGGAAAATGCCGAAACTACGCATAGTTTCAACTAGGGTTACGAAATAAGGAGGAAAGGGTTTTCCTCTGGACTATGCAGAATTAGATAAATTAACAGGAAGGATTCGAAAGCTGTGGGATCAGAGATTCTTAGAAGACTGGAGCAAATATATGAACTATTGGAAAAGTAATTGTGATGAACAGATTACGCTAGCAGGACTGCAAGAAGTTTCGTAAGGTGGATTATTTGAAATATTGCAAGAAAAACTGCGATGAGAATTATTAGTTAAGGATAATTAAATGTAATAGGAAATTAAGAAATGTAGAATAAGTGATAAAAAATGGGAAATCATCAGAGGTGTTGACGGAAGTCAAAAATATGATGTAAGATGTGAAGATATGTTGTATGATTGTTGGAACTGATATGTTAAAAAATTACGGTAATAAAAATGTAAAAACAAAAGGAAAAGAAAAGAAAAGAAAAGAAAAGAAAAGAAAAGGGGTTTTCTTCTTCAAAATTCTGGAATCCCAGATTTGTGCAACAGGTGTTGTTTCAGCTTGACTGGACCACACAACAGAGCAGAAAGGAGGAAGGGGGTGGGATGGGGGTAGAAACAAAATCCCCTGGTGGTCCTGTTCAGGTCCTGGGCCCTCGGACCCCTAAGATGTGCCCCCTTACCTGGGATTTTGAGGTTCAGGTCACACGTGCTGCCGATGGTGGCGATAGATGGCGCCTGGCGTCGGCGGGTGATGCTCTCTTTCATGCGCCCCTCGCCCGACATCTTCACGGTGAAAGGACTTCCTAGAAAGGCGACAACAGCATAGCTGTTACCCTGAGATCCCGGGGGTATCCCAAGCTACTCCCAAAAGGCGGCTGGGTGAGGCGAGAGACTCCATCAGGCAAGGCCTCCTTCCACCTGCCTTGCCCAACCCTCTAGTCTCTGCTTCTCAATATGTACTGTATTATTTTATGTACTGTGGCTTGACGTTGTTACAATAATAATAATAATTTATTACTTATACCCCACCCATCTGGCTGGGTTCCCTCAGCCACTCTGGGCAGCTCCCAACAAAACATTAAAATACAGTAATGCATCAAACGTTAAAAGCTTCCCTAAACAGGGCTGCCCTTCAGATGTCTTCTAAAAGTCTGGTAGTTGTTAAAACAAAAAAAATTCCTTCCAGTAGCACCTTAAAGACCAACTAAGTCAGTTCTTGGTATGAGCTTTCGTGTGCATGCACACTTCTTCATACCAAGAACTGACTTAGTTGGTCTTTAAGGTGCTACTGGAAGGAATTTTTTTTGTTTTGACTATGGCAGACCAACACGGCTACCTATCTGTATCTGGTAGTTGTTGTTCTCTTTGACAGCTGGTGGGAGGGCGTTCCACAGGGCGGGCACCACCACCGAGAAGTTCCTCTGCCTGGTTCCCTGTAACCTCACTTCTCTCAATGAGGGAAACGCCAGAAGGCCTTCAGCGCTGGACCACAGTGTCTGCGCTGAATGATGGGGGTGGAGACGCTCCTTCAGATATACAGGACCGAGGCTGTTTAGGGCTTTCAAGGTCAGCACCAACACTTTGAATTGTGCTCAGAAACGTACTGGGAGCCAATGCAGATCTTTCAGGACCGGTGTTATGTGGTCTTGGCGGCCGCTCCCAGAGACCAGTCTGGTTGCCACATTCTGGATTAGTTGTAGTTTCCGGGTCACCTTCAAAAGTAGCCCCACACAGAGCGCATGGCAGAAGTCCAAGCAGGAGATAACCAATGTATCCGAGCACCAGAGCCCTCTCCCTACTCCGGCAGTGTCCAACAACTGCCGTTCAGAAGCATCGCTGCCTCAAATTTTGGAGGCAGAACATGGCCATCGACAGCCATCTCCTCCTCCAGGAATTTGCCTAACCCTCTTTCCAAGTGACCCGCGGCCGCCTCCCCTCCATTGCGAGAGGCTGGGGCTGGGGTCATGTTTTGCAAGTGTCGCTGGTGGGGCGGAGAAGCAGAGAAGGCTGGGAAGCTGAGGACTAGAACCTTGAGGTCCGCAACACACAGAGGACACGCTGTCGGCCGAAGGAGAGGCACTGACCTGGTACGTGCTTATCGGCAAACTTGATGTTGATGATGTAGTTCCCGGGCTCCGTGGGGCAGTAGGTGACTTTGCAGGTGCCGTCCTCCATGTCCTCGCAGTTGATGTCCACTTTGCTGGGGCCCTCGATGGACAGGCCGAGGCCGCCATAACCTGGAGGGGAAGGAAGCAGACAATGTCAGGCCCGTCTCTTTCGCTCTGGGAGAGCCGAATCGTTTAAACCAGCGTTTCTCAACCTGTGGGTCCCCAGATGTTGGACTACAACTCCCATCATGCCTGGCCAGCATGACCAGTGGTCAGGGATGATGGGAGTTGTAGTCCAACAACATCTGGGGACCCACAGGTTGAGAACCGCTGGTTTAAACTATGGGAATGTTCAGGGAAGAGGAAGCAGGAGAGGATATACGGTTTATTAATATCCTTCCTAACTTGCGCTAGCAAGTTTCTTTATGTAGCAGAGTTACATTCCCCTTTTAAATGCACAGCAGATAACTGGTTCTAGGCTTGTGTAAGCCTCTCAATAATAGGTTCACTGCAGATGTCTGATCTCCCTGGAGACCTAGAGATGTGACGTTAGACTGCTCTGCCTCCTTTATTTAGCAAATGTTTTGTGCCATTGATTTGTTTTGGATGTTGTAAAAAGGTAAAGGGACCCCTGACCATTAGGTCCAGTCGTGACCGACTCTGGGGTTGCGGCGCTCATCTCGCTTTATTGGCTGAGGGAGCCAGCATGCAGCTTCCGGGTCCTGTGGCCAGCAGGACTAAGCCGCTTCTGGCGAACCAGAGCAGCGCACGGAAACGCCGTTTACCTTCCCACCAGAGCGGTGCCTATTTATCTACTTGCACTTTGATGTGCTTTCGAAGTGCTAGGTTGGCAGGAGCAGGGACCGAGCAACGGGAGCTCACCCCGTCGCGGGGATTCGAACTGCCGACCTTCTGATCGGCAAGTCCTAAGCTCTGTGGTTTAACCCACAGCGTCAGCCGCATCCCTTTGGATGTTGTATGTGATGCCAATAAAGGTTTTACGAAAGACAGAAAAGCTAAAACCGTGTGTGATCGAGTCGAGAATCTGGGAGCTAGATGACTTTTGGGGTTCCCTCCAACTCTACGTTGCCACGATTCCTATCCCGAGACAAACAGGCGCATCTCCATGCCCCCTTCTCCCCTCACCTGCAGTGCGTGTGTCCACGATGAATTCGGATACCTCGAAGGTCCGCCCTTCCACCAGCCCTTTTCCTGAGACTTTAACCTTGCTGGCATCTCCGATCTCTGACTGCCCCACCATGATCTTGAAGGGGCTGTTGGTGACGTGTTTGCCGCTCTTCTTCACGCTGACCACGTGTTCTCCGACCTCCTTCGGGGTGAAGGAGATGCCTGGGGGTGGGGGAAAGGGAAGAGTCAGTGCAAGGGGGAACGGGAGCAGCAGCAGCAGAGCCCCCCAGACCCTGGGGCTCCCCTATCCAAACAAAACGAGCCCCATAGGAATTGGGTGCAGCAAGATGAAAGAAGGAAGGATAACAACAGGAGGAACTATTGGAAACTCAAGGCAGTAGAAACATAAGATGATTGAGCTTGTTTGGAGGTTCTAGCAGGGGAGCGCAGCTATCGTATACCCTTGACCGAAGAACGGTACACTCCTTCTATCTGGGATGGTCGTCCTCTTCCACCGAGCGCGCAGCTTCGGGAGGGACGCACATGGAGCGGTGAGGGAGGATTGGACCCCACTGAACTTGAAGCATGGGAAGCCCCAACAAAAATTTATAATTTGGCAAAATATTTGGACTTTATGTATCTGTATAATTTGGAATATTTAATGTGATCTGATTGGATTGTTAAAAGGGAAAACTTAATAAAAATTATTATATATATATTTTTTAAGGAATTGGGTGCAGCAATATGAGATGACTGGACCCTTACTGAACTCGAAGCATGGGAAACCCCCAACAAAAATTTATAATTTGGCAAAATATTGGGACTTTATGATATGTATTGGTATAATTTGGAATAATTAATGTGATATGATTGGATTGTTAAATGGAAAACTTAAGACAAAATTATTTTAAAAAAAGAAAGTTAAGGCATCAAGAGAGCACACCTTTGCGAGTTTTCACAGGTCTCCTCCGTCTGTCGGTGAGCAAAATTTGCAACAACAAAAAAAGGAGAAAACTGTCAGCAAACTCACCAATGTGCCGGTTCGGCAGGCGCTTAAGCAAGCAGGGTTCTTCGTTGCCGGATGGCGCACGGATGCTGGCGGTCAGCAGGCTCAGATCGCTCTCAGTGATCTTCAGAGAGACGTCGGTGGATGTTCCCACATTCAGCTGGGAGGTGCGCATGGAATCATCGCCTGGGAAGGGGAAGTTCGTGAGCGAGACTGAACACAACGCGGGAACGCCAGAAGCAATACAGCGGTACCTCCAGTCGCACACAGGATCCGTTCCAGAGCTCCAGTTGGATCCTGAGGAATTCGCAACTGGAGGTTCTGTGCAAGTGCGCAGCGCATAGAGCGCTTCTGCGCATGCATGCACGGCGAAACCCGGAAAAATGTGCCGCGTGCATAACTCAAAGGATACACAACCAGAGGTGTGCATATTCAGAGGTACCACTGTATTCTGATTCCTGTCCCTTGGTAGAACAGGGCCCTCATTTCGTGACCTCACCTTGCCCAACCGTTACGTTTACATCATAATATACAGCTTTAGTCTCTACTAGGGAAGCTTTTAATGTTTAATAGATTGTTGTATTTTTATATTCTGTTGGAAGCCGCCCAGAATGGCTGGGAAAACCCAGCCAGATGGGTGGGGTATAAATAAAAAACGTTGTTGTTGTTATTATTATTATTACTATTATTATTATTATTATTACCTTCTGTCCACAGGTTACCTATTTTGGCTTTATTTCATATCTGCATTTGTTCAACAACAACAACTATTATTATTATTATTATTATTATTATTATTATTATTATTTATACCCCGCCCTCCCCAGCCAAGACCGGGCTCAGGGCGGCTAAAGCCAGATATAAAACAATTGATTAAGATACAACTTAAAAAACAAGATTAAAAGACAACATTAAAACATTAAAATGCAGCCTCTTCACAGGTGTAAAAGGAAAAAAGAAAGAAAGAGGGGAAGGGGATCAAGTTGATCCCAAGCCAAAGGCCAGGCGGAACAACTCTGTCTTACAGGCCCTGCAGAAAGAAATCAGATCCTGCAGGGCCCTGGTCTCATGAGAGAGAGTGTTCCACCAGGCCGGGGCCAGTGTTGAAAAGGCCCTGGCTCTGGTTGAGGCTAATCTGACTTCCTTAGGGACCTCTAGGGTGTTGCTATTTAAGGTCCTCCGTGAGGCATACCAGGAGAGGCAGTCCCATAGGTAAAAGGGTCCTACTTATACCCTGCGCCACTGTGGGTTGCGTTCTTTTCATGTCGCGAACGGGCCTCCGGAACAGATCCCGTTCGCAACCAAAGGTACCGCTGTATTAAGTTTCCCTTCACACAAGTCCCCCACAAAATAATCCAGGGCAGTCTGTAGGAATTTGGGTCACTGGTGTTCTGAGCGGTGGGTGCAAAATGAGAGCGGGCCCAATGGCGAAAGGGGAAGAAGTGCCGCCCCACACTAACTGGAGAGCAAGGCTCACCGGTGATCTTGGCGGTGAAGGGGCTGCCGGGGATGTGCTTGTCGTCGAAGCGCACGATGATGTTGTAATCCCCGGGGGCCGTCGGCAAGTAGGAGACAGTGCAGGTGCCATCTTTGTTGTCCTTGCAGGTGATTTCGGCCTTGGAGGGACCCTCCACAGCAAGCGACAGGCCTCCTGGGGTGAGGAGAAAGCAGCCGGGTCACAGGACTGGCACTCGCTGGTCCTCCCTTCCACCCAGAAGCTGCAGAAACGCTCCATTTTTCCCTCTCTTCCCTTTCAGCTTGCTGCCCTGCCTGACATCCCTCTCGCCTCCACACCTGTCTTCGGGTACCAGCCGGCCCACCTTCCCTCCTCCATCACCTGCGGGATCTTGGGGCAACTTTGCCCTAGCTATGGACAGCAGAGAGCGGTCTGTGTGTGTGGTTTGGGAGCTGCATGGTCAGGGAAACAACAATGCTGTCCAGGGTTGTGAAGACTGCGGAGAGAATAATTGGGTGCACTCTTCCCACCTTGGATCAAATCTGTGCTTCCAGGTGCCACAAGAAAGCTGCAGAGATAGCGCAGGATAGTGCGCACCCCAGAAATTATCTCTTTCAGCTTCTGCCTTCTGGAAGAAGGTCCAGGGTTATCAAGACTAGGACTAGCCGCCTGAGAAACAGTTTCTATCCAAATGCGATTTTGGTTTTAAACGCAGTGTAAGGTAGTCTCTATGGGAGCACATTGTATTTAATTATGGGGTATCAGAGTTTTTTAGGGGGTTAACCAAGCTGGGATAGCAGGCTTGTTGGTTTTTGAATGTCTGATGTAGATTTTTCAATTCCGTTGTTCTGCATGGGACAATGACAATAAAGATTATCGTATCGTAACCATATAGCTGGGGTGTCAGAAAGGACCTAAAAGGTGAAGTAGCCCAACGTTCTGCAGTGCAAGAATCACAGCTACAGAATCCCCAACGGACACCCATCCATCATCTGCTTAGGTAAAGGTAAAGGGACCCCTGACCATTAGGTCCAGTCGTGGCCGACTCTGGGGTTGTGGTGCTCATCTCGTTTTATTGGCCGAGAGAGCCGGCGTACAGCTTCTGGGTCATGTGGCCAGCTTGACTAAGCCTCTTCTGGTGAACCAGAGCAGCGCACGGAAACGCCGTTTACCTTCCCGCCGGAGCGTTTCCTATTTATCTACTTGCACTTTGATGTTCTTTCGAACTGCTAGGTTGGCAGGAGCAGGGACTGAGCAATGGTCCTAGTGGAGACCAATCTAACCACCTTGCGACTTGGGACCTCCAAAGTGTTGTCATTTGTGGACCTTAAGGTCCTCTGCGGGGCATACCAGGAAAGACAGTCCCGTAGGTACGTCCCGCATTTCTTATCCTTTGAATCCATTGTTTCAGGTACTGCCCTCCACAGCAGAAGAAAACAAAGATTGTTCCCTCTTCCATGTGACAGCCCTTAAGATGTTTAACGATGGCTATCACATCTCCTCTTCTCCCGGCTTATAAACATCCCCAACTCCCTCGACCGTTCCTCATAAGGTCTGGTTTCCAGACCTTCTCATCATCTCGGTCGCTCTCCTCTGCAGACCTTCTAGTTTGTCAACATCCTTCTTAAAATTGTGGCGCCCAAAACTGGACACTGGATTCCAGGTGTGGTCTGACCAAGGCATGGACCCTAGACTTCTATTGATGCAGACTAGAATAGCATTCGCTTTCTTTGCTGCTGCATCACACCGTGGACTCGTGTCAAGCTTGTGGTCCCCTAGTACCCTGAAATCCTTAGATGCTGAAATATATGTTTTGTGGACCCAGCGGATTCCCGCGACTGCAGCTTGCTTTTAGATACAGGATGTGCTGCACCGTGGAGTTGCCAGGTGGAGTCATCAGTCTTACCTTCTCCGGCATCCTTGGTGACGATGGTGAAGGTCGCCGGCTTGTTAACCATGCCGTGGCTCAGCCCAGGCCCGTAAGCGCTGACATGGCGGGCGTTGATGGCATCCACATAGAACTGGAGAGGGCTCCCTAGGCGCAGAGATAAGAGACATCAGCGGGAGGGGCACAGCACCAGGCCAGGACAGGCCGTTTGAAAAAAAACATTCCTAATGCCCTCCATTTCTGGTGCTCAGAAATGAATGCCGATTTACGTGTTGACATGCACAAGAGAGAGGGATCAGAGAATTCAGAGAAGACTTGGAGAACAGGTTGAGTGAGGGTACTCTGAGCAGGCTGGAGTGAAATAATAATAATAATAATAATAATAATAATAATAATAATTTATTTATACCCCGCCCATCTGCCTGGCTTTTCCCAGCCGCTCTGGGTGGCTTTCAACAAAATATTAAAATACAGTACATTAAAAGTTTCCCCAAACAGGGCTGCCTTCAGATGTCTTCTAAAAGTCTGGTAGTTGTTGTTCTCTTTGACATCTGGTGGGAGAGCGGGTGCCACTACCGAAAACGCCAATAAACCCCAGTGCACAACTTTTTTGGAGGGGCGTTGCAGTGGAAATTTTAGCACATGCATGGATAGTACATGTGAAGATGTAAAAACTGTCAGTGGGCGCAAGATTTTCCTATGTCCTGAATCTTCCCAAATTTGATTCTAGTACACTGCTCACTGAATCTGGCATCCAAGAATCTGGCATCCGGAACGGGTTACTTCTGGGTTTTGGAGCTCACGCATGCGCACAAGCACTAAATTGCGCTTTGCGCATGCGCAGAAGTGCCAAATCACATCATGAGCGTGCGCAGACGCGGTGCTGCGGGTTGCGAACGTGCCTCCCACACGGATCATGTTCACAACCCGAGGTTCCACTTTATTAAAAACATGAAAAAACAGCAAACATTAAAAACTTCCCTAAACATGACTGCCTTCAGATGACTTCTAAAAGCCAGATAGTTGTTTATTTCCTTGACATCTGAAGGGAGGGCATTTCACAGGGCGGGCACCACCACCAAGAAGGCCCTCTGCCTGGTTCCCTGTAATTTGGCTACTCACAGTGAGGGAACTGCCAGAAGGCCCTTGGCCTGGACCTCAGTGTCCGGGCAGAACGATGGGGGTGGAGACGCTCCTTCAGGTATACTGGACCAAGGCCGTTTCAGGCTTTCAAGGTCAGCACCAACACTTTGACTTGTGCTCGGAAACGTACTGGGAGCCAATGAAGGACTTTCAAGACCAGTGTTATATGGTCTCGGCGGCTGCTCCCTGCTCTGATAACGCAGGCGTGCTTTTCCTCTGACAACGTGACTCGGTTTCTACAAATGTGTCGGCCAAGGCACGAGGATTCCTCTATGTGAGCCAGTGCGATTCTTGGGTCTGTGAGCTCCACCTTTGTGCCACTGTTGCTCTGACCACACAAACTACCTTAAAGATCACAATTGTGCAGTTCGGGATGAAATCCGCGGCAGAGGACCACAGAAACCCCGCAGGAAAGGAGGAGTGGGAAGGAGACCGGGGCTACATGGGATGCAGTGGTTTTCAAAAATGCTTTGTACCACTGAACCATAATGTTACAGAGTTGGAAGGGCCCCTCAGAGGTCATCCAGCCCAACCCGCCGCAATGCAGGAATCGAAGCCGAAGAATCCCCGGCAGGACCTCTCACCTGGGATGTGGTTTCCATCGTACTTGATGTCCATCTCGTGCAGACCCTTCTCCACGGGGGCGTACTTCACCGTCACGGTGCCATCCTTGTTGTCGGTGATGTGCGGCCGTGCCGTCTTGCCAGAAGGCATCCGCACCTCACCTGGAGACCGGGGAGGGGGGGAGGGAAAGGGAACGCTGTTAAGACCTGAAGGTATGATGAGGAAAGAGCCGTGGATCGGGGCCAGACTCAGAAACCTCGCCTGACTCCGTAGAAGGGAGCCTGCTGTGTTCCTAAGAGTTGCGCTAACCCCATAATCCGCCACTCTGCTGTCATTCTGCCGTCAAACACCTCTCACCATCAGGAAGTCCGTCCTCATAATAATTTCAATTTTATTGTTTTAATGTTGAGCCGGAATCCCTTGAACTCTGGGACCTCCTGTGGGCCAAGCGTCCTTAGCTGCAGCGCAGAGTTTGGTCCCTCCCCTCTCAACATTCATCAATTCTCCGGTCCTCATTGAGGCTGTGCCACTAAGTCTGGCTTCGCATGGCAATCTAAAGTTGAGCAATGGGGACGGGGACGGATTTAGGTTTGATGAGGCCCTCAGCTACTGAAGGGAATGGGGCCCTTTCTACGTCCAGCTGTTCTTTGTCAACAAAAAATGGTCGCTGTTTTTTGTGTTGAATATATGCTATATGGTAATTGATGGACCTAATAAGTATCTCAAGCCATTTGCACATTTTGTACATGCAATCAGTCCATCCAGAATGTAGGCACCCTATATATAGAGAGGAGCAAACCAGTGATATTTTAGGGAGCAGGCGAGCAGGTGGGGCCCATTACTTGCATCATAGGAGCCTGCACAACACAAAACACTTTGCTGTATGTAGGTTTTATTTTTTGTTTTTGCAGCTGTGTGGAACGCAGTTCAGCTACTGATTGATTGACTGTGTGACAGTGGAAATGGATAAAAGCCCCCCTTCAAAACAATGACTATCATCAGTGCAGGTAAGAAAAAAAATTAATTTTAATTTTCATCATCTACAA
The DNA here is from genome assembly GCF_964106915.1 of Podarcis gaigeae. Taxonomy (NCBI): domain Eukaryota; kingdom Metazoa; phylum Chordata; class Lepidosauria; order Squamata; family Lacertidae; genus Podarcis; species Podarcis gaigeae. Next base: position 4,422,188 of record NC_139686.1, read on the forward strand.
TACTGTTTTATTTATTTTATAAATTGATTAGCGCTTTTATCTTATGGATCAATGGTCTGGTTAGATAGCAAAATTCATGTTAAATTGCTGATTTAGGGGTTATTTTTTAAAGTCTGGAATGGATTGATCCATTTTGCATTGCTTTCTATGGGAAAGCGCACCGTGGTTTTGGAATGCTTTGGTTTTGGAACGGATTAAGTTTGAGAACCAAGGTACCACTGTAAATGGTAAAACTGCAGGTAGCTTTTAAGCAACATTGCACAGGGACTGCCAAGCTCAGCCTTGGTTCCCCAGCCAGGAGGCACACGCCTGGTTTTGGAATGGACTTCCAGAATGGATTAAGTTTGAGAACCAAGGCACCACTGTAAGTCCAGGAAATTCTTTGGAATCTTGTTTGTATGTTGTATGTTGGATATGCGACGGCAAAATTTCAATCAGAAAAACCAAATACAGTGGTACCTTGGTTCTCAAATGTCTTGGTACTCAAACAACTTGGAACCCAAACCCTGCAAACCTGGAAGTAAGTGTTCTGGTTTGCAAAGGTTTTTTGGAAGCTGAACGTGTTCCGTTTTGAGTGCCACGCTTCCATTTTGAGTGTTAGGCTGAGGTCTGTCTGTTTTTGCTAATTATTTTGCGTTTTTGTTTTTGCGACTCTTTTTTTTTTTTGTCTTTGTGATTGTGTGCAACCCAGTTCAGCTCCTGGTGGATTGATTGACTGTGTGACTGCAGTACATTGTTTATTGCTTTCATGTTATGGATCAATGGTCTTGTTAGATAGCAAAATTAATGATCAATGGCTATGGGAAAGCGCCTCTTGGTTTTGGAACACTTTGGTTTTGGAATGGACTTCCGTTTCATGTAAAAATGGATTGATAACGGATGAAAATATAAAGTTATAATACGTTAACATATAGAATTAAGATAAAAATAAAGAGGGTAAGGATTTGCTGAATTAACCACGTGAACTGGAATACAAAAAAGGGAGGTGTGAGGAGGTCAGGGAAATAAGTAAATGAAATTTAAGATATGAAAAGATTGATTTGTTTTTAACTGTTTTTTATCTATTTTTTCTGTATTTTGCATTCTTTTTTCTTTCTTCTATGTATTTTTGTACTTTATGTTTTTTTCTTTTTTTTCCTTTTTTATTCTGTAACCTTTTTTTCTTTGTAAAACTTTAATAAATATCTTTTTTTTAAAAAAGGAATGGACTTCCAGAATGGATTAAATTGGAGAACCAAGGGACCACTGTAAATGGTAAATGTGCAGGCAGCTTTAAAGCAACATTGCGCAGGGACTGCCAAGCTCAGCCTTGGTTCCCCAGCCAGGAGGCAAATGCCTGGTTTTGGAATGGACTTCCGGAACGAGTTAAGTTTGAGAACCAAGGCACCACTGTAAGATGCCCTCCCCATCCCTAAGCATCCCAAGCCCTCTGCCAGTCCTGGGGCTCTCCAGATGTTTTTTTGGGGAGCCGCCCCTACCTGTGATGTCCCCCTTCTGAACGGTGAAGGGGATGACCAGGTTGAAGGGGCGCAGCATGGAGTCCATGGTCTCTGGCGGGGCGACGGGCTCGTCCGTAGCCTGGTGGGGGGAGGGGGGAAGGGGGCAGAAAGGAGAGAAGGAGAGAGAGAGGGAGAGAAAGAGAGAGAAAGGACTAAGTACAGGCAGAGGGAGGGAAGGAGAGCGCCCGACGGCGAAGCGAGGGCGAAGGAGGGCGGAGGGCACCCGCCGCAGCAGCGCTGGAGGGGCAGGCAGGCCGAAAAGAGGCACAGAGCTGCAAGGAAAAGGGGGGGAGCAGCGAGAGAGTAGGCACCCCACGGAAGCAGGACAGTCCTGGCCATCGCCCGGGGCATAGGAAACAGGCAAGCGCCACCATCTCCTGCTTGGACCTGTCGGCTGCCAGTTGGGGAAAACAAACGGCTAAAAATAGCTACCGTATTTTTCGCTCCATAAGACGTACCTTTTCCCCTCCTAAAAAGTAAGGGGAAATGTGTGTGTGTCTTATGGAGCGAATGCAGCCGGGAGGCTCTGCTCAGCGCTCCCTTTAAAGAGCCACATGGAGAGTGTGTGTGGCTCTTGGGGGCTTTTCCCCGAGGAGGGAGAAGGGCAGCCCCTCTTCCCAAGAGAGGCAGAGAGATGGGGAGAGAGGCAGCAGGAAAAGACAGAGCGTCCGAGAGAGGCGAGAGCAAGCTCCTGGTACCCAGTGCGGGGGGTAGCCGCCGGTGTGGGGCGCTGGGAAGGGCTGGCGGAGCTGGACGCTGTCGCAGGGCTCCTCAACGTGGGGGATGGAGTCGCAGGCCTGGCGGGAAGCAACGGGACAGGTCAGGGCCAGCGCCAGCACGGTGCAAACTTGATCACGGGGTCCGAGACACCTCTGCCCGCCGGAACCCTTTCTGCACCCCACCAACCTCACGCCGGAGCCACAGGCCAGCAGCAGCCATCAAAACTTGACCAATTCCTGATCCACAAGAAGACCTCTTATTCCTCGACTGCCGAGATCAGTCAGGAGTCTTTGGTGAGTTACTTTTGCAAAAGCTTTTGCAAAGTCCAAATACGCTATGTCAACCAGATCTCCTCTATCTATATGCTTGTGAGCCAGGCTTTTCCTTTGCAAAAGCCATGCTGGGTCTGCTTCCGCAGGCTTGTTCTTCTATGTCAGGGGTCCCCAAACTAAGGCCCGCGGGTCAGATAAGGCCTGAGGGACTCATTTATCTGGCCCACGGCGATCCCTGCCGCCCGCTCTTACCAGCGCTGTGCTGCACAGCTGCCCACTTCCGGGTCAGAGGAGCACCGGAAATACTGTATTTTTTGCTCTATAAGACACACTTTTCCCCTCCTAAAAAGTAAGGGGAAATCTGTGTGCACCTTATGGAGCGAATGCAGGCTCCATGGCTTCAGTGAAAGCAACGCAAAGCCTCCGGAGCGCAGCGGGAGTGCTCCTGCTGCACTCCGGAGGCTTCGGGCAGCTATCCCTGAAGCCAGGAGAGCAAGAGGGATCGGTGCGCACCGACCCCTCTTGCTCTCCTGGCTTCGCTTCGCTGGAGAGGCACTGCACAGCTTTCCCTCTCTGTGCAGTGCCCCTTTAGCGAAGCGGGAGGAGAAATGGAAGGGGCTCCGCTTCTCCTGCCACTTCGCTGAAGGGGCACTGCGCAGAGAGGGAGAGAATATTTTTTTTTCTTGTTCTCCTCCTCTAAAACTAGGTGCGCCTTATGGTCGGGTGCGTCTTATAGAGCGACCAATACGGTGGCTTGTGCGCATGTGCAAGCGTTATTTTCGGTGCACATCCGGGTCGGAGGAGTCACGTGCACATGCGCACAAGCTACTTCCAGTGCTCCTCCGAACCGGAAGTGCGCCGGAAATAGCGTGTGTGCATGCGTATGGGCACGTGCTCCCCCACCCTCTGGCCCGCCGCGCGATCGGTGCTGGAGACACCGGCCCGAGGTGTGGTCAGTTTGCTGAGCCCGGTTCTATGTGCTTGGCTATTTTATCGTTAACAATACATTCGACCAGTTTTCCAGTGACAGACGTTAAGCTAACTGCCTAACCTGTCATTTCCAAGATCAGCCCTCCCAACCCGTTTTTTTACTGCCTAACGTACCTCGCAAGGTGGTCGTGGGAATTAAATGGGGGGGGACCATATATGCCACCTTGAGCGCCTTGGAGAGAAAGGGCCGATACAAATGCAATAAAATAAATAAATAAACTAAATAGTGAAAGAATGGGTTTCTGTGCAGTCAGTTTGAAACAGGACCCAACCCCCAACCCCTTTTCTTCTTAGCATTTCTAAAATGCATTAACTTGAGCTGCTGAGCAAATGCATAACAGTAAGCCAGCTGTATAAACAAAGCTCTCTCCTTTATCAGTCACGGCAACAGATGACCTTGGCTGTTCCAGTGGAGTAGGGATGACATATCTAGGTCTTACGTCCTGACCACACTCTGACACACAGACCTAGTCCGGGAACAGCGCCAGAGTATGTTCTTGGAGTTGGTGACTTCTTGTTCCAAGATAAGAATATAGGAACAGGAATACCCTTTTATGGTCAGGAATACAGGAAGGAAAGCCCTTTTATGGTTAAGAGTACCGGAGCAGGAACATCTGTGATGTCAACCTGTGTGTATAAGCTGATGTGGCTGGATTCCTGGAGGAGGGGGGAGAGGGTGCCTGGAGGATATATATACTGCATGAAATTTCTCATTTCTTTGGACTTGCTGTGGACTGACCACGCAAGTGCCTTTCTGCTGCTCCAGAGAGCAGAAATAAAGAACTCGTTCTCTGAATCAACCCTCGGTGTCATTTGACTTCCTGCCTCCCTCCCGGGACCAACGCAGACCCAATCGGTGAACTCCAATAAGGCTACAATAGCAGGCTCCAATAAGTCTCTCTTCCTCTCCCCACCCGTCACAAGCTCTGCCCCATGATTTTACGGCTGCACCAGCCCAGCTTGACCCAGGTAGCCCTTTTGCCCCGGTTTCACCCCACAACTCACCACCACATGGAAGGGGCTGTTGGGGATCTGCTCTCCCCCGAAGCGGATGGTGATGACATATTTGCCGGGCTCGGGGGCCGTGTAGTAGATGTCGAACGTGCCGTCGTGGTTCTCCACCACGTCGACGTCCAGCTCGGCTCCGTCCGGCGTGGACACCTTGCAGGTGACCTTGCCTTTCCCCGCTGCCTTGGCGTCCACGGTGATCACCGTCTCCTCCCCGATCTGAATGGTGGGGCCCAGGCAGGTACCTGCAGGTAAAGGATCGAGAACACCTTGGTTAGGGTAAGGCGGGGAGGAGAACTCGGCCAAACCGAAAGGCCTCGGTCCTGTATCCCTGAAGGAGCGTCTCCACCCCCATCGTTCAGCCTGGACACTGAGGTCCAGCGTCAAGGGCCTTCTGGCAGTTCCCTCCCTGTGGGAAGCGAGGTTACAGGGAACCAGGCAGAGGGCCTTCTTGGTGGTGGCACCCACCCTGTGGAACGCCCTCCCATCAGATGTCAAAGAGAACTGCCAGACTTCTAGAAGACACCTGAAGGCAGCCCTCTTTAGGGAAGCTTTTAATGTTTGATGTATTATAGTATTTTAATATTTTTTTGGAAGCCGCCCAGAGTGGCTGGGGAAGCCCAGCCAGATGGGCGGGGTATAAATATTAAATTATTATTATTATTATTATTATTATTATTATTATTATTATTGTTATTATTATTAGCGACTCGATTTCAGGATGATCCGGCTGGATGTAGAGGAGCAGCCGTCGGGTGAAGCGGGGACTTGCAGGAAGGGATCAGTGATCTGGGGGAGCCCCTGGCAGCCAGGAGACGAGAGTCAGAGGCCGGAGAAGGTGCAGGATTGGAGAGGGAACCGCGGATGCAGGCGGACGGAGAGATAAGTCAGGTTGGTGCAGAGTCAAGGGCTCTCTTTCTCAGCTGGTATTGAGAAACTGGTATCACTCCCTCCAGCCCATCTATTCGGAATTGACTGAGCGGCCAAGCAGTTACTAAATGGGGCATCCAAGGCTCTTGCTAAATAACCACCAGCCTTTGAAAAGCTGATCTCAGCGGATCGAGTCCCTCAGTTTTGTGGAATTAATGAAACCAAGTTGGTAGAGCACTGGACTCAATCTTAGGGACGTGGGTTCAAAACCCACGTTGGGTGAATGATTCCACACGGTCCCTTCTATGATGACACTGTCCAGATGTTATTATTTATTTATTTATTTATTTATTTATTTATTTATTATACCCCGCCCATCTGGGTGGGTTTCCCCAGCCACTCTGGGCAGCTTCCAACAGAACAGTACAATACAATAACCTATTAAACATTCAAAGCTTCCCTAAACAGGGCTGCCTTCAGATGTCATCTAAAAGTCTGGTAGTTGTTGTTCTCTTTGACATCTGATGGGAGGGTGTTCCACAGGGTGGGTGCCACCACCGAGAAGGCCCTCTGCCTGGTTCCCTGTAACTTGGCTTCTTGCAGGGAGGGAACTGCAAGAAGGCCCTCGGAGCTGGACCTCAGTGTCCGGGCTGAACGATGGAGCGGTGGAGACGCTCCTTCAGGTCTACTGGACCGAGGCCATTTAGGGCTTTAAAGGTCAACACCAGCACTTTGAACTGTGCTCAGAAACATACCGGGAGCCAATGTAGGTCTTTCAAGACCGGTGTTATGTTAATGGGATTTTGCAAGAAACGTGCAATTAATGGTTACCGTTTTGAATTTTATCATGACATTATCTTCCTTGGAGGGTTGTGCATAATGCTTTTTGTAGGGGAGGGAGCACTGGGGGCGATGAATTTTCGGAACCAAGGGAGGCGGCTGCCCAAAAATGTTTGTTGGAGCATGGCCATAAAGACAACATCCGCTAAAGCGATTACTAATTCGATCTAATGTGCTCAGAATCGTGTTTGGACTAGCTAACCGCCAGATGGCAATGCAAACCCATCAAGGAAAGCCATCCACTCGGAGCTATCTGCCCAAATGCTCAACTTTCTGATCTTAAGTTCAGCTCTCTATTTCTGCCATTTCCACATCAGTTTGCAATTTCATTCCATTTCAAAAGCGCCGGCGTTTTAGCGCGAATCTCTCCTTCGTGTCCCCAGATCTGCAGAAAATTTTGCCTGCCATTGCAGGGCGCCTTCCAGTTCTGCAATTCTGTCGTAAGGCTGCCTCCTCCGTTCTTAGGCTGGTGGGCAGGAATGTCGCTGCTTGAATGGGGTACCAGGATATTACCATGTGCCCACCCCCAAGATCCAGGGCAGGGGGCACCACGGGTACTTACCCAGTCCGTGGCCTCCGATGGACACTGCAGAAAGGAAGAAGAAGAGACAGCCGTGAGAATCAGCAGCAAGGCGCATATACCTGCCGCCGTGGCAGCGAATCAGGGCTGATTGCGGTACTATTATTTTATTCTAAAAAATTATGAACCGTTTGCTCCAAAGAAGTATTTTTTGTGGCATACAGATTCCCTGAAAAACCTTGTTCTGACTTCCGTGCAAAAGTTTATAGAGTGCAGGACTCGGGCCTGGGCGAGACCAGGGTTCGAATTCACAATCGGACATGAAGCTCCTTGGGCGAACTCTCAGCCTAACCTTCCTTGCAAGGTTGTTGTTGTTGTAGGGGCAATAAGGGGGGGGGAGCATATGCGACACTTTGAGCTCCTTGGAGGGAAGGGATGTACCATATTTTTCGCTCTATAGGACGCACTTTTATCTTAGTGTACTATAATTTTGCATCTACCGTATTTTTCGCTCCATAGGACGCACCCGACCATAGGACGCACCTTGTTTTAGAGGGGGAGAAGAAGAAGAAAAAAATCTCCCCCTCTCTGCTCAGCGCCCCTTCAGTGAAGCAGCAGGAGAAACGGAGCCCTTTCCTGTCGCTGAAGGGGCGCTGCGCAGAGAGGGGGAGAATTTTTTTTTCTTCTTCTCCCCCTCTAAAACAAGGTGCGTCCTATGGAGCGAAAAATACGGTAGATGCAAAATTATAGTACACTAAGATAAATTATTAGGATAAAAATCAAGCTGGAAAGGATTTGCTGAAATATTTAATTGAACTAGAATACAAAAAAGGGAGGTGTGAGGAGGTCAGGGAAACAAGTAAATGAAAGACAAGACATGGAAAGATGGAAATGTTTTAAATTGTTTTTACTTTCCTGTATTTTGTACTTTCTGTCCTCTTTTTTAAAAAAAATTCTTTCTTTTTTCTCATTTTTGTAATTTTTTTGAAACTTGAATAAATATTATTTTTTAAAAAAAGAAAAATACAGTAGATGCAGCAAGGAAATTAAAAGGAATAAATGAAATAAGCCGGGGTGAAGGCCCGATATACGGGTCGTCTGGAGAAGTGACTCTCGCCCGCTCGCCTCTTCGAAGACGGCACAAGATGGAGGCAAAAAGGAGGGGAGGCAGGGGGCAGAGAGGGCAGAGAGGGCATGAGAACTAGAAACTTGCGTTCTGGTGCCCCACTCCAGGGGATGAGACCGGCTGGACGGGGGTTGGCAAGGTGGGCATTGGGAGTCTCCTACCTGTGACCAGGCACTTGCTGGCATCGCCCGCGGGCAGAGCGTGGATGCGGAAGGGCGAGTAAGGGATCTCGTCGCCGCCGTATTTGATGGTGATGGTGTAGCGGCCCGTCATGTCCGGGACGTAGGAGACAGTGTAGGTGCCGTCGCCATTGTCCCGGATGTTGGCTTTCTTGGGCTTGCCCTCGGGGTCCTGGAAGACCGAAAACAATTCTGTGATTCTATGAATGGGGGTGGGGAACTGAAGATCAGAGGCTTCTCTAAGTCCAAACATACTGGTGGATGAGGCCCCAGAACCCTTTATCCACAACCATGCCCTATGTCAGGGCGCGTACGACGCAACAAGAAGAGTGCCTCTGAGCTTATACGAAATGTAGCTCTTAGAAATCGGCACTGAGTACGCAGCCCAATTCACTCGTGAGGTCAGAATGAGGGTAGGTACTTCAGAACAGGAAGTAGTCTCGTGGGCACCCCCACATCACTGCCTTTGCCATCCGGGTGCCCTCCAAATGCTTTGATTGATTTAGATTGATTAGATTGATTCTTTATTGTCATTACACAAGTGCAACATTGCACAAGTGCAACGAAATTGGATGCCATCCCTTAAAAACAACAAAAGCAACACAACAACAACAACCAAACAAACCACATTCCAGCCACACCCACACCCACACCCATCAAACTCCCAGGTCACACTATCGAGTTACTGCATTTAAGAAGGCCACAGCTCTTGGATAGAAACTATTTTTCAGTCTATTTGTCCTTGACTTGATGTTTCTGTATCTCCTGCCAGAAGGCAGTAGTACAAACAGACTGTGTCCCGGGTGAGATGCATCCTGCAGGATATTGTTTGCTTTCCTAAGACAACGGGAACCGTACAGTTCTTCCAAAGATGGGAGGGGATGACCAATAATCCTTTGGGCTGTGGTTATGACCTTCTGGAGCACCTTCCTCTTCCTAGCTGTACAGCTGGAGAACCAGGCACAAATACAGTATGTGAGAATGCTCTCTATGGAGCCTCGGTAGAAGGACACCAACAGTCTCTCACTCAGATTGGACTACAACTCCCATTAGCCAGAACCAGCACAGCCATTTTGGACTACAACTCCCATCAGCCAGAACCAGCACAGCCATTTTGGACTCCCATCAGCCCCCACCAGCACAGCCTTTTTGGACTACAACTCCCATTTGCCAGAACCAGCACAGATTTTTGTGGACTCCCATCAGCTCCCACCAGCACAGCCTTTTTGGACTACAACTCCCATTATCCATAACCAGCATAGCCATTTTGGACTACAACTCCCATCAGCCCCCGCCAGCACAGCCTGGAGCACCCCCGCTGCTCATTTGTCCCCGCCCCCGCCCAGGCAAAGCAGGGAGCCCCCCCCAACCCACCATGCCATCACCCGCCACTCACCAAGATCTGCACGGTGAGCAGCCCCTCGCCAGCATCTCGGGCGTCGATGGTGAACTCCACCGGCAAGCTGGCGGGGATGCCAGAAGCGTTGAGCCCGGGGCCGCTGGCGCGAACCTTGCTGGCGTCGTGCGCCGGAAGCACCTTGATCTTGAATGGGCTGGAAGGAGAGACCAGTCAGACCATGTCCCCAAGACCCCGCCTCTCAGCCTCACCAACTTCACAGGGTTCCCAAAGCTGACTTCTCCTCCCCTCAACACCTCCCTTTGGGTCTCCCTGCTCACCTGCGGGGCACCTCTTGCCCGGCGTACTTAACAGCGACCGTGTAGGGCCCGTCCGTGGCCGGAGTGTAGTTCACCGTGTGGGTGCCATCCCCGTTGTCGCGCACCTCGGCGGGCTCAGCGACCCCTGGGAGGGGAGGGAATAATAATAATAATAATAATAATTTTTATTTATACCCTGCCCTCCCCAGCCAAGGCCGGGCTCAGGGCGGCTAACAAGAAATAATAAAAGCAAGTTGAATGATTACAACTTAAAAACAAGATTAAAAGACAACATTAATTCCCTGTTCAGGGAAGTTTTTAATATGTGACATTTTAGTGTATTTTTCATCTCTGTTGGAAGCCGCCCAGAGTGGCTGGGGAAACCCAGCCAGATGGGCGGGGTACAAATAATAAATTATTATTATTATTATTATTATTATTATTATTATTATTATTAAAATATTGAAACATTAAAATGTTAAAATGCAGCCTCATCACAGGAGGAGAAAGGAAAAAGAAAGAGGGGGAGGGAATCAAATTGGCTCCAAGCCAAAGGCCAGGCGGAACAACTCTGTCTTACGGGCCCTGCAGAAAGAAATCAGATCCTGCAGAGCTCTGGTCTCAAGAGGCAGAGCGTTCCACCAGGCTGGAGCCAGTACTGAAAAATCTGACTTCCTTAGGGTCCGGGACACTAGGGTGTTGCTATTTATGGACCTTAAGGTCCTCCGTGGGGCAGACCGGGAGAGGGGTCCAGTAGGTACGAGGGTCCTAGGCCATGAAAGAGGGTAGGAGATGCTCTCAAGGGACCCAGAGCACCCGAAACTAAGCCCGTTCGCCTTTCTGACAAAGTGTTTGCAGCGATAAGGACATACTGTATTTTTCGCTCCATAGGTAAAAGTAAAGGGACCCCTGACCATTAGGTCCAGTCGTGGCCGACTCTGGGGTTGCAGCGCTGATCTCGCTTTATTGGCCGAGGTCATGTGGCCAGCATGACTAAGCTGCTTCTGACGAACCAGAGCAGCGCACAGAAATGCCGTTGACCTTCCCACCGGAGCAGTACCTATTTATCTACTTTATAGTACATTGACTATTGCTTTCATTTTAGGGATCAATGGTCTCACCAGAGAGTAAAATTCATGTTAAATTGCTGCTTTAGGGGTTGTTTTCAAAAGTCTGGAACGGATTAAGGCATTTTGCATTGCTTTCTATGCGAAAGCGTGCCTTGGTTTTGGAACGCTTTGGTTTTGGAACTTCCGGAACGGATTAAGTTTGAGAACCAAAGTACCACTGTATAGGGCAGGGGTCAGCAAACTTTTTCAGCAGGGGGCCAGTCCACTGTCCCTCAGACTTTGTGGGGGGCCGGACGATATTTTTTGGGTGGGAAATGAACGAATTCCTATGCCCCACAAATAACCCAGAGATGCGTTTTAAATAAAAGGACCATTTATGGGACGGATTTAGAAGACGACTGGGCCAGGCGTTACTTCGCCTACCCATGGTATAGAGATCGGCTCCCCTAAAGAAAGCTCATCATTTTTGCTGTGCACCCTCCAAACAACTTTGCCCTGAACCCCTAAAAAGGGGGTAGATCACTGTCAGTTATCGTAGTCTCTTGGGAGTTGGCCACCCCTGGTATAGGGGATTCCTAGGGGAGCACCCACAAAGCCAGGCTTAGGACCCCCGTGCCCCCCCACCCCAAGGGTGGTCAAAAAGGGGTGGGCGTTAGCAAGCGAAATCACCGAGGTGGTCCTCCTTTTCCGCCCCAGATCTCCATACCTGTGGGTCCCAGGACCTTCACCTCCAGGGGGGCCAGCCCAGCCTTGCTGCAGTCGACGGTGAAGGTCTGGGGGACACGGGCTCTCACTCCAGCCCCCAGCCCGGGGCCCGAGCACTTGACCTTGCTGGGGTCCACCATGTCCTTGACCGGGACGCGGAAGGGGCTCCCTGCGGGGAAAAGCAAACAGGAAGGAAGTTTTTCTGACATATTTTGTGTTTTCATATTGTGATTTTGTGATTTAGTTTTTTGTTTATACTTTTCAAACTTATACATATCATTAGCTTTGCAATCAATTCAACATTTCAAAATTTGACACTTCCTTCCCCTTCTTTCTGCGATTCGTTGAGTTTATTTTTTCTGCATATCCAAATTCCTTCAACTTGCTCCTTTAATGATCTTCTGTAAATATATACCCTTATAAAATGGCAGGTTAATTACAATAATCCTTCTAATGTTTTTATCTTCTTCTTCTTCTTCTTCTTCTTCTTCAAATTGTTTTTATTGTTTTATTTATGATTTATGATTTTTACATTTCAATAATTTTATAATCATTTTAACATTTTAAACCTCGATTTCCTTCCTTCCCCTTGACTTCCTTCATTGTTAATACTATCTGAATATTCAAATTAACTAAATTTACTTGTTTATTCATCTACTTTAAATATATACTCTTATAAAACTGCAGATTATTACAATAATCCTGCTAATGTTCTAATCTGATTACAATTTGTTTGCAATCATTCAATCACCCGTTTCCATTCCTTTATTAAAAGTTTGTTATCTTGATTTCTTATTCTTCCAGTAAGTTCAGCCATTTCTGCATATTCCATAAGTTTTTGTATCCATTCTTCCTTTACTGTAACTTCTGCTTTTTTCTGCCTTGGGACAAGTAACATTCTTGCTGCTGTAGTAGCAAATATGAATAAATTCCTAGTATGGCTCCCCTTTATCACATACACAGCCCAACAGGACAATGACAATAATCCACCAACAGCATACAAATCAATATGGCTAACCTAGAATCCTAGAATCATAGAGTTGGAAGAGACCCCAAGGGCCATCGAGTCCAACCCCCTGCCAAGCAGGAAACCCCATCAGAGCACTCCTGACATATGGTTGTCAAGCCTCTGCTTGAAGACCTCCAAAGAAGGAGACTCCACCACACTCCTTGGCAGCAAATTCCACTGTCAAACAGCTCTTACTGTCAGGAAGTTCTTCCTAAGGTTTAGGTGACCAGGGAAAAGAGACGGCGGAAGAAGATTGGAAGAAATTCAAGGACTATCTTAAGAAACATTGTAAGATTATTGAATGTTAGAACGATGTTGACTTAGAAACTAAGGGGTTTCTAGCTGTAATGATTATGTATAAGAAAAGAAAGATTAAAAATTAAACAGAAATTAGGGGAAGGATTTGCTGAACTGGCTTGATTAGAGATTGGAATACAGAGAGGGGAGGTATGAGGAGGTCGGGAAAGTAAGCTATACGACTATAAGGGATTGAAATTATACCTGTTATATGTTTTGTATGTATGTTTATCTTATTGTTATCTTTGTTTTCTTTTTCTTCTTTTTTTGTTGTTTCTATGTTATATAATTTTTTGAAAACTTTAATAAATATTCTTTAAAAAAAAAGGAAGTTCTTCCTAATGTTTAGGTGGAATCTTCTTTCTTGTAGTTTGGATCCATTGCTCCGTGTCCGCCCACCCACCTCACTCACACACAAAAACGAAGATCACCACAGCCAATCACAAAGAAACAATCACACCCCAGGCCAACCCCAACCTCTCTCACCACCAAAGGAACACAAGTGAACAACACAAGCAGCGCTGACACCAAACTCCACATACATTAAGCATAATAGAAACACCGCTACCCGACCCCACCCCCATCCATCTCCCCTCCCTCCACCCCCCTTTCTTTTTTCTTTCTTTTTTTTTCTTCTCCCCCTAATGCCTCAACAAATGAAACGGATTTGTAAAAATGTTACATGGGGGAAAAAATACGAGGCGTTACACTTACACTGTAAAACAAGAAAACCCTTAATAAAATATTTTTTTAAAAAAATGAATAAATTCCTAGACAATTTAGGCTTTAAAAGTTATGGTCCATGCGGAAATGGCAAAGAAGACAGCAAGATAAAAATGGTGAGCATTTCCTGCACTGCGAGGGATCGGACTAGAGGACCTTTGGTTGAAAATTGCACAACAAAATTAATCAGCGAATGTTGAAAACAAAATAAAGATGAACATAGGAATAAGCAATCGTTACTTCCTTCACTGATGCTTGCTTTCGTAATTGAATTTGAATCTCCCCAATATGTTCCCAAATTAAATCCCTTGAATACGCACTTAACTTTATTTTCTCCCCGTCATTTAACTTACTTTGAATTTGTAAAACGGTCCTGTTTGCGCGCAGAAGTTCAATCAAAATCGGCTGACGGATTAATATTTTGGCAATGTTCTTTTACAGAGGCTCTGCATATGTCCCACTCTCCAATAAATTTCTCACCTGTAACATCTCATAGACTTGCTGATAGTCTCAAGCCAATGTAAGTTTCGATAGTGGGAGTGGTCCCTACTTGCAAATCAATAGTCAATTGTAACAAAAAGTAATCCATTCAGAAGTATGCATTCTGACTTTTCAATGGATTAGTTTTTGTTACAATTGACTATAGATTTGCAAGTACTCCCACTATTGAAACTTACATTGGCCGGAGTTCTTGGTGTGCTTTTTTCTTGATATATTTAATAACAAGAACTCCAACTTATTTAATATTCGCTGATAGTCTCGCCAGTTCAGCGTACTCTCCATAGCTATCAACTTTTCCCTTTTCTTGCGAGGAATCCTATTCGGAATAAGGGAATCTCCCTTTAAAAAAGGGAAATGTTGACAGCTATGGCGCTCTCTTAATTTATTTTGCCAGTCTGATTTGGACGGGATATTCTCTCCCTTCCAACCTTTTGCCGATTAAAATTCTGGCGGCAACTGTGACATACAAAGTTCAAGACTCGCCTGAACTTTTTGGGAATTGCGTTACCCATAATTCCTAGTCTATGGGACTAGAGGACCTTTGGGAGACCCAACTCCACAATTCTATGATTGCAGAACACAGCCCTGCCCTCCGCCTACCAGGGATGGGGCGTCCCCCGAAGGTGATGTTGACGTCGTAATCTCCCGGCGTGAAGGGGATGTATTCCACGCTGCAGCTGCCATCTTTGTTGTCCTTGCAGGACATCTTGGCCTCCGACGGCCCCTCGATGGCCAAGCCAAGGCCCCCGGTTCCCGCGCCCCTGGGGAGACAGAAAACAGCGCCGTCAAAGGAGAGATGCCAGCAAGCCTTAACAGAGACGTAAGGAGGTCTCCAGGTGTGAGGATTTCCCAGGATTCTCTGCGGCCGGCGGCGCAACCGTTTGCGTGGAACGTTCCGGAACACTTCGGAGGGCAAGAGAACGACTGAGGCCCCAAATAATAATAATAATAATAATTTATTACTTATACCCCGCCTATCTGGCTGGGTTTCCCCAGCCACTCTGGGCGGCTTCCAACGAGAGATTAAAAATACATTAAATCTATTAATACATTAAATATACTGATTATCTGAAAGAGCAACTCCTGAGACCTCTCTGAATCTTGCGACTCCCCCCTGCCATCCTTAAAACAGAATTTAAACTACCTATCAGTACGTTCTCCTCAGTTTTCATTTTTCCTAATGATCCAGAGCCTTCGTTACTTTATGTGGGTTTCTTAAGAGCCCAGCAGAAATTTCAGTTTGCTAACAATGGTCTCCTAGGTCAATGGTGAATTTCCCCCATTCTTTTTTAAAGTCCTTGTCTCAACCTTTTCCTTGATCATGTGATAGGAGTTTTGAGGTCTTAGATCTATGTTAAATGTTCATAAGTGTACCAACCAAGCATATACATAGATCAGCACAGGAAGACCAACCTGGAACCATTTTGACTCCGAAACTGAGCAAATGTTTTCTTTGCAAGGTCAAAGTGGAAAAGCCTCCCCATTGTCTTTTCCTTCACAAAACCTGTCTTAAGGGTATGTCTGTGGTGGAATAGGGTGTGAGCCTGTGACCTGACTCAGGAACTAAGTATTTATCATTACAAAAGACTGGCCAGGCTCCCCAGGCAATCCAATCAAGTGAGCATTAACAGGTAACCTGCCAGACAGGAGGCAAACAACGCACTCAAATTTCTGTTTAGACCGCCTTTTCTCTGATGTATGTAGGATGTTTCTGGGGGTGGTCTGGATCTAGGTAAAGGTAAAGGGACCCCTGACCATCAGGTCCAGTCGCGGACGACTCTGGGGTTGCGGCGCTCATCTCGCTTTATTGGCCAAGGGAGCCGGTGTACAGCTTCCGGGTCATGTGGCCAGCATGACTAAGCCACTTCTGGCGAACCAGAGCAGCGCACGGAAACACCGTTTACCTTCCCGCCGGAGTGGTACCTATTTATCTACTTGCACTTTGAC
This sequence comes from Podarcis gaigeae, assembly GCF_964106915.1. Taxonomy (NCBI): domain Eukaryota; kingdom Metazoa; phylum Chordata; class Lepidosauria; order Squamata; family Lacertidae; genus Podarcis; species Podarcis gaigeae. Next base: position 4,438,120 of record NC_139686.1, read on the forward strand.
GTGCTTTCGAACTGCTAGGTTGGCAGGAGCAGGGACCGAACAACGGGAGCTCACGCCGTCGCAGGGTTTCGAACCGCCAACCTTCTGATCGGCAAGTCCTAGGTTCTGTGGTTTAACCCACAGCGCCACCCGCGTCCCTGGTCTTGATCTACAGGGTGGCAATTTCAAAAGTCTTTATAAGGCCTTGCACACCATTGTTCTCGGTTCCTGTGACCTCGCTCAGGAACTAAGTATTTGTCATTACAAAAGACTGGCCAGACTCCCCGGGCTATCAATTAACAGGTAACCATTAACAGGTAACCTGCCAGACAGAAGGTAAACAATGCACTCAGATTTCTGCTGTAGACCGCCTTTTCTGTGATGTAGGTATGATGTATCTGAAGGGTGGTCTTAGGTTACATCCCTTCTGTGATGTATGTATGATGTTTCTGGGGGTGATCTGGATCTACAGGGGGGAATTTCAAAAGTCTTTATAAGGCCCTGCGCACCATTGTTCTGGGTTCCTCCTCCTTCTCCTACGTGTGAGGGGAGCACCCTGTTGCAACAGATCAATAAAGATCAGGCTTACTAGCTGCTTTGCTTCTCAATATTCTCTGGTTGGCCTCTGTTATTTTCTCCTACCAATAGGGAACCTATGTAAGGACTCTATATGGGCTCTTGGGTACCCCATAAGGGAAAAGGGCATTTTTTTTTTTACAACAACCGCCACCCCCTTGCTTGCCCCCCCAAGATGAAGGCTGCGCCTACCTGGTCTCCACCGTGAAGCGATTGGCTTTGTTCACCAGCCCCCCCTCAAGCCCAGGGCCGTAGGCTCGGACACGGCTGGGGTCACAGCCCTCAGTGACCCCCACTCGGAAGGGGCTCTTGGGGACGGGGACGTCATCGTAGGTGACTTCCACCAGGTGCACACCTGAGAAGGGCGAGAGTCGGGCACAAGCGATAAATCAATCTGAGTAAGCGAGGAAGTTGACTCTTTAATAATAATTAATAATAATTTATTTATTTATTATACCCTGCCCTTCCCGGTTCAAAAACCGGGCTCAGGGCAGCTAACAACAAATTTAAAACAGCATAAAAATCAGTATAAAAACATGAATAACAATAAAATTCAAAATTCAGAAATCAATTTCGGAAAAATAAGCATTAAATAATCCCCAGGGCTGGTTGGCTGAATTGGTCCTCCTTGGGCCAGCGAGGAGGCCAGGGGAGAATTAGCTGTGGGGTCTCAGAGCGGGTGATCTTCATAAAAGGGGAGGGGGCAGGAAGAGAAGGAAAATAAAAGATCAGGCTGAATTCAAATTAAAGGCCAGGCGAAATAGCTCTGTCTTACAGGCCTGATGGAAGGAGGTTAAATCCTGCAGGGTCCTGGTCTCATGGGACAGAGCATTTCACCAGGTCGGAGCCATCACTGAAAAGGCCCTGGTGGAGGATAGTCTGACTTCCTTAGGGCCCAGGACCTCTAAACTATGGTTGCTCATGGACCTTAAGGTCCTCTGCGGGGCAGACCAGGAGAGGCGGTCCTGTAAAGCGGGAAACTTTGTTCCTGCATCTGAGATTGGACGTCTGGCCAAGACCAGACAGCCCCCTACATAAGGAAGAAGCCTCCGCCAAAGAAGATTGGCAAAACTAACAAAATAATAATAATAATAAATTTTACTTGTACCCTGCCCTCCCCAGCCGAAACCAGGCTCAGAGCGGCTAACATCATACAAATAACACAGTACAGTCATACCTCTGGTTACAGACACTTTTTTCGGGTTACGGACCGCCGAAACCCGGAAGTACCGGAATGGGTTACTTCCGGGTTTCGGGGGTCGCGCATGCGCAGAAGCACTAAATCGTGCTTTGCGCATGCGCAGAAGCGCCGAATTACAACCCACACGTGCGCAGATGCACCGCTGCAGGTTGAAAACGTGCCTCCCGCACGGATCACGTTCACCACCCGAGCGTCCACTGTACACATAAAAACAGGCATCAATTAATTAAAATTCAGGCAAATTAAAATCTGGACAAATGGCAGTTATCGGGTTAAGGCTGAGAGCAGTTAATACTTGCCAGGACCAACTGTTTTCACTGATCATATATATTTATAAGAACCTGTGAACGGGCTGGGAGGCCTCATTCATGCTTGTTCTTATACAAAGGAAAATAGGTCAGAGGCCAGGCGGAACAGCTCTGTCTTGCAGGCCCTGTGGAAAGATGTCAAGTCCCACAGGGCCCTAGTCTCTTGTGACAGAGCGTTCCATCAGATGGGGGCCATGGCCGAAAAGGCCCTGGCTTTGGTCGAGGCCAGTCTAATTTCCCTGGGGCCCAGGATCTTCAGAGTGTTTGCAGACCATAAGGTCCTCCGTGGGGCATACCAGGAGAGGCGGTCCCGTAGGTACGAGGGTCCCAGGTCGCATAGGGCTATAAAGGTCAAAACCAGCACCTTGAACCTGATCCTGTACTCCACCGGGAGCCAGTGCAGTTGGTAAAGCACTGGATGAATGTGATCCCGCAGCAAGGACCCTGTAAGGAGTCTTGCTGTGGCATTCTGCACCCGCTGGAGTTTCTGGGTCAGTTTAAAGGGCAGCCCCGCAGAGAGCGAATTACAGTAGTCAAGCCTGGAGGTGACCGTAGCGTGGATCACTGTGGCAAGGTCAGGGCGAGAGAGGTAAACTATTGAACTATGCAGGAAAAAACAGATATTTTTGAAGCCCAAGAAGGAGAGATTTTGAGTTTATATAAAAAAGGGCAAATCCTCAATGCATATTTTTTAAGCTTTGTGTACAGGTCTTAACATCAGTCATTTGTAATAAGATGAAGAAGGTTTTAAAAATGGTGTTACTGATGTGTGTGAAGAAGTATAAAATAATGGAACCAAGAAGGGGAGGGGAGGGGAGGAAAGTCAAGCATTGAGTTTTGTTTTGGTATTGTTATTGGTATTGTGTGTGTTCTTTTTATTTCTGTTACTTTTGGAAAATCAATCGGGCCCTGAGCCCGATGGGATTTGTTGTCCAAAATGGCCGGACTGGCTAAAACAGATGCAAATCGCAGTCCAAAACATCTGGTGGTCACCTGGCTGGCCATCAGGGGGTGGAAGGAGATTAGAGATGGAGGGAGACCAGGAGATTCTTACCGTCCTCGTAGGGGGTATACTGGACACGGTAGGTGCCATCCGCGTTGTCGGTGACGTACGTGTCCGTCTTGGCGCCCGAGGGATTGAGGACGCGCACCTTGGTGTGGCTGCCCCCGGTCTTGGTCAGCGAGCGGGCGTCAACTGTGAAGTCGGTGGTGACCTCACGCAGAACACCTGGGGAGACGTGGACGATAGATGTTATTTCTCTTTATTTTGTTTACTGAGTCTGCAGACCACCCTTTGTCCATAGATCTTGGGACAGTTCATAGCATAAAAATACGAGCTCAATGGGTTCGAGCTCAATGTTGGGTGAAAGATCTCTGCCTTGGAATCCTGCAGAGGTGTCAGGCTTCAGAGAAGCCGATCCCTCCCCCGGTGGCAGTGAATAAGCAGATCAAATGAAAGGAGTGTTCCTACCTGTTAGTTTCTTTAATAATCACAGCGGGAGACAAAGGAATGCGTATCCCTCTAGAAATGGCGTTAATCCCACTAAAGGTTTACCCCCTACGTCCCCATTAATCTACGTCACTCCTATGTCGAGTAATCTGAGCTAATTGCTCTCTGTTCTATAACTCAGAGCCCATCTAGTCTTAGGTGAGGGGGGTCAAGAATGCTGTCCAAGGACACTGAATCTGCCAGCTCTCATACCTTGTATATAGCATTTCTTATTGTATGATTTGAAAAACTCCTATGCGCCTTTATTTTCCCATAATTAAGATAGCCATGCCACCCAAAACAGGTGTCATGACCTTCTAGATCTAAAATATCCCAATTTTTTAATAAACACCAATCTTTCAACCAGAGAAGACATGAGAGAGACCGGAGAGGTACCTATTTATCTACTTGCACTTTGACGTGCTTTCAAACTGCTAGGTTGGCAGGAGCAGGGACCAAGCAACGGGAGCTCACCCCGTGGCGGGGATTCGAACCGCCGACCTTCAGATCGGCTCTGAGGTTTAACCCACAGCGCCACCCGCGTCCCTTGTGGTCCCTTACAACTCTGCAATTCCACGATCCCGCAAAGGATACCTCTCGGCTCCACTCCCGGCCCGAAGACCTTGACGTTGCTGGTGTCCACCGCGGGGTCGACGTTGACGCGCGCCGGGAACTTGGGGACGGGGTGCCCGCCGTATTTGATGGTGATGGTGTAGGTGCCCGGGAAGGATGGGATATAGGTGATGCTGTAGGTGCCGTCGCTGTTGTTCTGGATGAGCACCTCGGCCTTGACGCCCGAGTCCGAGATGATCTCGATGGTGAGCTCCGCCTCGCCAGCCTTGGAGCAGTCCACCATGAAGGTTGCCAACTCACCCACCTTGCCGTGCTCCAGGCCGGGCCCGCTGGCCGTCACCTTGGACGGGTCGAAGACGGGCTTGATGTCCGCCTTGAAGGGCGAGCCGGGGATGTGGGCGTCCGCGAAGAGGATGTTGATGGCGTACTCGCCGGGCTCGGTGGGCAGGTAGGAGACGGAGCAGGAGCCGTCGCCGTTGTCCTGGCACTCGATCTTGGCCTCGCAAGGACCCTCCACCGTCAAACCCAGGCCCCCCATGCCAGCCCCCTTGGTGTCGATGGTGAAGGGGGCAGGCTTCCCCACAAAACCGCCTTTCAGCCCAGGGCCATAGGCGCACACCTGGAAGGGAGCAAACAAGATTGGGGCAGGGTTAGTAACTCAGATACAGTGGTACCTCAGGTTACATACCCTTCAGGTTACATACACTTCAGGTTACAGGCTCTGCTAACCCAGAAATAGTGCTTCAGGTAAAGAACTTTGCTTCAGGATGACAACAGAAATTGTGCTCTGGCGGCGCGGCAGCAGCAGGAGGCCCCATTAGCTAAAGTGGTGCTTCAGGTTAAGAACAGTTTCAGGTTAAGAACGGACCTCCGGAATGAATTAAGTACTTAACCTGAGGTACCACTGTATTATTATTATAATAATAATAATAATAATAATAATAATAATAATAATAAATAATAAATAATTTTATTTATAGCCCGCCCTCCCCGGCCAGAGCCGGACTCAGGGCGGCTAACACCAGTAAAATTACAGTAAAAACATAATGGAGGGTGCAATTTAAAATACAGGTTAAAATGCAATTTAAAATGTAGCCTCATTTTAATAATAGGCCATAGATCAAGACTATAAGGTGAGGGAAACATAAGGGTCAGACTGAGTCCAAACCAAAGGCCAGGTGGAACAGCTCTGTCTTGCAGGCCCAGCGGAAAGATGTCAAGTCCCGCAGGGCCCTGGTCTCTTGGGACAGAGCGTTCCACCAAGTCGGGGCCAGTACCGAAAAGGCCCTGGCCCTAGTTGAGACCAATCTAACCACCTTGCGACTTGGGACCTCCAAAGTGTTGTCATTTGTGGACCTTAAGGTCCTCCGCGGGGCAGACAATATGGGTAGCATTGTTATCAATCTACGACGGGGTGGAAGGTTCACAGGCTAGGAAGGGCTTGCTCACAAATTGATTGACAGCTGTACGAATTATGATAGCTAGGCAGTGGAAGGGGCAAGCAGAATCTAAAATGGAAGAATGGTACAAAGAGGTTTGAGATATAGCTATTAACGATAAATTAACATGTGCCATGCTAATCTTTTCTGTACCATTCCAATTTTAGTATATGTGCTGCCGAAGCTTGTAGCAGGATTACACGAAGTTTTCTAAGAAGGAACGCATGAAATATTGCAAGGAAGGCTTTGAGGAGAGTCATTAGTTAAGATAATTAAAAGTAATTGTGAAATTAAGAAATGTAAATGAAGTGGGAAAGATTGGGAAATTTTCAGATGTGACTGATGGAAGTCAAAGAATTGTATAAGATATGAAATTATGTGAAATGATTATTGAAAATATGTTATATATATATATGATCAATTAGCATGTGCCATTAAAGTAAGACAGGGAATATGCGGGAGTAATGATTTTCAGGAGATACGGAAGGGTGTTTGCAGAATTTGTACTGTTAAAACGGAAAAGGGTCTAACGATAGCAAAAGATGTTGAAATTTCGGGAGGTTGGAGAGTTACAATGTAATGGTATCAGGGGTGAGGTGCACTTTTTCATTATTATTTGGTGTTTTTACATGAGCAGAATGTGTCCTTTTATTTAAAATGCATCTCCGGGTTATTTGTGGGGCATTGGAATTTGTTCATAATATTTTTTCCAAAATATAGTCTGCCCCCCCCCCCCACAAGGCCTGAGGGACAGTGGACCGGCCCAGTGGCATAGCGTGGGTTGTCAGCACCCGGGGCAAGGCAAGTAATTTGCACCCCCTAACCCTTGGATTTGCGCCCCCTAACCCTAACCCCCAGATGTTGTGCCCGGTGCGGCTGGCCCCCCTGCACCCCCCACGCTATGCCACTGGACCGGCCCCCTGCTGAAAAAGTCTGCTGACCCCTGATCTAGACCCCTATCTACCCTCCGTCCTCACCTTAGATGGGTCTGGGGGCATGACGGCCTCGACAGCAAAAGGGCTGCCCGGCACCGGGTGCCCATCGTAGGTTATGTCCACTTTGTAGGGCCCCTCCTCAGGCGGCATGTATTTCACGGTGTGGATGTCGTTGGCGCTGCCCGTCTCCACCTTGCAAGGGATGGGGCGGCGAGAGGGCGAGCTGATCTTCACGTCCACCTGCCCTTGGCCCCCGGCTCCCTTTGTGTTGATGGCAAATTCCTGGTCGCGACCCACGTCCACCTCTGCGGGGAGGGCGGGAAAGAGTTGGGAGAGGGACATTAGGAAGACAAGAGGGTTTTAGCCACAAGTTGAGCACAGTGCCTTTGCAGGACCTCAGCAGCCAGACAAGAGAAAACTTGCTAGACATGAGCTGCTACGTTTACCAGGACTGCCAACTTGGCCCCGTGACTGTGGCTGCTATGCAGCATTCAAGACCCTGGCACTCAAATTTGTGGGTGCCCGGTTCCTTTCATGGGGAATTTTGTGGGTGCTCGGGCACCCAGGGCCCCAGGGAGTTAGCACCTATGCCAGGCGGCTCAACCCAATGCATAATTATAATAATATATTATAATTTTAATTTATTATTTGTACCCTGCCCATCTGGCTGGGTTTCCCCAGCCACTCTGGGCAGCTTCCAACCAAATATTAAAAATACAATAGTCTGTTAAACATTAAAAGCTTGCCTAAACAGGGCTGCCTTCAGATGTCTTCTAAATGTCAGGTAGTTGTTTATCTCTTTGACATCTGGTGGGAGGGCATTCCACAGGGCAGGTGCCAACACCGAAAAGGCCCTCTGCTTGGTTCCCTGTAGCTTAGCTTCTCGCAGGGAGGGAACCGCCAGAAGGCCCTCGGCGCTGGACCTCAGTGTCTGGGTGGAATGATGGGAGTGGAGATGCTCCTTCAGGTCTACTGGACCGAGGCCATTTAGGGCTTTCAAGGTCAGCACCAACACTTTGAATTGTCCTTGGAAACGTACTGGGAGCTAATGAAGGTCTTTCAGGACTGGTGTTATATGGTCTCAGCAGCCGCCCCCAGTCACCAGTTTGGCTGCTGCATTCTGGATTAGTTGTAGTTTCCGGGTCACCTTCAAAGGTAGTCCCACATAGAGCACAAATAGTCCAAGCAAGAGAAACCAAAGCATGCATCACTCTGGCGAGAGAATCCGCGGGCAGGGAGGGTCTCATCCTGCGTACCAGATGGAGCTGGTAGACAGCTGCCCTGGACACAGAATTTACCTGCGCCTCCATGGACAGCTGTGAGTCCAAAACGGACTGTTTACATAACAGTAAACCCCACTGATACCGGCGAGGCTTAATCCGAAGTATATAAAGGGTCATATGAGCTTTGGGTGAGTATTTTATCTCCCCTGTTTTTCTGAACTCTACATTCATCCCAGATCAGCTGTGTAGGAAAAGGCGGGGGGGTAGACTTCAAGGTCAAAGGGGAGGAGCCTAAAGTTTATTTAAGATTTGCGAGCATTGGCAGTCAAGTCACACTGGAGTGCCAATCATCCATAAGGGCACAGAACCAGCCTCCCCAATCCGAAGCTGACCCTTGCTGGTCACTGCCCACCCTTGACCCCTTGGCCCCACTTACTGTTGTTGAGCCCTTGCACTTTGACCTTGCTGAGGTCAAGGGGCGGCGCCACGTTCACCGGGAAGGGGCTCTTGGGAATGGGGTCCCCGCCGTACGTCACAGTCACCGCCATGTTGCCCTAAGTCACCGGAGAGAAGAGATCAGCATCAGGCATGCAAAAGGATATGGGATGGGTACTGAATTCGCCTTAAACAGCGTGGTGTTCTGCATCGCCAACTCGGGGCACAGCCAAACGGCGGAACTCCCTGCCACATGAGGCACCAACTTGGGTGGCTTCGAAAGAGAGGCTCTCGATGGCTGCTAGACACCATGGCGGGGAGTACGCTAGACAGAGGGCGGGGGGCACGCGGTCCAACTCACCTGTTGCACGGCTGTGTACTTGACGGTGTAGGAGTAGTCGTGGTTGTCGATGATCTCAAAGTCCCGCACAACCTCTCCCTTGGTGGCGCCAGCAAAGTGGACATCCAGCTTGGCTTTGCCAGCCCCCTTGGTGAAGACCGTGAAGTGGGTGGGCTTCCCAACCTCCACACCTGAGAAGGAAAGGCCATAGCGGGGCAAAGACTCTCAGTCAGTCTTCCCCCCTTGCAGGAAACCAAGGAGGGCATCCCCCCCCCCCCATAGCTTCTCTGCTAAGCCCGCAGCTTCCTGAACTGAGGCTTAAGGGGCCATCATATAATGTTTGAAGACATTAGGAGGAAAGGGATCAAGTTCACTGCATGTATGGTGTTAAAGGACAATATTATGAAAATGATGTATAGATGGTACTTGACCCCTGTAAAACTAGCAAAAATATATCATAATAGGACGCGGGTGGTGCTGTGGGTTAAACCACAGAGCCTAGGACTTGCCGATCAGAAGGTCGGCGGTTCAAATCCCTGCGACGGGGTGAGCTCCTGTTGCTCGGTCCCTGCTCCTGCCTACCTAGCAGTTCAAAAGCACGTCAAAGTGCAAGTAGATAAATAGGTACCGCTCCGGAGGGGAAGGTAAACGCCATTTCTGTGCGCTGCTCTGGTTCGCCAGAAGCGGCTTAGTCATGCTGGCCACATGACCCGGAAGCTGTACGCCGGCTCCCTCAGCCAATAAAGTGAGATGAGCGCCGCAACCCCAGAGTCGTCCGCGACTGGACCTAACGGCCAGGGGTCCCTTTACCTTTACCTTTACAGTAGTCTGTATGGGAGTACATTGTATTTAAAAATGGGGTATCAGAGTTTTTTGGGGGGGGCTAACCAGGCTGGGATAGCTGGGATAGCCGGCTTGTTGGGTTTGGAATGTCTGATGTAGATTTTCAATTTTGCTGTTCTATATGGGACAATGACAATAAAGATATCGTATCCTCCCTGGTCCCCATGACATCTCTAGGCGGGGCTGCACTCTCGCAGGTGATCTTCTGGAGTGGGACTCCCCCTCTGCCCCCCACCTCTCCTTGGCTGCTGCTCACCTGTCCGGCTGAGTCCAGGCCCTTCTGCCTTCACCTTGGTGGCATCGTGCGATGGGTCCACCTTGATGTGGAAAGGGCTGATGGGGATCTCCTGGAAAAGGGGAGCCAAGGAGAGAAACGGGATCAGCAAAGATCACATCTCTCGCCCGCAAGATCATGCGCTCTATCTACCCTTTGGCCTCTGGCTACAGAAACAGGCAGAAACGCCCCCTCTCTCCTTCCAGGTATCCCCCCCCCACACACCTATCTTCAGAAAAAAGGGGTGTCCAGCGCTTAAGATTGCCCAGGTACTGAGGAGAGGAATCTGGGATCGCCTGTGTCGCCATAATCAGTGCGGGATTTACGTGTAAGCTAAGCAAGCTATAGCTTAGGGCCCCACTCTCTTGGGGGCCCCAAAAAATTTTTAAAGGAACATGGGTGAGTGGTAATATGCCCTTGCAATTTCCCTCCACCAGTGCTCGTCATTTTTATTACTTTAAGGTTCTTATTTGCATTGCAATTCATGTGTCAGTACCTTCATTCTCTTATTATACTTCATTGGGCAAACATGGCCCAATCACCTTCTCAATCTGGCCCATGGACGGTCTAGGAATCAGCATGTTTTTACATGAGCAGAAGGTGTGCTTTTATTTAAAATGCATCTCTGGGTTATTTGTGGGGCATAGGAATTCGTTCATTTCTTTTTTCCAAAATATAGTCTGGCCCCCCACAAGGTCTGAGGGACGGTGGACCGGCCCCCTGCTGAAAAAGGTTGCTGGCCCCTGCTCTAAGCCTACCAGCAATTTCACCTGGAATTAAGCCCATTTCGCTTCCTTTTACCTGGTTGGCAAAGAGGACCATGATGGTGTAGCGCCCAGGACCGGGTGGGGTGTATTTGACTGTGAAGGTGTCGTTGTCATTCTTGATGATGTCAAAGTCGATGTCGGCTTCCACCGGTCCCACAACGCCGGGGGCACATTTTATACCGATGCTCACGTCCCCTGCAAAGACAGCCAAGGAGGCGCATGACAAATGAGATGTGCCAAAGGCGGTCAAGGGCCAAGCTCTGGTCTGCACCCAGAGGTGCTGGTCCCAAATGGTCAAGGGTGGCCAGGCCCTACAGAAACCACCTCCCTAAGCCCCACTCTTGTTCCCCCTGCTGCCCAAAATCCTATGATTCCATTATTCTACCTTCATTGTATTATCATTGGCATTATTATTACAGTCGTATATCGGCTCCCAACTGCCTTGGGAGTCGAACGTTCCGGCTCCCGAACGATCGAAAACCAAAAGTGAGTGTTCTGCTTTTTGAACTTTTCTCTGGAAGCCGAACATCCGGCGTGGCTTCAGCTGTTATTTCCGGTGTGCCTGAAACCAATCGGGAGCCAAGCCTTGATTTGAACAGATTTCCGGAACAGATTCTGTTTGACTTCAGAGGTACGTCTGTACAGTGGTTGAGGATGGGACCTGTTCCGGAGCTCCGGTTGGGTCCTGAGGTTTCCGGAACCGGAGGGACCGCTTCTGCGCATGCGCATGGCCTGGTAGAACACCTTTGCGCATGCCATGCGGACGAAACACTTCTGGGTTTGCATCTTTCGCAACCCGAAGTTTACGTTACCCAAGGGTAACATAAGGTGCTACTGTATTCGTACCTGTTTTTAGGACCCACCTTACGTTTGCGAATGGAAGTTGTTTTTAATACTGTTTTAAAGTTGACCAGGACGCGGGTGGCGCTGTGGATTAAACCACAGAGCCTAGGACTTGCCAATCAGAAGGTCGGCGGTTCGAATCCCCGCAACGGGGTGAGCTCCCGTTGCTCAGTCCCTGCTCCTGCCAACCTAGCAGTTTGAAAGCACGTCAAAGTGCAAGTAGATAAATAGGTCCCGCTCCGGCGGGAAGGTAAATGGCGTTTCCGTGCGCTGCTCTGGTTCGCCAGAAGCGGCTTAGTCATGCTGGCCATGTGACCTGGAGGCTGTACGCCGGCTCCCTTGGCCAGTAAAGCGAGATGAGCGCCGCAACTCCAGAGTCGGCCACGACTGGACCTAATGGTCAGGTGTCCCTTCACCTTTACCTTTACATCTGTGGCCCTGCTGCAAGACCTTAGGCTTAAGGGCAGGTAATAGATAAATTAATATTAATCAGTGCTTTTTTTCTTTAAAAAAATGTTTAGGAGTACTCTCATTTTCCTAAAGATAAAGGGACCCCTGACCATTAGGTCCAGTCGCAGCCAACTCTGGGGTTGTGGCGCTCATCTCGCTTTATTGGCCGAGGGAGCCGGCGTACAGCTTCCAGGTCATGTGGCCAGCAGGACTAAACCGCTTCTGGCGAACTGGAGCAGCGCACGGAAACGCCGTTTACCTTCCCGCCAGAGCGGTACCTATTTATCTATTTGCACTTTCTGGCGTGCTTTCGAACTGCTAGGTGGGCAGGAGCAGGGACCGAGCAACGGGAGCTCACCGCTTCACGGGGATTCGAACTGCCGACCTTCTGACCGTCAAGTCCTAGGCTCTGTGGTTTAACCCACAGCGCCACCCGCGTCCCCTCATTTTCCTACTCATATTGAAATATTGCTTCTCAGTGAGGCCAAACTTAGGTTCACAAAATGTTTAGGGGTTTGTGCACCCCTGCATACCCCCAGAAAAAGCAGTGATATTGATATTAAATCATAACAACAGCAACGCAACCCTTCTTGAAATCCGAACAAAGCCCCAGAGAAAAGTGGAACAGGCTCCCTCAGGACTCTCCTTCCCTTAGAGGTTTTTAAGCAGAGGTTGGACGGCTGTCTGTCATGGATGTTTTAGCCATCCATGCGGGTTGGACTAGATGACCCCTGGGGTCCCGAACACTAAGATTTGATTATTCTAACAGCTGATGTGGACCAGATGACCCCTAAGGCAGGACGACCCAGAAGAAACCCCTGGAAACTAACCAGCTGAGCACCGTGGCGCTAAGGTCCTGGATCGAGCCCTCCCAGATTCCTGGAACACCTTCCCTGCCCTTAGACTCCAGAGAAATGCTGCCAGCCCGTGTTGACAATATTGGGCTAGGCAGACCAATGGCTCTGACTCTCAATCAAAGCAGCTTCCTTTTGAGTCATGACACTCCTCTGACGATCCTGACCTTGCCCTGCCTCGCTGCAGTCCACCGTGAAGTACGTGGGCTCGTTGGCCTTCAGACCTGTCTTCTCCACGCCAGGGCCATAGACCTTTACTTTGTCGGGGTGGCTGCCTTCGCCGACGGCCACCTGCGGGGGAAAAAGAGAGAGGATTGACGCGAAAGGTTTAGGAGAGTGGTGTGACTTCCTGTACAGACAGGAAGCGAAGGACAGTCTTGGGGGAAGTGCATCGCGCAGTTAGCTTGCGGAACTCGCTGCTACTAGATGTGGCGGCGGCAGCAAGATTAGGGAGCGTTTAAAGATAATTAGGCTAATATGTGGGAAATGAGAATTTGACCGGTTGCTATTCGCCACCAGAGCTCAGTGGTGCCTCCATGGTCCGGGGGAGGTACTGGGTCAGTCAACAGTGGAAGCTATTATAACACCAGTACAGATAGCAAAAATGTACAAAACCAGATCAAACCTATGTTGGAAATGTAAAGAAAAGGAAGGGACTTTTTATCATATGTGGTGGGAATGTAGAGAAATGTTTAAAAATTGGGAAATGATATATAATGAATTGGGGAAAAAAATGTTTAAAATGACATTTGTAAAAAAAAAACCAGAAGTATTTTTGTTCGGGATTGTGGGACATGCCAAGGAAAACAAAGAATTTATTTATGTGTGCAACAACAGCAGCAAGAGTCTTGATAGCACAAGGATGGAAGAATGAGGAAACCCCGACAAAAGAACAGCGGCAAGAGAAATTGACGAACTATGCAGAGCTGGCTAAACTAACATATAAATTGCGAGACAAGGACAACTGTGACTTTAAAGAAGAATGGGAACTTTTCACAAATTACTTAAAAGGACAACAAAATGAGTTGGACTCCTTGGCAGGTTTTGAATAAACATACACAAATTGATTGATTGATAACATGGTAGACAGATAATGTAAGGATTTGTATAATTTTTTCACATGCAGAGAATAATACGTGCTGAGAAATCAGAGTAGGGGGGGGAGGAAAGGAAGGGTTTGGGGTGGGAAAAAAGGGGGGGAAATAATGAAAATAATGAATATGATATGTTTTGATATGTTGTTATGTTGAAATTGCTAATAAAAACATATATATTTCACGGAGGAGGAATTACCCCCAAGGTCTCTGCTTAGGCACCGGGCAGTGCCCCCTCCCTGTCTCTGGGGTGTGTCGTCCCCCCCCCCCCGAAGATGGAGTGATTGATGGAGGAAGAAGGAGATTGACAAGTAGGAAGGTGCGCAGAGGAGGGCAACCCAGATGATCAAAGGTCTGGAAACCATGCCGGATGAGGAACGGTCGAAGGAGCCAGGTAAGTTTAACCCGGAGACCGAAAGGAGAGCCATCTTCAAATATCTGAAGGGCTGTCCCATCGAAAATAAAGCAAGCTTGTTTTTCTGCTGCTCCGGAGGGTAGGACTCGAACCCAAGGCTTGAAGTTGCAAGGAAGGAGATTACAGCTAAGCATTAAGGAAGAACTTTCTGGCCGTAAGCGCTGCCCGACAGTGGCCTTCCTCAGGAGGTGCTGGAATCTCTTTCCTTGGAAGTTTTTTAGCAGAATCAGCTGCCAGTGGTTCTTGAGCTACGATTCCCGCGTTGCAAAGCGGGGTTGGACTAGATAACCCCTGGGGTCCCTTCCAACAATTCTGTCGAAACCCACACTCACCCGGAAGGGGCTCTTGGGAACGTTGACTCCTCCCCAGCTGATGATGATGGTGTGCTTGATGGCCTTCGTGGGGACGTAGACGCAGGAGAAAGTGCCGTCGCCGTTGTCCTTGATTTTGATGTCAATGGGGACGCCTTCTGCATCCTGGAAAGAAAAAGCGTCTCGTGTAAACAGCAGGCTGCCGGGTTCTTTCTCTCTGCCACCCTCTGGAGCAGCAAAGAAATGACTCTGGAAGTCTCATATGCAGAAATGGCAAGGCTAACCAAGGCTGACCAAGGGACCCCTGGCCTTTAGGTTCCGTCGTGACCGACTTTGGGGTTGCGGCGCTCATTTCGCTTTACTGGCCGAGGGAGCCGGTGTTTGTCCGCAGACAGTTTTTCCAGGTCATGTGGCCAGCATGACTAAGCCCAGTGGCGTAGCGTGGGGGGTACAGGGGGGGGGGCCGGCCGCAACGGGCGCAACATCTGGGGTTAGGGTTAGGGGGCGCAAATCCACAGGTTAGGGGGCGCAAATCCACGGGTTAGGGGGCGCAAATTACTTGCCTTGCCCCGCGTGCTGACAACCCACGCTATGCCACTGACTAAGCCGCTTCTGGCAAACCAGAGCAGCGCATGGAAATGCCGTTTACCTTCCCGCCAGAGCAGTACCTATTTATCTACTTGCACTTTGACGTGCTTTCAAACTGCTAGGTTGGCAGGAGCAGGGACCGAGCAACGGGAGCTCACCCCGTCGCGGGGATTCGAACCGCCGACCTTCTGATAGGCAAGCCCTAGGCTCTGTGGCTTAACCCACAGCGCCACCCGCATCCCTTAAGTTCAACAAAGAATGACATGATTTTATAGAATATATTAAAGAACGCTGCAAACGTTTAAAAACATTTAAAAACAGGGTCAATAAAGCACTTGTGCTTTAAAACGATAAAGGATAAAACTGATAATTTTAGATAAAGGTAATTAGATGCACTTTAAAAAAGGAAGATAAATTTTGGAAGCCAAGGGGTGGGGTGAAGTTTGGAGTTTCAGGGTACTGATATGAATTATGGCTTAATGTAAAATAGTATGTTTGTGTGTGTGCAAAAAATTGTTTTCTTTTTGAAACTTTGAAAATAAAATTTAAGAAAGAAAAGAAATTATGCTGGAAGTCGTCCACATTTTTCCCCACCTTTCAAAATCAATATTGTGTCCCAAATCCTGAGCCCATCTTATCATCACACTTTGCACCTCTTCGTCCTTTGTATTCCACTCTAATAATATCTTATACATTTTTGACAGTATTTTTCTTTTTCTGCTCAGCAATTCTGCCTCAATTTTTGATTTACTACTTGCCAATCCATTACTTTTAACATCCTCTCTAAACACATCTTGCAACCGGTGATACTGCAACCAGTCAGTTAATTTCCCTCTCAACTCTTCAAAGGTTTTCAGCTTTAATTTACCATCCACTTCTACTAACAATTCTACTAACAATTCCAATTATGCTGGAAGTCAGGGACCAAAGTCGGTTCAGGAAGTAGCATCCCAGAGCGACCAGCTTTGCAGAAACTAAACACAGAAGCGGCATCAGTACACCTGGTTTGCCACTTACCTGGGCGTAGATCTTAAGTTCTGCTTTCCCTGCCCCTCTGGCGTCGATGGTGAACTCTGCCGGCTTGTTCACAATGCAACCGACCGGCTCCAGCCCCGGACCGAAAGCTTTTACCTGGTGCAAAGAGGCAGAGGAGGGAGTTAGGAGAGGCGGGAGCAACCTCAGGGCGCTGTTGGACACCCATCAGGCGTCTGCACCTCCTGCAGAAGGTTGCAGTAAATGATTTTGAATACCAGTTGCTGGAAACCGCAGGGTGGGAGGGGGGGTCTTGTGTTCGAATCCTGATTTGGCCACTGTGAGATCAGGAAGCTGGACTGGGGGGGGCGGGCATTGGCCTGGCCAAGAAGGCTCTTCTGATTACCCCTTCCATCCAGGTTCTGATCCACAAGGAATCTCGCAGGGAACCAAAGAAGGTGATAGCGATTGGCACGGACGGTGGCCGGGCAAGGCAGGTTACCTCTGACTGGCCCGGCTGGGATGTGCCTACCTTCTCTGGGAAGTACTCGTTGGTGGCGGGCAGGATGTGAGCGATGAAGGGGCTGTCCTTGATGTCCTCATCGTCGCAGATCACATGCACGGCGTACTCGCCCGGCTCGGTCGGCCAGTAGCGGACATCGCAGGAGCCGTCGCCCTTGTCGTCGCATTCGATCTTGGCCTGAGAGGGACCCTCAATGGAGAAGCCTGCAGAAAAGGAGAAAGAGAGGGCAGGTTAGGCTGAGAGCAGATCACCAAGCCACGGTTTCCTGGACTGCCCACAACCCACATCACTGTAGCACACCGAAAAGAAAAATTGAAACTAACATCCCATGGCCAGGGCCGGATTTCGGTTTGATGAGGCCCTAAGCTCCTGAAAGTAATGGGGCCATTTATATGTCCAGCTGCCCTTTGCCAACAACAAATGGTCACTGTTTTAGGGTTGACTAGGGATGCAGGTGGCTCTGTGGGTTAAACCACTGAGCCTCTTTGACTTGCCGATCAGAAGGTCAGCAGTTCAAAACCCTGTGATGGGGTGAGCTCCTGTTGCTTTGTCCCAGTTCCTGCCCGCCTAGCAGTTCGAAAGCATGTCAAAGTGCAAGTAGATAAATAGGTACCAGTCCAGCGGGAAGGTAAATGGCGTTTCCGTGTGCCGCTCTGGATCACCAGAAGCGGCTTAGTCCTGCTGGCCACATGACCCGGAAGCTGTACACCGGCTCCCTCGGCCAATAAAGCGAGATGAGCGCCACAACCCCAGAGTCAGCCACAACTGGACCTAATGGTCAGGGGTCCCTTTACCTTTACCTTTACAGTTTTGTAACATGCAGAAACTAACATACGTTGATAAACCAGAGAGAGGAGCTGAAGGAAGTCTGGGGGGGCTATGTTTTTGGGGAGGGAAAAATAGGGAGGGGGGAAGTTAAGGATGATATGTTTTTTGATAAAATGTTATGTTGAAATTACTAATAAAAAAAATTAAAAAACAAAACAAAACTGAGAAATGCCCCCCCCACCGCCTCCAGCTCAAGCCACCTTGTCCCCACTGTGACTTACCAAGGGTGCCCACTTCTGTGCCAATTGCCTCGACAACGAAATCTGCCGACTTGCCCACCACGCCAGTCTCCAAGCCAGGGCCCCAGGCCCTGACCTTCTGCACTCCGGCCTCTGGACCCACCAGCACCTCAAAGGGACTGTGGGGTGGGAAAGAAAAGCAGTTAAGTCCATGCCACACCAAGATTTTGAGCCAGTCTTGCAAGCTGGAATCAGCCACCCTAGAATCCCCGAGTGCCCTAAAGGAAACTCAAATCGAGTCTTGTTCCATAAAAACACATGCAAAGATTTTTCTCATTTTGCAGAATTCATAGAATTGTAGAGTTGAGCATTATCTAGTCCTCCTGGCTGCGGAGATTTCACTAGACATTTCCCTTTTCAAGGAAATGTTGTTGTTGTTGTAATCTGCCCTTCATCAAAAGATCTCAGGAATTTGTTTCAAAATGGGAGGTTTATAAGAATATTTGAAATATAAATATAGTAGTTTAAACTCGGTTGCAGCATTCGAGGAACGTCAGTAATAGTTGAAAGGCAGATATAAGAATTAAGATATATTAAGAAAAAGTTTAATAGTGTTAAAAGTGTGTACTGGCAAAAAGTTATATGAAATTGAAATATGGAACAGACAGGAGGTTCGGTCTTTAGTGTTAAGACCAATTTATGTCTCACTGTTTGTTAAGAAAATTCAGTATCTATTGTTATCCCTGTGTGTAATTTTGTATTTGTGTTTTCACTTTTTTCTTTTCTTGCCGTATCAATAATAATAAGATCTCAGGGTGATTCACAAGATAAAAATACAAAATAAAGCACAAATAAATAGCTACAACAGAAGCAACAAAACCACAACCCTCATGCAAACGCATTAAAAAGGCTGTCGGGTACTAAACAGGCTGCGAAATATTAATCAGCCAAATATTTTCACATCAATGAGGGCTAGAAGCTTGCTTTGAGAAAGAAAGGCAGCCGGGATTCTCAAGAATGTAAATTTCGCTCACCTCGGGCACCGTTTCTGCGCGCACAGAATCGTGCCCTGCCCCACACAGCGTTTTTCTTACCTCCTTGGGATGGCATAGCCGCCCCATGTGATGGACACCATGTATTTCCCGGGGACAGTCGGGTAGTAGTCGCATTCGTACACCCCGTCGCCAACGTCCCGAACCTTCACTGGCTCCTCAGTGCCTTCTGCGAAAAAGGGGCGGGAGCAAAGATGTGAATGGCAGGGACACAGGAACCTGGGCATGTACAAAGTGCCCAACCAATCGAGCGATTGGTTGGCTCAATTGGATCACATTTGCAACCCGAGCGTCCACTGTACATGTTAATATGTAAAAATCAAATAAATTTCCGTATTTTTCGCTCCATAAGACGCACTTTTTTCTTCCTAAAAAGTAAGGGGAAATGTCTGTGCGTGTTATGGAGCGAATGCCTGCGGATGGTGGGGGGGATCCTGCTGCAGTCGCGAGCAGAGGATCCTTTGTTCCCCTTCCTTCCCTCCTCCGTGGCTCGCTTTGAAACAGCAAAGCGGCAAAGGAGCCGCTTACATGGGTGTAAGCGGCTCCTGTCTGGTTGGCTGATTTAAAGCGAGTGTGCTCTCTTTCCCTCCCTCCTCCCCGCTCACCTCGCTGAAAAGCTCCTTCTCCACACACCCCACGCGTGCTCCTTGTCCCTTCAGTGTTTTTCCTTCCCTCCCCACTTAAAACGTGGTTACAAAGCACGGATCCACATGGATCCTCAGGATCTTTGCATTGGGTCACCCCAAGTTCACCATCAGATCACATAGCATGTCCATGGCTACAGCCTGCACCAAAAAAACATGCACCCACTGTTTCGTGGGGCCGCAACGGCGCAAAAACATGGTTAGAAAGCACGGATCCACATGGAGTCTCAGGATTTTTGCATTGGGCTACCCCAAACTCGCCGTCAAATCACATGGCCACAGCATGAACCACAAAAATCATACAGCCGCTGTTTCGTTCAGAATATTTTTTTTCTTGTTTTCCTCCTCTAAAAACTAGGTGCGTCTTGTGGTCAGGGGCATCTTATGGAGCGAAAATACGGTAATCTGAAAAGAAAGGGTAGCGCCGGCCTCAATTGGGGCGGATTTCCCAGCACTTACTTGGTCCCTTGACCACGACTTTCAGCTCCCCGGTGCCAGCGCCTTTAGTGTACACCTTGAAATCAGCCACCTCCTTCACTCTCACCCCCTTGGGCTGGAGACCGCGACCCATGGCCC
The DNA here is from genome assembly GCF_964106915.1 of Podarcis gaigeae. Classification (NCBI taxonomy): domain Eukaryota; kingdom Metazoa; phylum Chordata; class Lepidosauria; order Squamata; family Lacertidae; genus Podarcis; species Podarcis gaigeae. The sequence goes on from NC_139686.1 coordinate 4,457,831, forward strand.
GGCAGGCGTTGGGGCTACACGCTGTGGAGGAGGACAGAAAAGGCGCAGGTTAGCAGGATCAGGCCATGCGGTTCGTTCTCCACGCACCTGGCTTCATCTGATCCACAGCCACACTCTCCGGAGAGGGCTGGGATCCGGCAGGCAGGGCCCGCAAAGAGCGCCACACACCTGCCACACGCGAAATGTTGCCATGGTACCCGGGGCCAGCCAAGCACCGCGACGCCGCCCAGGTGCTATGGGTAAGGGGGCACCCAAACAGACATTTGCACACCCAGGGCCGGGTCAGCTCGAAAGAGACCCTCCATGCAGCGACTCGTGAGCAAGACAAGCAGAAGGGTCGGCAGCGGAGAAGATCCAGCCTGATTGAAGCACCAGCTAGTCCCTCCGAAAAAGGGAACCCCTTTCCAGAATGCGGCAGCTAGACTGGTGACTGGGAGCGGCCGCCGAGACCATATAACACCGGTCTTGAAAGACCTGCATTGGCTCCCAGTACGTTTCCGAGCACAATTCAGAGTGTTGGTGCTGACCTTGAAAGCCCTAAACGACCTCGGTCCAGTATACCTGAAGGAGCGTCTCCACCCCATTTTTCTGCCCGGACACTGTGGTCCAGCTCCGAGGGCCTTCTGGCGGTGCCCTCCCTGAGAAAAGCAAAGTACAAGGAACCAAGCAGAGGGCCTTCTCGGTGGTGGCACCCGCCCTGTGGAATGCCCTCCCATCAGATGTCAGAGAGATAAACAACTACCTGACATTTAGAAAACATCAGGGAAGTTTTTAATGTGTGACATCTTGGTGTATTTTTAATTTTTGTTGGAAGCTGCCCAGAGTGGCTGGGGAAACCCAGCCAGATGGGTGGGGTACAGATAATAAATTATTATTATTATTATTATTATTATTATTATTATTATTATTACAGTGGTGCCCCGCAAGACGAACGCCTCGCAAGACGGAAAACCCGCTAGACGAAAGGGTTTTCCGTTTTGGAGGCGCTTCGCAAAACGAATTTCCCTATGGGCTTGCTTCGCAAGATGAAATGTCTTGCGAGTTCCTGCGGGTTCCCCCCCCCTTCCCCCCTTTTCCTAAGCCGCTAAGCCGCTTATCAGCTGTTCCACTGATAAGCCGCTTAACAGCTGATCGCTAAAAGCCGCTAAACCGCTAATAGCGCTAATCCGCTAAACTGTCAATGGGCTTGCTTCGCAAGACAAAAAAACCCACTATACGAAGAGCCTAACGGAATGGATTAATTTCGTCTTGCGAGGTACCACTGTATTATTGTTGTTGTTGTTGTTGTTGTTGTTGTTGTTGTTGTTATTTAGATGGCTCTAGCTGGAGTTTCTCAGGCATTGGGCAAGGGCTTCCCTTTCTACCTTTTGCTTAAAACTGCGTAAGTCACCAGGGTTACCCTACGTCAGCTGCCCACAGCTCCGTGGGGTCATCACTGACCCACTTTTGCAAGCAAAACTAAAAAAAAACAACACCAAGCCGTTTCGGTTCAGAAAGGGGCAGTTCAAATGATCAATGGGATGCAGCAACTGGAGAAAGGTTGCAGTGTACGGGACGTTTTGGCTTGTTCTACGGAAGGGTTTGTATTAACACCTGACTAATGAGGAGTTTGTCAGTAAATGGCAGAAAACCATGGATAGAAAAGCCACCTCTATTGGTCTGTCACCCCCCCCCCCAAAAAAATGTATTACCTGGGTTATGAAGGCGCCCTAAAGACGTTAAAGCAAAGATTATGGGATAATGCACACAGTGACTTGCGATCTCAATCACACGCAGTTTGTAGTCCGCTGGCAGTAGGAGTACAATATGGGCATGTCTTTAAGTTAACATCTTACATTAAAAACCTGACAGTACCAAACTATCGAAGGCTTTTCACCAAAGCCAGACTAAACGTCTTTCCTTCTGCAGTGTCGGATGGCAGGTTGAGAGGAGTTCCTTGCCAGGACAGACTCTGCTCGTGGGCTCAAGACATCGATTCTATAAAACATATTTTGCTGCACTGTGCGAAATACGAGCAAGCCAGGGCTGAACTGATATTACCCTCGCTGGTACCTTTCCCGGGAAAATCAGAGGCTCACTATGTCAGGTTCCTATTGGAAGACCGGACAAACGCCAGAACATTAGCAGTGGCGAAGTTGTGGTTGCAAGAACCAATGATCCCTATCTTTAAGTCTGAACAAAATGCTTGTTTAACCTGGAGGTAGGCTGTCTGAATTCTGCATTGCTTTGTAACGATTTGTTGAGTCTCTGGACTGTAATAGAGATTGATTGATCAGCTTAGGAACAAGGCGAGTAATTGGGGGCACCACTGTGGTGCATAAAAATAAACATGGAGATCGTGGGAGCGAGAAAAGGTTTCCTTCCTCTCTCATAACGTCAGAACTCACAGACATCCAGTGAAGCTAAATGCTGGGAGGTTAAGGTTAAACTGTGGGACTCCCTGCCACAGGAGACGGCGATGGCCACCAATTTGGAGGGCTTTAAAAGAGGACATCTGGTTGACCACTGTGAGAACAGCATATTGGACTATGTGGACCAGTGGCCTGACCCAGCAGTCTCTTTTAATGTCCTTATTATTCCCCGGAAAACCCCCTTTGCAGGGAATCACAACTGCTTAAACCACCTTCTCTTGTGCCTAATTTTGTAATCTTCCATCTTTTTCCGATCCAGGGCTCACCTGGAACCCAAGCATGCACCCAGGCACCCATTTCTTAACTTTTTAATCACATGCCCTTATGCTGACCGTGCTGCAACGACTCCAGAATCGGGGCCACGACCCGGTAATGGCCAGTTGGAAGATCAATGGCCTAGAGCCCTTCTCCCCAGCTGTATCAGGCGAGCACATTTAAAGGATATTTACGGGTAGGGAAGAGGGGAAAGAAGGACATTGAGGGTGGGTGGAGGGGAAGATGGAGGGGAATGAATTAGCAATGATGGTTTAGTGCAGGAACAGCCAACCTGGTCTCCCCGCGCCCCGAGGTGCTGTGGGACTCCCACCCACCTTACAAATTGTTGGCCACGCTGGCAGTGGCTGATGGAAGTCAGAGGGTGGGTGTGGGCATGTTCAGGGTGACAGGAGAGGATATATTGTTTATTCATAACCTTCCTAACTTGCGCTGGCAAGATCCTTTACTTAGTAGAGTTTACGTTCCCCTTTTATACATGCACAGCTGATAGCTGGTTGCAGGCTCGTGTGAGCCTCTCACTCTGTCTCAGATTGAATTGTACGTTCCTAGTAAGGAGCATCTCCACCCCCATCATTCTGCCTGGACATTGAAGTCCAGCACCGAGGGCCTTCTGGTGGTTCACTCGCTGCGAAAAGCCAAGTTACAGGGAACCAGGCAGAGGGCCTTCTCGGTAGTGGCACCCGCCCTGTGGAACGCCCTCCCACCAGATGTCAAAGAGAACAACAACTACCAGATTTTTAGAAGACATCTGAAGGCAGCCCTGTTTAGGGAAGCTTTTAATGTTTAACAGACCACTGTATTTTAATATTTTGTTGGAAGCTGCCCAAAGTGGCTGGGGAAACCCAGCCAGATGGGCGAGGTATAAATAATAAATTCTATTCTATTCTATTCTAATCATTAAGTTCCCTTGAATCCCTCTTAAAAGAATAAAGATGCCACAATCTTATTCAAAGATGATAAAAGAAGTTTACTCACATCAGTTCACAGTTGGATCCCTGAAGGCAGACTTGGTTACAAATATGTACATGTGGATCTACCCCGTATGGGGGAATAATCCCAGTGCTTCTGCTAGCTGACAGCAGTCCTAGCTAAGAAGCTGGTCAAATGAAGAAGGAAGTCAAAAAGACGGAGGTGTGCTGCGTGACTCGTCCTTTTGTTACCTGGACAGGTGAGGCCACGCCCACCTTCTGTCACATTCAAAAGGAAGGATGCTCCAGCCAGGAGGAACAGGAAGTTTCTACTGGCTGGACCAAACATCCCCTTGAATGTCTTCTCTAGGAAAACGAGGAATGTTGTACTTGACTGCCTCTCCTGGATCACATCCCACGGTGGATGGGTGCCCCTTAGATTGGCAGAGGAGGTGAAAGCCGCAGAGGCGCTTAGGGGAAAGGCTGCAGCTCGCAGGCGGCACATCAGCTCAAAGTGAAACATGCCGGTCCTTTGGTGCAGGCACATCTCTCAAATGCACGACCTCAAGTCCATGCCACAAGCAACAGGCACGTGGGAAAGGGACAGCTACGGGGCAGGGCTTGGTTGGGGGCAGCACGATGCCATGCAGAACCCAAAACTCCCAAGGAAGGCACTGGGGTCCGCCTGCCAGAGTTGCTGGGTTGGGAACCCAAAGCTGAGAAGGGGGGGGGACCCCTTGCTTGAGGGTTATGGGGAAGCTTTCTCAATATCCTTCCAGATCTAACAGATCTGCATTTTTTAACAAAATCCAATCCCTTAACCAACACAGGCAAGATGCTTCATAATATAATTTCAAATATGGCAGGGGAAAAACCTCCTCTTTCTTTAATTCTTGGTTTTTTCTCTTGCCAGATGAACTTTGTTGTTACTTTTTGCTATTCTTTGAAGTAACCCAACCCAAATAACAATATACGGTAACCCAAATAAAAATAACATTTCAGGTAGCACATTCATCTTTATATGGGGAGGCTTTCTCGCCTGGTATAGCCGGCAGGCAAAGCAGCTGAGGTCTTGCAAGGGCTTGTCTTTCACTACCTTGCAAACCGCCTAGCAGTCTCTGCGGACGCAGGGCTGAAAACGTATGACTCTTCTCGCCCTACCACGAACCAAGCAACCCAACAAACGAAACAGGAGTCTGGGTGATCAGGACACGGTGGGTCTGCCCGCTCCATGCCATTGCCGGGCCATCTCATGCCATGAAGCACGGGCGCAAGCGAGGCTTCGCCAGGCCTGCTCTTACTAACTTGGTTTGCGCGGCTTGGGCATGGTGGGGGGTGGGATTTTCTTGGCCTTGTCGGCGGGCGGGGTGCGGACGGACTGAGGGATGATCTGGAGGGGGGTGATGCCGGGCGGAGGCGGGGGGAACGGCGCTGGAGGGTCCAAGGAGAAAGGAGAGGATGAGTTAGTGATGTTTGATGGGGTGAGGAAGCAGGGAAAGCCCCAGTCCCAGCTAGAAGCCTCCCCCCCAAAAGCACACAGACCGCCTCAGTTTGCCCATCTGTGTAATGGGAATGCTGATCTCCTAGTCATTTACCTACGGCAAGCATGGGGAAACCAGGGTTTAATATTTTGATTTTGTCCTGTGAACCGGCCTGAGACCTCCGGGTCTAGGGCGGTGTATAAACTCAATTAAGAAAATTCAATAACGAAACCTTGGGCATCCTAATTTGGCCAGCAAGACTGTTTTCCCCCCAGCCAGACCCACCTGTAAAGTCAACTCGCAGCCGCAACCCTAATTCAAGGCAGGGCTGCAAAGGGGGGGGGGGAGAGGAACCCAGAGCACGCTAAAAGTGCACTCCCCATTCTTCCTCTGAAGTTGAATCACCTGAAATCAGGTGATTGAGAGGTGGGCACTTTTGAGTCAAAAGGGGGAGCCAGCTCTGGATTCAGCCCACTGGCGAGATCCAGTTCCCCACCCAAGCTTTGCACAGAACAGTCAGACACCTGCCTCTGAGCATGCACAGAGTGTGTTCACTTTTGAGGAAGGAACCACAACCTATCCCCAAATAGCCAGGATTAAGAGTTTTCAAGCCTGCTAACTCGCGGGGAGACCTTGGTAAAGTCACTGTCCTTCGGACTCGGTTTGCAGATCTGTAAAATGGCCACAGCAGCTGTAAGGCTCAGAAGTAGGTCCCATTTAGCTCAGTCGAATTCAGGCCCTACCAGCCTAAGAACCGACCTCAGAGGGCTGTTGTGCGGCGATCCCAAAGAGGATACGAAACGACAAAGGTTTTGCAGGTTAAAAAATGCAGAGTTTGGGGGGGGGGGTTGTGAGAAAATAAGGAGTAAGGCTAGAGAGCAGAGCTCAGCTGTGTGCCCAGGGGAATGTTGTTGTCAGGAAGCTTCTGGTGTGTCAGATTCCTGTTTTTCAGTGCAAAGGAGAGAGGGGAGCTGGCTGCGAGATTCCAGACCTTTCTGCAGGCCTGTTTCCTAGAAACGTGCAAAATGGACTATATTGCTCTATATCAGCTAGGGGTTTTGCGAGACGCTTTGGCCGAGACGGGAGCAATGACCGCCAAGATGCCACAGAGGGCTTGAATGGTGGAAAATAAGGAGGGCACCATCAATCTCAGCCCAGGGACCAAAATAAAATTAATAAAGATAAATTCCTGGCGCGGGAGACCAGGAATAACTCCAGTCGGTGACAAAGAACTTTCAAAATGCAGAGTTTGCCGATAAAAAGTTTGATTTGGTGAATGGATGTGCCAATCACTCCTCTCCTTAATATCAGAACCAGTGAAGGCGGTGAAGGTCCTGTGTGAGTGTCTGGAGGCGGTTGGAGGATGGATGGCGGAAAACAGATTGAGGTTGAATCCTGACAAGACAGGACTGTTTTGGGGGGACAGGAGGCGGGCAGGTGTGGGGGACTCCCTGGTCCTGAATAGGGTGACTGTGCCCCTGAAGGACCAGGTGTGCAGCCTGGGGGTCATTCTGGACTCACATCTATCCATGGAGACATTCTGTGTCCAGGGCAGCTGTCTACCTGGTACGCAGGATGAGACCCTCCCTGTTCGCAGACTGTCTCGCCAGAGTGGTGCATGCTCTAGTTATTTCCCGCTTGGACTACTGCAATGGGCTCTACGTGGGGCTACCTTTGAAGGTGACCCGGAAACTGCAACTAATCCAGTATGCGGCAGCTAGACTGGGGACTTGGAGCGGCCGCCGAGACCACATAACTCTGAGAGAACTGAGAGATCCCACTACGTTTCTGAGCACAATTCCAAGTGTTGGTGCTGACCTTGAAAGCCCTAAACGGCCTCAGTCCTGTATACCTGAAGGAGCGTCTCCACCCCCATCATTCAGCCCAGACATTGAGGTCCAGCCCCGAGGGCGATTCTCCCTGCAAGAAGCGAGGTTACAGGGAACCAGGCAGAGGGCCTTCTGGGTGGTGGCACCCGCCCTGTGGAATGCCCTCCCTTCAGATGTCAAGGAAATAAACAACTACCAGACTTTTAGAAGACATCTGAAGGTGGCCCTGTTTAGGGAAGTTTTTAATCTTTGGTGTTTTATCTTGCTTTTAATATCCTGTTGGAAGCTGACCATAGTGGCTGGGGAAACCCAGTCAAATGGGCCGGGTATTATTATTATTATTATTATTATTATTATTATTATTATTATGGCCAGTAGCCCCAGCTGGGACCCCAAACTCCCAGGCAGACTTCCCTGGAGGAAGCAGGACACACAGTTGAAATAATGTCTTCTCTTTGGACTAGCCCCATTGCTTGGCAACAGTTTGGGGTACCAAGGAGTCTGGACCCCAGGAAAGGGGCACACGTCGCCCACCCAAGGGTCTGGCCCCCTAAGCTCTCTCTTAGCCCCATATTGGAGAGAAACAGAGGAAGGCTTGGCTCCCCACTCCCTGGTTCTGGGGTCTCCAAAATGGCCCCCTTCTCCCAGTGTTTTAATCTGGGGTTAGCAAGTTTGCATCCTTTTTCTGTCTGTGTTTTATCTGCTTGCACTGCCTTCCAGGGGTTATACCAGATTTTTTGGGGAGTGTAGGTCTGAGCACCGCTGGTTTTTCTTCTGTGAAATGGGTATATGGTGACCACGACTGCTTCTTCTATTTCCAAACCTGTCCCCTTGGATCCCAAAAAGGTTGAGAACGCCCCCTATTAAGCTACAAAGGAATTATTATTATTATTATTATTATTATTAATAATAATAATAGTCCACTTTTTCTCCAAAGATCTTGGGGCGGCATCCATGAGGCTGTGCCGTTTGCTTTCGCACAACAGCCCTGTGAAGTAGGGTCTGGCTGGGATATTGCAACAGGTCACCCTCCCTTCATGCCCAAATAGAGATTCGAACCCAGATCTCCCTGGATCTGGCTGGGATATTGCAACAGACCTAGGGTCACCCTCTCTTCGTGCCCAGAGATTCGAACCCAGATCTCCCTGCATCCAGCGTTCTAGCAACTATCCCCTTGATGACGACGATTTAATTTATTGATTTATCACCCCACACACAATTCTCCTCCCCCCCCTTTAATTTCCACGACATCCCTGTGAGGTAGGGTAGCTTAGACTGAGAGGCAGGGACTGGTCACCCACTGACCAAGGGGAGAAGGGAGCAATTTGAACCCTTGTCTTTCCCAGGTCCTAGTCCGAAACGCTCTAACCACTACCCCACGCTGCCTCGCCGCTCTCGGGCCGCAAAGGCTTCTTTCTGAGTGTTAAGGAAATGATTAGGGTGGCATTTTGGAGGCGAAAGACAGGCATGGAAATGGGGAGGGAAGAAGGAAGGAAGGAAGGAAGGAAGGAAGGAAGGAAGGAAGGAAGGAAGGGAAAAGGAAGCGTTAGGCAGCCTTACCTTCTGAGATGTTGACAGTGAAGGGGCTTTTGGGGATCTGAGCCCCCGCAAAGGTGACGTAGAGGGTGTGCGGACCCTCCAGGATGGGGTGATAAGTGCAGCGGAAAATACTGTCGCCCTTGTCCTCCAGGACCACCTCCACGGTGTCGCGGCGGCCCTGGGGGTCCACAATCACCACGCCCATGTCTCCAGTCCCCGCACCTGTTGGGCAGAGGCGGCGTGAGGGGCACAGCTCAGGATCCAACCCTCACATACACACACACCATCCACTCCATCTAGTGTTTGACCCGTGTCCTCACATTGGGGTTGGGCTGGATGACCTCTGGGGTGCCCCTTCCAACTTTACAGTTCGAGGACTCTGGCTGTCGGAAGAATCGTGTGCCGGGTGCCCCCCTCCCTTCCCACAGATGTCGGTCCTCTCCACACCCTTCCGGTCGTTCCCCCTCCCCGGACAAGGGCCATGATCCGCGCTTTAAAGGGCTTTGGAAGAAGTTCCTGCTGGGATATTGGGGTTGCCAAGTGAGGAGCGCCCCAGACCCTGAGATCTCAGAGACCGAAACTGAGAGCTATGGGTCGCCCCGAGTGATGTCACAGGGAAGAGGCCTGGTGATGTCATTGGGAAAGACCCTGGAGAAGGAGGTTAATTGGGAATGAGGAGCGGATGACTCGGCCCGCCAGATGTTTTAGGACTACAACTCCCATCATCCCTGACCACTGGTCCTGTTAGCTAGGGATCATGGGAGTTGTAGTCCCAAAACATCTGGAAGGGCTGAGTTTGCCTATGCCTGGTCTAAACTATTCTTTGCATCCATCTCCTGCTGAGCTGAGGTTTGCAAGCTACACACACGATCTTCTTAAATAATAATTATTACAGTCATACCCCGGGGTGAAGTTGCTTCAGGTTGAGCGGTTTTGGGTCGCTCTCCGGGGCGACCCGGAAGTAACGGGACACGTTGCTTCCAGGTTTCACCGCTCGCGCATGCGCAGGCAGTCAAAATGACGTCGCGCCCATGCACGGAAGTGGCGAATCGTGACCCGCGCAGGCGCAGACACGGGTTGCATTCGCTTCTGGACGTGAACGGGGCTCCGGAACGGATCCCGTTTGTATCCAGGAGTAAAAAGGTAAAGGGACCCCTGACCATTAGGTCCAGCCGTGATCGACTCTGGGGTGCGGCGCTCATCTCACTTTCTTGGCTGAGGGAGCCGGCGTACAGCTTCTGGGTCATGTGGCCAGCATGACTAAGCCGCTTCTGGCGAACCAGAGCAGCGCACGGAAACGCCCTTTACCTTCCTGCCAGAGTGGTACCTATTTATCTACTTGCACTTTGACGTGCTTTCGAACTGCCAGGTTGGCAGGAGCAGGGACTGAGCAACAGGAGCTCACCCCGTCGCGGGGATTCAAACCGCCGACCTTCTGATCGGCAAGTCCTAGGCTCTGTGGTTTAACCCACAGCGCCACCCGCGTCCCGTATCCAGAGGTACCACTGCATTATTATTATTATTATTATTATTATTATTATTATTATTATTATTGGCACTCTTGCCCATCTGGGAGACAAAGCGCCCTCCCTTCCACCTGCAGTGGGGGCATCATGCAGGCAAACTTGGAGATTTTCAAGTCAAGAGCTGGCAGACTGGCAACACTCGAGAGAAACGCCCATTGACAGCAATCAGCCATGGAACTTCCACGCTCAGGGGCAGTCTACCTCAGATGTACTGGGGGCACTCAGTCGGGCTGGGCTGCCTGGAGGCTTCTCAGAGGCATCTGCCTGGCCACTTACCTGCTGTGTAGATGTCAAAGTAGGTAGGCTTATGAGCCACGTTGCCCACGGGCTCCAGGCCTGGCCCCCGGGCCGAGACCTTGTTGGCATCGCCCAGCGCCATGCCCACGTTGACTTCGAAGGGGCTCTTGTCGATATTCTGCCCGGCGAAGAGAACTGTGACCTAGGGCGAGAGCAGGGAGGGGAAGAGGGTGATTTTTTGGGTATGGGGAGGCAACCAGCCTGGACTGGCACACACTGGCAAAAGGTCAGAAAGGGGCATAACAAAGATCAAGGTTTGGAACAACGCTCCTGCGAGGAAAGATCCCTGCACTGCGTGGGGTTGGACATCTAAATCAGAACCAGTGAAGGCCGTGAAGGTCCTGTGTGAGCGTCTGGAGGCTGTTGGAGGATGGATGGCAGCTAACAGATTGAGGTTGAATCCTGACAAGACAGAAGGACTGTTTTGGGGGGACAGGGGGCGGGCAGGTGTGGAGGACTCCCTGGTCCTGAATGGGGTAACTGTGCCCCTGAAGGACCAGGTGCGTAGCCTGGGAGTCATTCTGGACTCACAGCTGTCCATGGAGGAACAGGTCAAATCTGTGTCCAGGGCAGCTGTTTACCATCTGGTATGCAGGATGAGACCCTCCCTGCCCGCAGACTGTCTTACCAGAGTCGTGCACGCTCTGGTTATCTCTCGCTTGGACTCCTGCAATGTGCTCTACGTGGGGCTACCTTTGAAGGTGACCCGGAAACTACAACTAATCCAGAATGCGGCGGCTAGGTGTCTGGGAGCGGCCGCTGAAACCACATAACACCGGTCCAAAAAAACCTACATTGGCTCCCAGTACGTTTCCGGGCACAATTCAAAGTGTTGGTGCTTTAAAGCTCTAAACGACCTCAGTCCTGTAGACCTGAAGGAGCGTCTCCACCCCCATCGTTCAGCCCGGACACTGAGGTCCCGCTCCAAGGGCATTCTGGTGGTTCCCTCCCTGTGAGAAGTGAGGTTGCAGGGAACCAGACAGAGGGCCTTCTCGGTGGTGGCGCCTGCCCTGTGGAACGCCCTCCCATCTGATGTCAAGGAAATAAACAAGTATCCAACTTTTAGAAGACATCTGAAGGCAGCCCTATTTAGGGAAGTTTTTAATGCTTGATGTTTTATTCTGCTTTTAATCTGTTGGGAGCTGCCCAGAGTGGCTGGGGAAACCCAGCTGGATGGGTGAGGTATAAATAAATTATTATTATTATTATTATTATTATTATTATTATTATTATTAGACCCCGGGGTCCCTTCCAGCTCTACACTTCTCTGATTCCATGCTTACAGACAAAAAGCACCTCTCACCTTATGCAAGCCAGCCACTTTCGGCACGTAGGAGACAGAATACGTCCGGTTCTTGTCATTGTTGGCGACCACTTTGGCCTGGGTGGGTGAGGAACGAAAGCAGGAGACATTATTTCCTAGGAAGATGCACCCTCCCCCGTGTCCCTACTGTGGTGTCCCGCAATATAAGTAAAGTTAAAGGGACCCCTGACCATTAGGTCCAGTCGTGGCCAACTCTGGGGTTGCGGCGCTCATCTCGCTTTACTGGCCGAGGGAGCCAGCGTACAGCTTCCGGGTCATGTGGCCAGCAGGACTAAGCCGCTTCTGGAGAACCAGAGCAGCGCACGGAAACACCGTTTACCTTTCCGCCAGAGTGGTACCTATTTATCTACTTGCACTTTGACGTGCTTTCGAACTGCTAGGTTGGCAGGAGCAGGGACCGAGCAATGGGAGCTCACCCCGTCGTGCGGATTCGAACCACCGACCTTCTGATCGGCAAGTCCTAGGCTATGTGGTTTAACCCACAGCGCCACCTGCATCCTGCAATATAGGGCCTTGCATTTGTTGCTGGACTCTGGCGTGGGAAATGGCAAAGGATTATGGGGGTTGTAGTCCGGCAACAGCTGGGAAGACTCCCGTTTCAATTTTATCAGGCGCAGGACCCCACAAAACTCAGGGGCTTTCAGGAGGGCAAGGAGAAGAGCAGAAGGCATGAAATTAATGGACTATGCAGAACGAGATAAATTAACAGGAAGGATTCGAAACCTGCGGCACCAGAGATTCTTAGAAGTCTGGAGTAAATATACGAACTATTTGAAAAGCAATTGTGATGAACAGATTACGCTAGTAGGACTGTAAGAAGTTCTGTAAGGAGGACTACTTGAAATATTGCAAGAAAGAACATGAAGAGAATTCTTAGTTAATGATAATTAAAAGTAACAGAGAAATTAAGAAATGCAGAACAAGCGATAAAGAACGGAAAATCTTCAGAGGTTGTTGATGCAAGTCTAAAATATTTTATAAGGTAAGAAGTTATGTTAAATGATTGTTGGAAATGATATGTTTAAAAAACCCAATAAAAATGTGTGTTTTTTTTAAAAAAAAAGGAGAAGAGCAGAAGGCTGCAGAGCCCAGTACCTCCTCTGTGTGACCTTCGGGGTCTTCAATGTAGACCAGCACCTCTCCCAATCCTGCCTCGATGGTTTCCACTGTGAAATGGGCTGGTTTCAGCACCGTGTTGCCGTGGGGCTCAATCCCTGCAAGGAACGTCAGATACGTTAGCCGGGATACAGAAGATGGAACAACGTCCCTTTCCAGTTCCCCAGTTCTCATAATTATTATTTTCCCCCCCTTTTCTGAATCCTCATAGAATCGTAAAACCGTTCCAACCTCCTCCTCCACGAAGGTTCAATAATTCGTCCCGATCCGCTTGCGCAAACTTTGATTTCGCCCGGTCTCTGTTAAGCCTTTTGCCTGACCTGCTTATCAAATCAGACGATTCATCGGCTCAGATGCTTCAGCTGAGATTCCTGCGTCTCGGGGGGGGGGGTTGAACTCCATGACCTCTGGGGGTCCCATCTCACTCGACGATTCTACAATTCAACCCAGATTACCATATTTTTTGCTCTATAAGATTTACTTTTTCACTCCTAAAAAGTAAGGGGAAATGTGTGTGCATCTTATGGAGCGAATGCAGGCTGCGCAGCTATCCCAGAAGCCAGAACAGCAAGAGGGATTGCTGTTTTCACTGCACAGCTATCCCTCTTGCTGTTCTGGCTTCTGAGATTCAGAATTTATTTTTTTTTTCTTGTTTTCCTCCTCCAAAAACTAGGTGCATCTTGTGGTCTGGTGCGTCTTATAGAGCAAAAAATACAGTCGCTTGTGGGCTCTCTAACCGCCTTCCTCAGCAATTCACTCGTCCCATGCTTTTCAACGGAACTTCCCCATCTAATGTTTGTTTTATAGTGGGGTTTGTTTGTTTGTTTGTTTGTTTGTTTGTTTGTTTGCCTGTCTGTCTGTTTGTTTGTTTGTTTCTTTGTTTGCCTTTGGGCCCTTTAATTCACTTTGCATTTGTAAACCCCAAGTAGCTGAATTACTCCCTTCAGGGATTCTATAATTCTGACTCCTGCATCGAAGCGGGTTGGGATGGATGACCCTTGAGGGTCCCATTCTATGATTCTATGAAATGGAAAGAAGAGTCCAGAGGCCCCCTCTTTAGCTCCAGAACACAAAAGGCTTCTCGGGTTGATTGATCTGGATTGATCCCTTTCTTAAAGTGACGGGAGAAGGACTTTTCCTGGTCATCTGGGAGTCGGGTGGAGACGAGAGCAATTACCGTATTTTTCGCTCTATAGGATGCACTTTTCCCCCTCCAAAAATTAAGGGGAAATGTGTGTGTGCGTCCTATAGAGCGAATGCAGGCTGTGCGGCTAAGCCCAAAGCCAGAACAGCAAGACGGAGCGCTGCGCACTGCCCTGCAGAGGCTACAAAGGCTGTCCCCGAAGCCTCAAGCCTTTGAAGTGCAGTAGAAACTCACGCTGCGCTCCAAAGGCTTTGGGTCAGCGAAAGGAACCCAAAGCCTTGGAGCGCAGCGCTAGGTCCTGTTGCGCTCCAAAGGGATCTTTGAGGCTGGCGGTGGGGGAAAGCAGCGCTTCCCCCCACCGCCAGCCCCACAAGCCCCGGGGGCAGCGGCAAGGCTGCACGCAGCCTTTGCTCTGTTCCCTGACCTGCTCTTTGGGGCTGCCGGGGGGAGAAAGCAGTGCTTCCCCCCGCCAGCCCCAAAGAGCAGGGCGAAAGGAACCTGAAGCCTCCGGAGCCCAGAGGGAACTCCCTCCGTGCTCCAGAGGCTTTGGGTTACCTTCACTGAAGCCTGGAGAGCAAGAGGGGTCAGTGCGCAGTGACCCCTCTCGCTCTCCAGGCTTCCTGGGTGTTCATCAGTATGCGGATGATACCCAGCTCTAACTCTCTTTTAAATCAGAACCAGTGAAGGCGGTGAAGGTCCTGTGTGAGTGTCTGGAGGCGGTTGGAGGATGGATGGCGGCTAACAGATTGAGGTTGAATCCTGACAATACAGAAGTACTGTTTTGGGGAAACAGGAGGTGGGCAGGTGTGGAGGACTCCCTGGTCCTGAATGGGGTAACTGTGCCCCTGAAGAACCAGGTGTGCAGCCTGGGAGTCATTCTAGACTCACAGCTGTCCATGGAGGCACAGGTCAAATCTGTGTCCAGGGCAGCTGTTTACCAGCTCCATCTGGTACGCAGGATGAGACCCTATCTGCCTGCGGACTGTCTCGCCAGAGTGGTGCATGCATGGTTATCTCCCGCTTGGACTACTGCCATGCGCTACGTGGGGCTACCTTTGAAGGTGACTCGGAAACTACAACTAATCCAGAATGCGGCAGCTAGACTGGTGACTGGGAGCGGCCGCCGAGACCATATAACACCGGTCTTGAAAGACCTACATTGGCTCCCAGTACGTTTCCGAGCACAATTCAAAGTGTTGGTGCTGACCTTGAAAGCCCTAAATGGCCTCGGTCCAGTAGACCTGAAGGAGTGTCTCCACCCCCATCATTCTGCCCGGACGCTGAGGTCCAGCTCCGAGGGCCTTCTGGCGGTTCCCTCATTGCGAGAAGGAAAGCTACAGGGAACCAGGCAGAGGGCCTTCTCGGTAGTGGCGCCCGCCCTGTGGAACGCCCTCCCTTCAGATGTCAAAGCGATAAACAACTACCTGACATTCAGAAGACCTCTTAAGGCAGCCCTGTTCAGGGAAGTTTTTAACGTGTGATATTTTACTGTATTTTTGGTTTCTATGGAAGCCGCCCAGAGTGGCTGGGGAGGCCCAGCCAGATGGGCGGGGTATAAATAATAAATTATTATTATTATTCCAAGGTCTGAAGCCTCCAGAGCGCAGAGGGGACTCCAGAGGCTTTGGGTGCATGCACATTGAACGCACCTTGTTTTAGAGGGGTAGAACAAGAAAGAAAAAAATTTTCCTGTTCTCCCCCTCCTATGGTCCGGTGCATCCTATAGAGCGAAAAATACGGTAATTCTCTTGGCCAGTGCCCTCTTGACTGCTTGGTCAGGGCTACTTACCTGGGCCGTAAGCCTTGGCTTTCTTGGGGTTCAGCTGTTTAGAACGCAGGGGAGCCCCCGGCTTCAGTTTGGCTTTGGGGAACTGAGACAGGTAGGTCATGACCGAGTGCTCATCCACATTGGGGTCCACAATCTCTTCAGGGGCGATCACCTGCGAGGAGAAGGAATAATCATCATCATCATAAATTTTTTTATACCCCACCCTCCCCGGCCAGGGCGGCCAACACCAATAAAATTTCAGGAAAAACACAATAAGAAAAAAAACCCCACAATTTAAATGCAGGTTAAAATGCAATTTAAATGCAGCCTCATTTTAAAAGTCAAAACCATAAGGGGAGGGAAACATAAGGGTCAGACTGAGTCCAAACCAAAGGCCAGGAGGAACAGCTCCGTCTTGCAGACCCTGCAGAAAGATGTCAAGTCCCACAGGGCCCTGGTCTCTTGGGACAGAGCGTTCCACCAAGTCGGGGCCAGTACTGAAAAGGCCATGTTATTCCGCCGAAGAGGAATAGCACCCCTTCCTCACCAGTGATTTTCCTCCGGCGTGCCAAAGCCACCCCCTACCCTGTTCCGCAACGGGCAAAAATTCAACCGGCGAAGCACGAAAAGAGGCTTTGACGGTTGGATTACCGCCTGCCGGACAACTTTTAAAGGCAGAGGGGAAAGGGTGGCTTTGGTCCAGAGAGCCCAGCCCTTTGGAAACCCTGTTTTTTGCCAAGGTGGTACCTGGGGCACTCCCAGCCAGTCGTCCGCCTGCTGCATAGCCTCTCGGGCGTTTTCCACGGGCTGGTTAGGATCCCAGGTCTCCCAGTCCGGGCACAGGCCTATGGGAAGGAGAGATAAAGACATGGTCAGACGGGCAGCGCCAGCCTTGGGGGCGCCTGCCAGGAGAGCCAGAGACAATAGGGGCATTGTGGCCACCCTTGGCACAGATCGCCCGATCCAGCCGGAAAGGAACTGGATCCACTCCAGGGTTTATAGCAAGCCGTCCTGGCTGCCGAGAAGAACCGGAACTGGATTGAGGAAGGGAGTGCAAAGGGGAGAATTAAGACACGGAACCGGATAAGACTCAGCGTAAGGTGCCCATGGTTAAGGTCCAAGAGTGGGCGGAGCCAGAGCCAATCGGAGGCGGAGCCAACACACCCTGGCGTCTCCTCCCTCTTCTTCCCTGCTAAGTTGTGCAGTTTTATTTAAGATAATTATTACAAAATACATACAAATACATACATACATATATTTTTCAGATAAGCACACCTATATACAAAAAAAAAGAAAAAAAGAAGAAGAAAGATTGGAAGAATTTCTTCCAAATTTATTCTACAAAAATCTCAATAATAAAACTTCATGGATTGACTCCCATCGCTTACACTGCACTTCCTATATACAATTTAAGCCAATTTGTATCTGTTATTCCGTATTTTCCCCATACAAATATTCTAATCGAGAAGTTTTCTAAATCTTTCATAAATCTATTCTAAACACAACCAATACCTTCCACTTAATCCTTGTCTACCTTCTATGGAGGTTTTTAAGGAGAGGTTGCATGGCCACCTGTCCTGTATGTTTTAGCTGAGATTCTTGCACTGAAGCGGGTTGGACTAGATGACCCCTAGGGGTCCCTTCCAATTCCAATTCCGCGATTCTGTGACTGGCAGGGCAGTGCCCTCTTTGCCCTTGTGGGACTCAACCTCCTGCAGCAGAGAAAGGACCTAGAGGCTGACATTTGTGGAACAGACCCTGGGAATGATGTCACAGTAGGGACCCCCAAAGGCCATCTAGTCCCCTGAAATAAAAAAATTGAGGTCTTTTATATATATATATATATATATAATAAATGTTCATAAATGTACCAAACAAAAACATACATAAATATATAAACCACATGTCTGAAGCAGCAGCCATGAAACCATTTTGGCTCCCAAACTGACCAGGACTATAACCTAACAATGTGGTTTGTTTGATTTTTCTGTTAATTGTTTGTTTGATTGTATGTTTGTTTACTTGTCTGTACTTCTGTTTTCTCATAAATGTATTTATTTTAAATTACTAAGGATATAGGGACACGGGTGGCGCTGTGGGTTAAACCACAGAGGCTAGGACTTGCCGATCAGAAGGTCAGCAGTTCGAATCCCCGTGATGGGGTGAGCTCCCTTTGCTCGGTCCCTGCTCCTGCCAACCTGGCAGTTCGAAAGGACGCCAAAGTGCGAGTAGATAAATAGGTACCACTCCAGCGGGAAGGTAAACGGCGTTTCTGTGCGCTGCTCTGGTTCGCCAGAAGCTGCTTTGCCATGCTGGCCACATGACCCGGAAGCTGTATGCCGGCTCCCTCGGACAGTAAAACGAGATGAACGCTGTAACCCCAGAGTCGGCCACAACTGGACCTAATGGTCAGGGGTCCCTTTACCTTTTACTAAGGATATATTTTAAAGATAAAATAAATAAAATGCATCTCTGTGGGGTATAGGAATTTGTTCTTCAAAATAGACTCTGCCCCCCCCCACAAGGTCTGAGGGACCCTGCTGAAAAAGTTTGCTGACCCCTTAGCTTATATAAAATACGCAGGGATTTATGCCATGCAAAATGAACCGTGGAAAGAGAAGAAGGTTTAAATGAAGACTGTCTTCTAAATTGTAAAATAGAAATTGTAATAAAAATTACATAATATATATGTATGTATATATATGGCCGCTTCTCCTGACACGGCTGTTTCTGGAGTGACGCACGGCAGCTGCCCTGAACAGCAGAGTGATACCGTTGCCGGGGTTGGGATGGATGACCACTGGGGAGCCCACCCAACTCTACAATTCTGCCAGTTGCTGGGCAATTCTGCCACTAGCCCTGAGAGGAAGAGGCCTTTTTGGAGCACTGCAGAGGCGTTCGTGCTGGAGATGGATTGCCAAACATTTGCGGAGAGCCGAGCAGCAGCCTGAGGGATCCCCAGAGATGGAGAGGAAGCATGCCAAGAACTAAGGAAGGAGGCAGACGCAGAGGGAAGCTATTGACATATAAGGCCTGGCTGCAGCTTCTGTTAGGTAAACTCCCCGGCACAACTTGGCTCGGCAGCCCCAGCACTCAGCTGTCCATTGCTTGACCCAGGAATCACATGATCCTCGAAGTGGGAGGCTGGGACACCTGGAGGTCATCCAGTCCAACCCCGTGCAAGGCAGGAAACGAAAGCTCTCGGGAGCAGGGTCTTCTCTTGAGGCTTTCAAAAGGGACAGGACAGGTGGATATCCCCCATCCCATCTCCATTTAATTCGAACCTGCGCCTTAAAGCACCCGCCCCCATGAATGTTAGAATGTTGTTGGATAGAAACTAAGTGGTTTCCAGCTGTAATGCCTTAAGAGAATATGGAAAATAAGGTTTAGAATCAGGTTAAAATTTATTGATAAGGATTTGCTGAACTAACAATCTGAATTGGAATACAAAAAAACGGAGGTATGAGGAGGTCTGGGAAATAAGTAATGAAAATTTTGTGTGCTTTTAATTATTTTCATTTTTGTATTTTTGTTATTTTTCTTTTCTTTTTTTGCATTTTCATTTTTATTGTACTACTATTGAAAACTTTAATAAATATTCTTATATAAAGCACCCACCCCCACCCAATATTTTTAACAGCAGCAGGATTCGGCCCTGCAATCTGTCCAGGACAAGAGTGCCTCTGCCCGTGCGTGGAGTGCCATTCCCTTAAGCGTCAATGTAACCAGTCCCTTCGGCTGCCAGGGGGGGGAGTGGCTCTCTGGCAAAGGGACCTCTCTTTTGAGAATGCAACAATCCTGTAAGTGTCAACTCAGGTGTAAATCCCACTAACGTGGACCAAATCCTGCCCCCCATTTACCTGGGGCCAAACTGCCGTGAGCTCAGCGGGGCTTACTTCTGAGTAGACCTCCGCAAAACATCTGCTTTAGCCCTGCAGTTTCTTTGACAGCAGGCTTGGTGCCCGCTGGTCCAGATCCACACCGCGCATATTAATCGTGTCCATAAATTTTATGGCACTTATAACCCACCAAATTTTATGGCACTTATACTGGGCCAAGATCCCCCACTGAACTTCACGGCTGCGCATGGATTCGAACCCTGGTCTCCCAGGTCCTCGTCTGACACTCTAAGGCAGGCATGGCCAAACTTGGCCCTCCAGCTGTTTTGGGACTACAACTCCCATCATCCCTAGCTAACAGGACCAGTGGTCAGGGATGATGGGAGTTGTAGTCCCAAAACATCTGGAGGGCCAGGTTTGGCCATGCCTGCTAAGCACTACCCCACTGTCGAAAGCACATAACTTCCTCCCAAAGCATAGCTGTCAACTTTTCCCTTTTCTTGCGAGGAATCCTATTTGGAATAAGGGGATTTCCCTTTAACGTTGCCAGCTATGTCCCAAAGAATCGTGGGAACTGTAGTTTTTCCTCACAGGGCTCCAAGCACCCATAGCGAACTACAGCTCCCATGATCCTTTGGTCAAAACCATGCACTTTAAATGTGTGCTGCATGTGCTTATGGCGAGCCAGTCAGATGGGCAGCATATATTATTATTATTATTATTATTATTATTATTATTATTATTAGGGTGAAGTTCTGCCCCGCAACTCCATGGGGCATCAGCGCATGGCAAGTGAGCAGCATGGCTGAGCCGTATCTGTGGCGATGAGATTTGTGGCTCGTTACAGTATATTAAGATAAATTATTAGGATAAAAACCAAGCTGGAAAGGATTTGCTGAAATATTTAATTGAACTAGAATACAAAATAGGGAGGTGTGAGGAGGTCATGGAAACAAGTAAATGAAAGACAAGACATGGAAAGATGGAAATGTTTTTAATTGTTTTTACTTTTTTATATTCTGTATTTTCTGTTTTCTTTTTTTTCTGTTTTTTTCTTATTTTTGTAACTTTTTTGAAACTTGAATAAATATTATATTTAAAAAAAGAGAGAGAGATTTGTGGCTCGTCAAAAGCCACAATGATGATGGGTAGCAAACTAGACTTTACTCAGAGTAAGTAAAGGTGAAGGGACCCCTGACCATTAGGTCCAGTCATCACCGACTCAGGGGTTGCGGTGCTCATCTTGCTTTACTGGCTGAGGGAGCCGGCGTACAGCTTCCGGGTCATGTGGCCAGCAGGACTAAGCCACTTCTGGCGAACCAGAGCAGCGCACGGAAACAGCGTTTACCTTCCTGCCAGAGTGGTACCTATTTATCTACTTGCACTTTGATGTGCTTTTGAACTGCTAGGTGGGCAGGAGCAGGGACCGAGCAATGGGAGCTCACCCCGTCAAGGGGATTCAAACCGCCGACCTTCTGATTGACAAGTCCTAGGCTCTGTGGTTTAACCCACAGCGCCACCCGCGTCCATCAGAGTAGGCCTATTGAAACTGACCACTGTCACTAAATCAGGTCCCTTAATTTCAGTGGGTTTGCTCTGAGTTGAGTATCACTGAATAGAGCGAAATAGATCTGTGGCTCGTTAAAAGCCACACTGATGTTGCAAAGCAAGGTTTGCCTGCGGAGAAATCTTGCCTTAATTCCACAGATGTAAAAAAAATAATAATAATGGAGGGGGGATTTAAATTCTGAACATTAAGGAGGCTACAGTCCACGTCAGACCCCTCTACACAGCAAGATACGTAAACCACAAACAAGCCAAGGGCTCCCACTGCCAACATATCCGTCCAGACCTCTGAGTTTGCCCAAATTTGGCTTGCTTTTCCTGAGCGGAGGGTAGTTTCCCTTCCCCCCGCCCCCACCAGCCATAAATCCGAGAGAGAAGTGTTTAGGCTGATGAGTCCTGGAAGAGGAGATGAGCTCCGCAGCAAAACCAGCCCACAGGAGAAGGTGGATTTCCTCAACCGGGTGCCCTCCAGCTTTTCTGAACTATAACTCCCAACTAGAACTCCCAACAACCGGCCGGCGTTAGGCAGCTGCAGTCCCAGAGAGCTGGAGGGCGTCAAGACTGCAACATAAATAATCCTAATTTGGGAATCCTGGTGCAAAGGTTTTAGCCGTGCCTCTGAAACCTGTTGCAGGAATTTATGTATAGTTTTCTATACAGTATTGGATATTCAGAATGTTGCAGGAATTTATGTATAGGTTGGGGGGGTTGCCCCTCCAGCAGATATCATACACATGCAGCCTACTACCAAAATCAGCACCATCACTTTTGTGACTTTTGTGATTTGTCCCCACAAAACACTTCATCACAGTTTCTTCCTATCTATTCAAAGGGCCTCTGCTGCACGATACCAAATGTAAGAATTCACTGATAAATGTCTCCATGTAGTGGCTCACTGGGAAAACTTCAGAAATTCATATAGACATGTGAGCTCAGATACTCAGCAGCCCCTCTGCCTGAGTGATAATCCCTGGCATCCTGATACCTGAGTGCCAGACAGGTAGCCATTCCAGAAATAACAAACCCAGATGAAGACAAAAGGGTGAGATTAACTTGGCTGGGAAACAGGGAAATGTAAATGTCTCTTTTGTTACACTTGATGGGTGGCGCTGTGGGTTAAACCACAGAGCCTAGGACTTGCCAATCAGAAGGTCAGTGTTTCGAATACCCGTGACAGGGTGAGCTCCCGTTGCTCGGTCCCTGCTCCTGCCAACCTAGCTGTTCAAAAGCACACCAGTGCAAGTAGATAAATAGGTACCACTCCAGCGGGAAGGTAAACAGCGTTTCCATGCGCTGCTCTGGTTTGCCAGAAGCGGCTTAGTCATTTTGACCAAACTGACCAAATGTTTTCTCTGCAAAGTCAAAGGAAAATGGGAAAGCCTCCCCATTGTCTTTTCCTTCACAAATCCCGTCTTAAGGGTATGTCTGTGTATGAATAGGGTGTGAGCCTGTGGCCTGGCCCAGGAACTAAGTATTTATCATTACAAAAGACTGGCCAGGCTCCCCAGGGTGAGCATTAATCAAGTGAGCGTTAACAGGTAACCTGGCATACAGGAGGTAAACAACACACTCAGATTTCTGTTGTAGAGCGCCTTTTCTGTGATGTAGGTATGATGCTTCTGGGGGTGGTCTTGGACTCCAGGGAGGGCAATTTAAAATGTCTATATAAGGGGGGGGCACACCTGGGTTCTGGGGTCCTCCTCCTTTCCTGCGTGTGAGGGGAGCACCTTGTTGGAACAGTTCAATAAAGATCAGGCTTACTGGCTGCTTTGCTTCTCAATATTCTCTGGTTGGCCCCTGTTCTTATCTCCGACCGATGGAGAACCTGCAAAGGACTCTATAAGGGCTCTTGTGTCCCCCCATAAGGGAAGAAGGGCAGATTTTCGTTTATTACACAGGGCTGGCAACATCTCCTCTCTGAAACCCCTGGAGAGCTGTGGCATGGACATCACCATGAGGCGTTCTTTGCTCCTGGGTCTCCCCGGTGTGGGTGGACTACAACTCCCATCGTCCACAGCCAGCTTAGCCCACTGGACAATGGGATTTGTAGTCCACCCAGGGACCCAGACACGAGGGACACCAAAGCCCAGAGTCACCATCCGGCGGCTTATTTTTCCTACTCACCAGGAGCACAGTTGTCCACCAGGGCTCCCAGCGCCTTGCCGTCCTGCCAGTCGCGGTTGAAGTTGGTGATGGGCAGTTGAGGGACCTTGTTCTGGATCCAGCCCAGGAGCCGCTGTTTGGGGGTCTGCTTCTTGGCGTCCTCCTCATCCTCATCTTCCCACATGGGCATCGAGATGGAATAGTGCAGGATCAGGGTCCATATCAAGCCCAGAATCAGCTTCAGATTCCCATCCACAATGGCCTTGCTGTCTGTCGGGAGAAAAGGCCGAGAAGGAAAGGGTTAGCAACAAGGCAAGGAGCACTCTGCGTGGCCTTTTAAAAAATATCTGCAGAATAATTCTAATAATGTGGCTTATTTTTTTGCGCCCCACAAATCTGACCCCACTCGAAACATTAAAATCGTCCCAACGCAGGGCTGTTTATCCCTTTGACATCAGAGAATGAGAATGAATGCATCTTTACAGTGGTACCTCGGGTTACATACACTTCAGGTTACATACGCTTCAGGTTACAGACTCCGCTAACCAAGAAATAGTACCTCGGCTTAAGAAGTTTGCTTCAGGATGAGAACAGAAATCGTACGGCAACGGCGCAAGGCCCCATTAGCTAAAGTGGTACCTCAGGTTAAGAACAGTTTCAGGTTAAGAACGGACCTCCAGAACAAATTAAGTTCTTAACCCGAGGTACCACTGTGCCCCTAAACATTTTTTAAGGAAAAAAGCACTGATTCTAGGATTTCCTCCAGAAGGTCCCAAATGCAGCAGGCAAGTTTTCGAGTTACACAGAAATTCGGGGGGGAAAGGTTAAAAGGAAGGAAACAGCTTTTCCTGGGCAGAATCAGAATGTTGCTAAACTGAAGTTGTGTCTCTTTTATTAGTATTGATTTTGACAAGCTTACAAAAGTGTCGTTTTTATTCTCGTTTTGCACTGTATCTGTGGCGTATTGTGTTTTATCACGTATACACCGCCTTGCTATATGGCATGGGTAGCCAAACTAAGGCCCGGGGGCAGGATGTGGCTCAATCGCCTTCTCAATTCGGCCCGCGGACGGCCCGGGAATCAGCATGTTTTTACCTGAATGTTTCCTTTTATTTAAAATGCATCTCTGGGTTATTTGTGGGGCATAGGAATTCATTCAAAAAAAATTTCCAAAATATAGTCCGGCCCCCCACAAGGTCTGAGGGACAGTGGACCGACCCCCTGCTGAAAAAGATTGCTTACCCCTGCTATATGGCATGAATTTGTGCCATGCTGACACTTCTACAAATCAATAAAACCAGAGAAGTACATTCTATCCTGCTCTCCCAAGCCACAATCTTCACTGGCTCGACTTTACTGAAATAATAATAATAATAATATATAATAATAATTTATTATTTATACCCCGCCCATCTGGCCGGGTCCCCCCAGCCACTCTGGGCGGCTTCCAACAAAACACTAAAATACAATAACCTATTAAACATTAATAGGTTCCCTAAACATTAAGCTTCCCTAAACAGGGCTGCCTTCAGATGTCTTCTAAAAGTCTGGTAGTTGTTCTCTTTGACATCTGGTAGGAGGGCGTTCCACAGGGCGGGGGCCACCACCGAGAAGGCCCTCTGCCTGGTTCCCTGTAACTTGGCTTCTTCCCAGGAGAGGCTGGGAACAGGTTTTGTGTGTGTGTGTTGGGTTGCTATGTGCGGCAGGAAAGCCGAGGTTTGAGAAGCGGGGGTGAAGAGGTTACGGGGAAATCCCATCTCCGCTGCCCTAGGAATCTCTGACACATTTTCGAGCTGTTCCTGGGAACAACAATGCAATACTGCGCCGAACTCTTTCCCTTCGAGCTCAGTCTTTCCATAAACACTCGCTACGGAGGGCAAGGCAGCCTCCCATTTCCTTAGCAATCTCTCCTCCGCTTCATAACAAACATGAGCTGCGGCAATGCGCTGCGATGGACCACATTCAGCATCTCCAGGTGGACCAGAGGCATCCGGCGTCACAAAGGCATAGCTGTCAACCGTCCCTTATATGGTGGGAAACTCCCTTATCCCAGCACCATGTCCCGCTGCTGTCCCTTATTGATGTTGTTGTTTAGTCGTTTAGTCGTGTCCGACTCTTCGTGACCCCATGGACTGTTCACTGAGGCCAAGAGAAGCCCTCAGTGCTTTTGGGGGGGGCGCAGGGGTACGCATACCCCTAAACATTTTGTGATTCTAAGTTTGGTCTCACTGAGGGGCGGTATTTCAATATGGGTCAAAAAATGAGAGAACGCCTAAACCCCCCTTTTTTTAGAAAAAAAGCACTGGAAGTCCCACAAAAAAACGGTCAGAGGAGCCTTGACGAATCCTTCAAATAAAGACATTACAGCGGTACCTCGGGTTACATACGCTTCAGGTTACAGACTCCGCTAACCCAGAAATAGTGCTTCAGGTTAAGAACTTTGCTTCAGGATAAGAAAAGAAATTGTGCTCCAGCGGCACAGTAGCAGCAGGAGGCCCCATTAGCTAAAGTGGTGCTTCAGGTTAAGAACAGTTTCAGGTTAAGAACGGACCTCCGGAACGAATTAAGTACTTAACCTGAGGTACCACTGTACTGTACATGGTCTTAGCCACTTATCTGAGCTGTTATGGCCCTCGGCTTAAAGAAACAGATGCCAGGTTTGCATCTGACGCTCCAGAAAAAATTCAGTCATTGGCACACGGCTTGGCTTAATTGCACAAGTCCTAGGAGCAGAGTTTTTCTGGAAAGTTCCTCGCAAGGGTAGCTAATTCAATGACCTCTACCACTAGCAATCCTGGCTGAGGCTGATGGCAGTTCCACAACACTTGGAAGGGACCACACTGTGCCTTTAATTAAAAGCTTCCTGTGCTGGTCCCGGGGGCTAACCGCGAGGCAAGGTCCGAGTCCAGTTTGAGGTCGAGGGTGCAATATGGAGGCAGTCTGTCAAAGCTGAAGCTGGTCCAAGGCAGGGAGTCAGGTGAGGTCAGGAGCTCCGGCAGAACAGCAGGACGGTGCAGGCAGGAACAGGCTAGCAACGATGTCCCACAACCTGGGACTGGGGCTGACTGGCTTTTATCTGTCCCAAAGCATAGGGCGGCCCCGATCCTCAGGTGACTTGCCTCTCCTGGTCTGGAGTTGAGCACTCCTTCCTCCTGCGGGAACGTAGTTCCCTCCGCCTCTCTGCCCTGAGCCTCTGCAGCTCAGGAGAGGCTGGAGGGTTACTGGACCCAGAGGCAACCTGACGGGGCTGAGAGTGGAGCACCTGCAGGCAATGGGTCCTCCATCACCTCAGGAGCCAGAGCAGACTCAGCTGGTGTCTGCACCTGAGGATCCAGCACAGGTGAGGACCCTTCAGGCTCAAGCCCCAGCCCCGGCTCAGCTGGTTCTGGAGGCGGGGAATCCTGTGCAGGCTGGGATCCCTCAGGTTCAGCCTCCGAGTCCAAATCCCAGGCCATCACACTTCCTGTCTGCAGTTTCTGCCCTTTTTTACACACACACACACACACACACACACACACACACACACTCCAGTTGAGCAACAGAAATATTAGTGAATATTTGCCCTTAGCATCAGTTCCCATGAGAGAGAGACAGGGAGAGAGATTTAATTACTAGTTTCCTTGCAGCTTCTTTAAGAACAAAACAAAACAAAAACCCGGCAACTTCATTTTCAGATGTCAAGTTCAGGTTCAGCAACATCGCTGCCAGATTTCAAATCTGTTCAAGGTTTCATTTCGCACCTAATATCCTTCAGATGGAGCCTTCCTGGTTCAGCCACCAGAGTCATAGCTTAGACTCTGCAGGTCTGAGTCCATCCCCTCCTCATTCCCAATTAACCTCCCTCTCCAGGATCTTAGTTGGGGCATGCGCAGAGTGCCGGGAGAGTGGGCCAAAAGAACAGAGAAGAATCTGTTGCTTTGCTGAGAGCATAATACAGTTTCAGTTGCATGCAAGGTCAGATACAGTCTCCTTACAGCCTACAGATTATGCCTTAAACACAACAACATTTAAATAATAAAATTATTATTATTATTATTATTATTATTATTATTATTACACAGCAGATGGCGCTGAGTCATTCTCACATGCTGCTGACTCATTCTCACAAGCGCCGCAGCTGCAGGACAAAACACACCCCAATTAAACAGCACACCGAAACGAACCCTTTCTTGTCCTTTTCCGCAGCACGCACGAACCCGTTACATTAACAATAATAGTTGATGTCATTTGGGGTAAAGGCAATTGGAGGCGCGTGGTGGAGGTGTATAATATTACGCCTGGCGAACAGAGAACAGGTTTCTTCTTTCTTTCTTTCTTTCTTTCTTTCTTTCTTTCTTTCTTTCTTTTTTCAGCTTTCTTTTTTTTATTATTGGTTTTCAACTATTACATTGCAATACAGATGTACCAAAGCCAACACCATTTCCTCCCCATCTCCCCATACATTGACATTTCTATTTCCTCAATCCATCATATTATTCTTTTCTCCTTCCTCCCACTCGATTTCCTCCACATTATACAATTTACAATAATCTTTGCATTCTACAATGCAATATAAATTTTAAAGAATATTTCAAATATAAATAGAGTAGTTTAAACTCTGTTGCAGCATTCGAGGAACTTCCGTAATAGTTGCAAGGTAGATATAAGAATCAAGATATATTAAGAAAAAGTTTAATTCTGATAAAAGTGTGTATTGGCAATAAGTAATATGAAATATAGAATAGACGGGAGGTGGGGTCTTTAGTGTTAAGACCAACTTATGTCTTACTGTTTGTTAAGAAAATTCTGTGTCTATGGTCAGTGGCGTAGCGTGGGTTGTCAGCACCTGGGGCAAGGCAAGTAATTTGCACCCCCTAACCTGTGGATTTGCGCCCCCTAACCCCCAGATGTTGCGCCCGGTGCGGCCGGGCCCCCCCTGCACCCCCCACGCTACGCCACTGTCTATGGTTATTCCGTGGGTAATTTGGTATTTGTGTTTTCTCTTTCTTCTTTTCTTGCTGCATCAACAACAATAATAATAATAAAGAATCTGTCCAATCCTCTTTTAAACCTATCTGGGTTGGGGCCCAGCACCACCTCCAGTGGCAATGAGTTCCACAGTTCAACAATGCACCGCATGGAGAAAGGCTTCCTTTGCTCTGTCCTGAACCTTCCAGCATTCAGCTTCGTTGGGTGAATACAAGGCAACTGTTGACATGAATTAGCACGTGCAAACCCTCCCTCCCCCCCCCAAAAAAAACCCCTGGGGTGTCTGCCTGTTTCCTCTCAAAGGGGGAGAAGAGATACACATGCTACCCCCCCCATTGCAAAGGGAAAGGGAGCTGGCGCCGGGCCATTCGGCATGATGGACATGGAAAATACGGTTGGATCGCACTCAGGGAGGAAATGGGCTGCAGATGTTTGCAGCGGGCGATGGTGGAGAATCAGCTCCCCACACGATCAGCTGCCTCCAGGGGTCTTGCAGGGACTTGGGGGGAGGAGAGAAAGAGAGAGATTGAGCACCAGTACAGGAGGCAATGTCTCTGCTTTTAAAAAGCAGAGACATCACCTTGCCAACAAAGGTCCTTATAGTTAAAGCTATGGTTCTCCCAGGAGTGATGTATGGAAGTGAGAGCTGGACCATAAAGAAGGCTGATGGCCAAAGAATGGATGCTTTTGAATTCTGGTGCTGGAGGAGACTCTTGAGAGTCCCATGGACTGCAAGAAGATCCAACCGATCCATTCTGAAGGAAATCAGCCCTAAGTGCTCACTGGAAGGACAGATCCTGAAGCTGAGGCTCCAAGACTTTGGCCACCTCATGAGAAGAGAAGACTCCCTGGAGAAGACCCTGATGTTAGGAAAGATGGAGGGCACAAGGAGAAGGGGACGACAGAGGACGAGATGGTGGGACAGTGTTCTTGAAGCTACCAGCAAGAGTTTGACCAAACTGCGGGAGGCAGTGGAAGACAGGAGTGCCTGGCGTGCTCTGGTCCAGGGGGTCACGAAGGAGTCGTACACGACTAAACGACTCAACAACAGGACTAAATGACTAAACAACAATGCAGGAGGCAATTGCCGTCAGATGTGAAGGAATTAAGCAGCTATCTTATTTTTAAAAGACACCTGAAGGCAGTTTTTAATGTTTAATGCTGTATTGTTTTTAACACACGATTGGGAGCCGCCCAGAGTGGCTGGGGAAACTCCGCCAGATGGGCAGGGTATAAATAATAAATTATTATTATTATTATTATTATTATTATTATTATTATTTATTAAATATTATTATTATTCTATGATTAACAGGTGTGGACACCAGTCTGCTCCTTCCACATCTATTGCTACTAAATGTGGGTGGAGGAATAGGGAGCAACCTTTTCTAGACTCGCAGCTGTCTCTGTTCTTCCTCCCTGCACCCCCTACCTCCAAGCCAGAGTGCACCCCCCCCCTTAAAAAATAAATAAATTCTCAAAGAAGTCTGGATTCACAACCAGGGACTGCAGCTGTCCTGGTCTGGGTGTGTGAGGGAGGAGAGAGACTTGTTGCTGGGGAGCAACAGGGGGATGTAACACGATCCTTCTTTGCTAGAGGGGGGAGCAGTTGTAGAAGCAAAGGGGTTCATAAACTGCTCCTTTGCAAAGCAACACTTTGAAGGCCATTGACGGTGTTTCCTGCCAGACTGGTGTTTTTGTTTTGTGTTCTGCAACATGTTTTCTGACAAAAAGAATAGTGGATTCGTGGCGGATTTATTCCGCTCGATTCTCTGTTCTGTGATGCCTCTCCAATGCTAGAAAAGGATTAAACATAAGAAGAGCTTGCAGGATCAGGCCAGTGGTCCAGTTCCTGAAGCATCTTGCTCTCACAGTGGCCGGACCTCAGTGTCCAGGTTGGACGATGGGGGTGGAGACGTTCCTTCAGGTATACTGGGCCGAGGCCATTTAGGGCTTTAAAGGTCAGCACCAACACTTTGAATTGTGCTCGGAAACGTACTGGGAGCCAATGTAGATCTTTCAAGACCGGTGTTATATGGTCTCGGCGGCCGCCCCCAGTCACCAGTCTAGCTGCCGCATTCTGGATTAATTGCAGTTTCCAGGTCACCTTCAAAGATAGCCCCACGTAGAGCACATTGCAGTAGTCCAAGCGGGAGAATCACAGGATTCCTGTGAAGGGATCCCACCAGGTCATCTAGCCCAACCCCCAGCAATGCAGGAATCAAAGCTGAAGAATCTCCCAGCAGGCATTGCCCCATGAACCGGTTCACAATATAAATATAAAGAACGGTGTCGAAGCAATGACTCTTCATCATCAACTTCATTCCAAATACTTCCACTCCATTCTTAACTTTGGATTTGATTGATAGCTTATAATTGAAGTTAATTTTGCCAGTTCTATATACTCACTTAATTTACAAATCCACTCTTCCTTTGTCAGTGTGACCTGAGATTTCAATTTAGTAGCAATCACTACCCTGGCAGCTGTTGTTGCATATAAAAAGATGGATTTTTAAAATATGTGGTACGTCTTTGCCAGGGGACGCGGGTGGCGCTGTGGGTTAAACCACAGAGCCTAGGACTTGCCAATCAGAAGTTCAGCAGTTCGAATCCCCGCGATGGGGTGAGCTCCTGTTGCTGCTCGGACGCTGCTCCTGCCAACCTAGCAGTTCGAAAGGACATCAAAGTGCAAGTAGATAAATAGGCACCACTCTGGCAGGAAGGTAAATGGCGCTTCCGTGCGCTGCTCTGGTTCGCCAGAAGCGGCTTAGTCCTGCTGGCCACATGACCCGGAAGCTGTATGTTGGCTCCCTCGGCCAATAAAGCGAGATGAGCACCGCAACCCCAGATTCGGCCACGACTGGACCTAATGGTCAGGGGTCCCTTTACCTTTTATGTCTTTGCCCACCAACCCTAACAGATAAGCTTCGGGATTTTTTTATCAAGGGTTTTTTTAGCATTTTCTTAAGTTCCTCATGCCGTGTTCTTGTGGGGTGGGTGTGCCTATTCCCAGCCAGGCCAGAGTTCCCATGTGCGGGGGAAATTATCCACTGCGCGGCCTGCATCAGAAAACATGCAGGGAGAGAGGGCTTGATGAATCCAGCAGGCAGACGCTTGCGGATCTCATGTTTCAAATGCCTTGTCACTCTACGTCACAAGGCTTGCATTAACTGATGCCCTGCATCCCTGCTCCGCTGCCATGGCAACTGCCTCCCTCCCTCTTCCCCAGCAGTTATTGATCACCCCCTAAGGGGACCTTCGCACATTTCCAAACTGCCTGGGACCTTGGAGGGGTCAAACCGAGAGTTTGGGGGCAAGAGGAGCCAGATGTTCCACGTCTTATAGCAAAGATGTGGTTTTGTATTTTAATTTTTCGGCAAGCAGGCAGAAAGGAGGGGAACTTTTCTGCTCATGGTTTGCGTCTAAACACATGCGCACGCACACTTCCAGCTCACAACTGAGCTCATCCCTCCAGAGGCAGCGAGAGATGGCTGAATTTTCTTTCCCAGTTGCAGCTGGTTGACCTCAGGCCTCAGCTATGAGATGGGCAGGAGAGTCAGGCTTGTGCGAGAGTGAGTGTGTGAGCGTGCAGATCAGTGGCAGAGAAGAGAAAGCCAGATTTCTGATTGGCTCCGGGTTTTTGGAACCAGGTTCTTGGAAGCTTTCGAGCACATCCTGCACTAGGCATGAATGCTTTAAATGCTCCAAGCACCCTGGGAGCTGTAGTCCCGTCTCCCCAGTTAATATTCATTCAATCATTTATTGTTATATCCTGCCCTTTGTCTATTCTGGAGCACTGGATAACATAACCTTATAAAACAGGAGTTGAACAACATTGAAAATGAATAAAGAAGAAGAAGAGTTTGGATTTGATATCCCGCCTTTCACTCCCTTTAAGAGGTCTCAAAGCGGCTAACATTCTCCTTTCCCTTCCTCCCCCACAACAAACACTCTGTGGGGTGAGTGGGGCTGAGAGACTTCAGAGAAGTGTGACTGGCCCAAGGTCACCCAGCAGCTGCATGTGGAGGAGCAGAGACGCGAACCCGGCTCCCCAGATTACGAGTCTACCGCTCTTAACCACTACACCACACCTAGAGTTACAGCAAAAAAATGCAAATAGCTGTAGTTTGTTAAGGTTGCTGTGAGCTGTTAGGAGACGCCGTTCCCCCCTCACAGAGCTACAATTCCCAGCGTTAAGATTGGCGGTTAAGCCACTCTGGGAAGCTATGATTCTATCACGGGGCCTTCTGGCGGTTCCCTCCCTGCGAGAAGTGAGGTTGCAGGGAACCAGGCAGAGGGCCTTCTTGGTGGTGGCGCCCACCCTGTGGAATGCCCTCCCATCAGACTTCAAGGAAATAAACAACGATCTGATTTTTAGAAGACATCTGAAGACAGCCCCGTTTAGGGAAGTTTTTAAGGTTTGATACTGTATTTTGTTTTTAATACAGTCGTACCTCGGGTTACTGTTGCACGTTTTCCAGTTACAGACACGCCGAAACCTGGAAGTACCGGAACAGGTTACTTCCTGGTTTCGGCACTCACGCATGTGCAGAAGCACTAAATTGTACTTTGTGCATGCGCAGAAGTGCCAAATCGCACGTGCACAGAGGCGGCACTGCGGGTTGTGAACGCTGCGGGTTGTGAACGTACCTCCCTCACGGATCACGTTCGCAACCCGAGCGTCCACTGTACAGTGGTACCTCGGGTTACATACGCTTCACGTTACATACGCTTCAGGTTACAGACTCCGCTAACCCAGAAATAGTGCTTCAGGTTAAGAACTTTGCTTCAGGAATGAGAACAGAAATTGGGCTCTGGCGGTGCGGCGGCAGCAGGAGGCCCCATTAGCTAAAGTGGTGCTTCACGTTAAGAACAGTTTCAGGTTAAGAACAGACCTCTGGAACAAATTAAGTACTTAACCTGAGGTACCACTGTATTTGGTTGGGAGCAGCAAAGAGTGGTTGGGGAAACCCAGCCAGATGGGAAGGGTATAAATTATTATTATTATTATTATTATTATTATTATTATTATTGGGAAACCCAGAAGCAGAATCGGAACACAAGGCCACGCTCCCTTCTTCTGGTTTCCAGCAACTGGGTTTCAGAAGCCTTGGTGACTGCCAACTGGGGTGGCAAAACACAGCCCTTCTGGCTAGTAGCCATCGATAGCCCTCTCCTCCTCAAATTTCTCCAATCCTCTTCCAAAGCCAACCAGGTGGATTGAAATCCTTGGCTCCTGTGGCAGGGAGTTCCATAGCTAGAAAGTATTTTATCTGTGCTGAATCTTCCGATATTCAGCTTCCCTTTACGCTCCTGAGTTCCAGTGTTATGAGTAGGACTGGGTGACATATTGATATATTGTCCAAAGTCAGTTTGAAGTCCCTATCGTGATTTCGGTTTCGTAGTTTTTGACCTGGCACCATATCGCGAATCGTGATGTGTGTATTTGTGCGCTATGCAAAAATCACAAGGCGGGGAAGTGAAGCCAGCTGACGCCTCTACCTAGCTCCATCCTTATTTCAGACATTGTAATATATCAGTAAGGGACGCATGGGTGGCGCTGTGGTCTAAACCACTGAGTCTCTTGGGCTTGCCGATCAGAAGGTCAGGGGTTCGAATCCCTGTGATGGTGCTCAGTCCCTGCTCCTGCCCATCTAGCAGTTCGAAAGCACACCAGTGCAAGTAGATAAATAGGTACCACTCCAGCGGGAAGGTAAACGGCGTTTCCGTGCGCTGCTCCGGTTCGCCAGAAGCGGTTTAGTCATGCTGGCCACATGACCCAGAAGCTGTACGCCGGCTCCCTCGGCCAATAAAGCGAGATGAGCGCCGCAACCCCAGAGTCGGCCACCACTGGACCTAACGGTCAGGGGTCCCTTTACCCACTTCAGGTTGTGTTTTTTCAGGTTGCGGACTGCCGAAACCCGGAAGTACCGGAATGGATTACTTCTGGGTTTCGGCAGTTGCGCATGCGCAGAAGTGCTAAATTGCAACCATAGCATGCGCAGACGCGGGTTGCGAACGCTGCAGGTTGTGAACGTGCATCCTGCATGGATCATGTTCGTAACCCAAGCGTCCACTGTTTATCAATACAGTGGTACCTCAGTTTAAGAACAGCCCTGTTTATGAACTATTCAGTTTATGAACTCCGCAAAACCAGAAGTAGTGTCCCGGTTTGCGAATTTTACCTCGGTCTAAGAATGGAATCTGAATGGTGGAAGGGCAAGGGTGTCAGGAGGCCTCATTAGGGAAAGCGTGCCTCGGTTTAAGAACAGTTTCGGTTTAAGAACGGACTTCCAGAATGGATTAAGTTTGTAAACTGAGGTACCACTGTATTTCCCGATGTTCAGCTGCTGATCTATCACAAGATAGATATCGTCCAGCCCTAATTATAAACTTTATATGACTGTGCGTTTTTATAAACTTCAATCATGTGGCTTTTAACTTGCCTTTTCTCTAAACTCCAAAATGCCAAACATTGCAGCCTTTATTCAAAGGGGGGTCCCCTTCACCCCCTTAATTATTTGCGGGGGCCCTTTCCTGAACTTTTACAAACTCTACGATCTCCTTTTTGAGGACCAGAACTGTACACAGTATTCCAAATGTGGCAGCACCATAGATTATCTAACAGTATCATGAGATTGGCAGTTACAGATAGGTAGCCGTGTTGGTCTGCCATAGTCAAAACAAAAAAAATTCCTTCCAGTAGCACCTTAAAGACCAACTAAGTTAGTTCTTGGTATGAGCTTATCACCAAACTTAAAACCATGGAGAGACCTGGTCTGAACAAAGACATTGGATTCTTATCTCATTATACATGACAAAGCCATTTTTCACCTTCTCACCCCTTGCTTTTTCCTGTAAGACCTATTGCAGTCGTTAAGAGCCGTCAACAGGCTCATCACAGCTATCTGCCAATCACCCATTCCCACCACCGTTCTGAGTAATACCCCTCCCCACCTTCTCACTATATAGAAGGGGCTGGAAACTTCTGTTTCAGCGTATCTGAAGAAGTGTGCATGCACACGAAAGCTCATACCAAGAACTAACTTAGTTGGTCTTTAAGGTGCTACTGGAAGGAATTTTTTTTGTTATGAGATTGGCAGCTATTGTAATGAAATTTTAAAAAATTGGGAAATGATATACAATGAATTGAAGAAAATGTTCCATCTAACATTTGTTAAGAAACCTGAAGCATTTCTGTCAGGGATTGTAGGAAAGGACCTGCCAAGGATGTTGAAAAATATCTTAATGTATGTAACAACGGTGGCGCGAGTCTTAATAGCACAAGGATGGAAGAACGAAGAAACCCCGACTAAAGAATTATGGCAAGAGAAAGTGATGGATTATGCAGAACTGACAAAATTGACATATATGCTATGGGACAAGATAACTGTGACTTTAAAGATGAATGGGAACCTTTTACAAAGTATTTAAAGAAGCAACAAAGTGAACTGGACTCCTTGGCAGGTTTTGAATAAACACTCACAAACTTTTTACTGATAATAATCAGTTAGATAAAATAAGGATTTATACAACTTTGTAGCATGCAGAGAATAGCATTTACAGAGAAACCAGAGATGGGAACTGCAGGAAAGTCAGGGGGGATGTTTTATGGGGGAGAATTGGGGGGGGGGAGAGAATTAAGGATGATACGTTGTAAGATAATATGTTTTGTTTAAATTCCTAATAAAAAATATTTTTTTAAAAAAAAGAGATTGGCAGCTATGTTTTCGATTCCTTTCCGAATGATCCCTAGCGTGGAATTTGCCTTTTTCACGGCTGTGGCACACTGAGTCACTACTATCACTACTATGAACCCCCAAACAATAGTAGAATTTGGTCAAGACCCATCATGTATCCTATGGGGCACATGTCTTCGGGCCAACAGGGAGTGGAAACAGTGCTTAAATCTTCTGGCAAAGTTTTAGGAGTTCGGAAGGCTGATCACAGAATTGGAGAGTTGGATGGGACCCTGAGGGTCATCTAATCCACCCCCCTTGCAGTGCAGAATCCCACCCGTCCCTGGGTCCCCAGTTCAGTGTCTCTAAAAGGGCTCTTCCAGAAGCTCCCCCCATTGCTATTCCCCCCCTCTTGGCTAGCCCCATTTTTAAAAATAAAAATAATAATATTTTTTATTAGTTTTGAATTACAGTCCAATAACTGGCCAGCCCCAATTGAGAGAAACCAATTGGATTGATTCGGCAGAAACACCAGCGTGTGAGGAGATACTGCCACGAATTTTATACACATAAAATTCACACAGAAACACACCATTTTACTTCAACTCGCTTGTGGAAACAGCTCAGAGGCCGTGAAAGAAGGAAGGTTAACAACAGGAAGATTTAAAAGAACTATTGGAAAGACTATCAAAGGAAGTAGAGATCTGAGATGATCAGGACCCACCTCCCCAAACCTAAAGCATGGGAAGTCCCAATAAAAAAAATTATAATTCGGCAGAATATTGGGACGATTTGATATGTATTTGTATAATCTGGAATATTTAATGTGATTGGATTGGATTGTTAAAATGGAAAACTTAATAAAAATGATTTTTTTTAAAAAAATGGAGAGAAACCAAATATGCTTGCTATGGGTTTGGTAACCTGAATCCTCAGCTGGAAGGAGAAAGATTGGGGTTTTTCGGGGGGGGGGGAATGGGGGTCAGAAGGGGACCTGTGAGCCGCCACCCTGAGTCCCCTGCTGTGTCTGTCACAGGACACTGCCAAGCTGGTTAGATACAAACAATGAAATAAGCTGTCAGAAATGTAGAAGAGTGTCTCAGGGGGTGGGAATCTGAGGGAGGGGCCAGCCCAGCTGCAAGCAGATGTTTGGTGAGTCTTCCCCCCACCTACCCCCCCAAAAAACCCAGGCATCAGCCAGGAGCTGCAACTTGCGTTCAGTCTTGGTAAGGAGGGGGGCCCAGTATCTCTGCTAATATCCTACAGGGCTCCCCAATTCCTGCCTCCCATCCTGGGACAAGTCCAGAGCTCCTTCTGTTCTAAGCCTCCGCCTTGATCTGTTTTCAGGAATGTTAGACAGCGCTGGCTATTGTTGTAAACAAAAATTGCCCTTTTCCCTTAAGGGGTATCCAAGAGCCCATATAGAGTCCTTACGTAGGTTCCCTATTGGTAGGAGAAAATAACAGAGGCCAACCGGAGAATATTGAGAAGCAAAGCAGCTAATAAGCTTGATCTTTATTGATCCTTTGCAACAGGGTCCTCACTCACCACACGCAGGAGGGAGGAGGAACCCAGAACAATGGTGCGCAAGGCCTTATATAGACATTTGAAATTGCCACCCTGGAGATCAAGACCACCCCTCAGATACATCATACCTACATCAAAGAAAAGGCGGTCTACAGCAGAAATCTGAGTGCGTTGTTTATCTTGTCTGACTGGTTACCTGTTAATGCTCACTTGATTGGCTTGCCTGGGGAGCCTGGCCAGTCTTTTGTAATGATAAACACTTAGTTCCTGACCCAGGTCACAGGCTCACACCCTATTCATGTCTTAAATGTGCCCTTAGGACAGGATTTGTGAAGGAAAAGACAATGGGGAGGCTTTTCCATTTTCCTTTGACCTTGCAGAGAAAACATTTGGTCAGTTTGGGAATCAAAATGGTTCCAGGTCGGTCTTCCTATGCTGATCTATGTACGTGCTTGGTTGGTACATTTATGAACATTTAACAGATATCTAAGACCTCAAAATTCCTGTCACAATATTTAATTGAGCATTTGCTGCCATTTGTTACCCTGCACTATATGGGATGTCTTCCCATCACTTTCCTTGTTCGAAAAAAAACACCACAGGTTTGTTATCTATCTGTCTTTTATGTTCGTATCCCGCCTTTTTCTCCAAGGAGCTCAAGGTGGAATAATAATAATAATACCACAGTCACACTGGATTGCCCCAACCTTTGTAGTTCTCCTCCCTGTTTTACCCCCCCCCCATGACGACCCTGCGAGGTAGGATGGGCTGAGAGTGAATGCCTGGCCCAAGGTCTCCACCCCCGTCGTTCTGCCCGGACACTGAGGTCCAGCGCCGAGGTCCTTCTGGCGGTTCCCTCCCTGCGAGAAGTGAGGTTACAGGGAACCAGGCAGAGGGCCTTCTCGGTGGTGGCTCCCACCAGATGTCAAAAAGAACAACTACCAGACTTTTAGAAGACAGCTGAAGGCAGCCTTGTTTAGGGAAGCTTTTAATGTTTAATAGGTTATTGTATTTTAATATTCTGTTGGAAGCCGGCCAGAGTGGCTGGGGAAACCCAGCCAGAAGGGCAGGGTTGTTGTTGTTCAGTCCTTTAGTCCGACTCTTCAGTGAGCTTCCTGGCTGAGCGGGGGATTCGAACCCCCAGCGCTCTAACCAGGAAGGCCAAAGACTCGGAATGGCCATCAGCTGCTCCCGGCAGCTGCTTCTGGGAGCAGAGACCACGCTCTCCTACTTGGGCCCGATGTCAGTGGGATTAGTCCTGGAATGCCTGCCCTGCCTCCCTCCCCCCCCTTCCCACAGCCCCCACTCCCTGGCCCAACAGCTGCCCAGCACGGCCCAAAGGATTGAGCTGGCACAGGATGGAAAAGAGGCAAATTTTCACTGTACCACCCTGTGTCCCAAACACATCGTGCGCCTAGAGACCAATCTTCCCTCGGCAGAATGACAGATTTGGCGTAGGACACTGAATTATTGGCTTCGCCTAAACTGAAATCCACCCCCCCCCCCCCATCTAATATCCCTAGTGCTGCAAGATTGTCACAAGAGTGCCTGGACTAAAATTGTTTATCAAAAACTTCACTCTTGCGGTTTATCACTGCAACAGCTACTCAGTAAAGCAAACAGTCTAATTTGCCAGCGCCTAAACGATATCGAAGGGATGCGGGTGCCGCTGTGGGTTAAACTACAGAGCATAGGACTTGCTGATCAGAAGGTTGGCGGTTCGAATTCCCGTGACGGGGTGAGCTCCCGTTGCTCGGTCCCTGCTCCTGCCAACCTAGCAGTTCAAAAGCACATCAAAGTGCAAGTAGATAAATAGGTACCACTCTGGCGGGAAGGTAAACGGCGTTTCCGTGCGCTGCTCTTGTTCGCCAGAAGCGGCTTAGTCCTGCTGGCCACATGACCCAGAAGCTGTACGCTGGCTTCCTCGGCCAATATAGCAAGATGAGCGCCGCAACCCCAGAGTCGGCCACAACTGGACCTAATGGTCAGGGGTCCCTTTACCCTTTACCTTTAAACGATATCGAGCGTCAGAACAACTTGGCCACAATAAGGAAATTTTGCCCATCGTCTGACTATTTCCCACCTTCCCATTTTGACTCTCTGGCACCCTATCTGCATAACCTAGTAATTCTAAAACATAGACATGCTTTTACTCTCGCAAGATTGAATGTATTGCCCTCGGCTGGACTTGAGGGACAATTCCAACAGATTCCACACGGAAAACGCTTCCGTCTCTGTGGCAGTCCTGAATCGGTGGTGCATGCCCTTCTGGCTTGCGCTCTTTATAAAGACTTGAGGAATGAGGTTATCACCCCTCTCTTATTGTCCATTCCGGGTCGCCCAGCCACTGCCACAGTGTCCTTTCTCTTGGCAGATCAAGATGAGCAGGTGACAGCAAAGGTGGCAAGGTTTTTAGCCAGGGCAATCAGAATAAAATCCACTATTTGACTACTGATTCAAAAAACCTAAAATGTATTTTATATACAGTGGACGCTCAGGTTGCGAACGTGATCTGTGTGGGATGCACGGTTGCAACCCACAGCGTCTGCAACCTGCAACGGCGCATCTGCGCACGCACAGGTTGCGATTCGGCACTTCTGCGCATGCACAAAGTGCGACTTAGTGCTTCTGTGCATGTGCGCCTGCCGGAACCCGGAAGTAACCTGTTCCAGTACTTCCGGGTTTCGGCGGTCCGCAACCTGAAAAAACACAACCTGAAGCGGCTGTAACCCGAGATATGATTGTAACTGGCTTTTTATTTCTATTCTTTGTATAGTATCACAGAATCATAGAGTTGGAAGAGACCCCAAGGGCCATCGAGTCCAACCCCCTGCCAAGCAGGAAACGCTATCAGAGCACTCCTGACATATGGTTGTCAAGCCTCTGCTTAAAGACCTCCAAAGAAGGAGACTCCACCACACTCCTGGGCAGCAAATTCCACTGTCAAACAGCTCTTACTGTCAGGAAGTTCTTCCTAATGTTTAGGTGGAATCTTCTTTCTTGTAGTTTGGATCCATTGCTCCGTGTCCGCTTCTCTGGAGCAGCAGAAAGCAACCTTTCTCCCTCCTCTATGTGACATCCTTTTATATATTTGAACATGGCTATCATATCACCCCTTAACCTCCTCTTCTCCAGGCTAAACATGCCCAGCTCCCTTAGCCGTTCCTCAGAAGGCATCGTTTCCAGGCCTTTGACCATTTTGGTTGCCCTCCTCTGGACACGTTCCAGTTTGTCAGTGTCCTTCTTGAACAGTGGTGCCCAGAACTGGACACAGTACTCCAGGTGAGGTTTGACCAGAGCAGAATACAGTGGCACTATTACTTCCCTTGATCTGGATGCTATACTCCTATTGATGCAGCCCAGAATTGCATTGGCTCTTTTAGCTGCCGCGTCACACTGTTGGCTCATGTCAAGTTTGTGGTCAACCAAGACTCCTAGATCCTTTTCACATGTACTGCTCTCAAGCCAGGTGTCACCCATCTTGTATTTGTGCCTCTCATTTTTTTTGCCCAAGTGCAATACTTTACATTTCTCCCTGTTAAAATTCATCTTGTTTGTTTTGGCCCAGTTCTCTAATCTGTCAAGGTCGTTTTGAAGTGTGATCCTGTCCTCTAGGGTGTTAGCCACCCCTCCCAGTTTTGTGTCATCTGCAAATTTGATCAGGATGCCCTTGAGTCCATCATAAAGATGTTGAATAAGACCGGGCCCAAGACAGAAACTTGTGGCACCCCACTAGCCACTCTTCTCCAGATGAAGAGGAACCATTGATGAGCACCCTTTGGGTTCGGTCAGTCAGCCAGTTACAAATCCACTGAGTGGTAGCAGAGTATTGTATTGTGGTTTTATTGCTATGGCCAATGGCTGACGCAAACAGATTCATTCATTCATTCAAGCAGAATTGCTGCCCTGGGCGGGATCCCCAAAGGTCGTGTAGTCTGCATGACCCCTCTGACACACACACACACCCCATTATGCATCAACCCACAAAATAAAAATGTCAGAGGAACACGTTGAATCAGTTGAAAGGAGAGCCCACCTACCCCAGCTTCTCACAGTGGCCAACCAGATGCCCGTTATGGGAAATCTGCAAGCAGGATTCGAACACAGGATCCCTCTCTCCTCTTGCTGTTTCTGGCACCTGAGATTCAGAATCAATGCTGCACTCCGACTGTGGAGGCAGAGCGGAACCATCCTGCCGTTGTTTTATTGACTATAGTTTAGAACTTATTTCTTATAATTGTTAAGAGTGGATTTCTGTTAAATTTTTATACGCTGATATTGAATATTATTCCATGCTATTCCAATATATTGTTGAATATTGCTACAAGTTGCTTATTTTAAAGTTATATTTTATTGTCACATTTTTGTATTGGATTGGATTGTTATGATGTGTACATTCTTTGTTTCTTCAGCTTGTCAACCACCTTGGGTGTTGTGAAACAGAAAGACGGTATACAAATTAAAAATGAAATGAAAATGGCTAGGAGCCATCGACAGCCCTCTCCTCCCTCGCTAGTCCCCTCTTAATGCCATCCAAATTGGCAGCCATCTCCTGAGGGAGTGAGTTCCACAGGTTAACTGTGTGAATAAGGACTTGCTTTTCTCCGTCCTGAGTTGCAAGAGCTCAAAAATCTAATGGTTTGAGGGGTCCTGGCTACTGATCTTTGTGGGATGTGAAACAGAAGAGCAGTCAAGTACAACCTTCCTATAGTGAACATGTTTACACATGGGGAGGAGTGTTTGTCCAGCCAGCTTCCTGTTTCCTTCTGGGCTGGGACAGACTTCCTCTGCATGTGACTAGAGGTGGGTGTGGCCTCACCTGTGCAGGTAACGACAGAAACACAGGGCAGGGCAGCCATCTCTCTCTCTTTTTGACTACATGCATCGAAGAAGCAACATCTGCTTAGCCAAAGATGCTCTCTTGGCTTCTTTTTATACTTCTATAAAAATATATAAAGAGTTTACTCACTCACATTCTGTTCACAATTGGCTTCCAGCCAAGAGAGGACAAAGGGACTGTCTCCTTATGAGATAGTTTCCAGGTGTATGTTACTTTTCTAAGCTAAGTCTGCCTTCTGAGATCCGATTGTGAACAGAATGTGAGTGAGTAAACTCTTTTTATACTTTTATAGAAGACTGTGTCGTGTCTTATCTTTTATGAGGGAATAAGGGGGAAAGACCAGAAGATTTATTATAGAGGCTTTAGCGAGCCTGAGAAAACACATCCGCTGTGAGTTTAAAACAGCGGATGTTACTCTGCTAAATTGTGAACTTGTTAACACAAATTGGAAAGGCTATAACCAAACAATATATCCTCTCCTGCAACCCTGAACATTCCCACAATCTTAAGGACACACAACCAGGCAGTTTGAAACTTCTCCCTCAACTATTTTGCGAAGATTATCTCTTCTCCCTTTCCCACACTTTCTCCTGCCCCCAGCAGAACCCTGGTGTCCTGTCCCTTTCAACATCCGATACTCCTGGTCCCGGTTCCCAAAATAGCAGGCTCACCCTTCCTCCGGCCCTCTTTGTACGGGTGACAAGGGGCTGGTTCCTGTCCTGGTTGTGCGCCCAGAACCTCCCCCACATACAGATGCCAACCGGCTCAACCCTCGCCTCCCCCAGCTTCTGATTGGTTACCAAAATTTATATTGGTAAACCCAGGGTCTTAAAGGAGCAAGCTTCTTCCCAATGTGTTTTTGCCAGCTGCCTTGCCTGTCTGAACGCCCAAACACATCATCCATGCGCATTCTGGTTGTGGAAGGGCTTCCGCTCAGGGTGGATAAAAATCAATGGTATACACA
Organism: Podarcis gaigeae; assembly: GCF_964106915.1. NCBI lineage: Eukaryota > Metazoa > Chordata > Lepidosauria > Squamata > Lacertidae > Podarcis > Podarcis gaigeae. Next base: position 4,500,936 of record NC_139686.1, read on the forward strand.
CACACACACACACACACACAGTGGTACCTCGGGTTACATACGCTTCAGGTTACAGACTCCGCTAACCCAGAAATAGTACCTCAGGTTAAGAACTTTGCTTCAGGATGAGAACAGAAATTGTGTGGCGACAGCAGGAGGCCCCATTAGCTAAAGTGGTGCTTCAGGTTAAGAACAGTTTCAGGTTAAGTACGGACCTCCGAAACGAATTAAGTACTTAGCCCGAGGTACCACTGTGTGTGTGTGTGTGTGTATGATTTTTTTTATTTAAATCAGATTTTTAAAAAATAAAATGCTTTTAGAGGAAAACTTTTACAGCAGAAAAGTTGTTCAAACATAAACAGTTAGCTTATTAAACCGCACAATAATTTCATAATTATCTGTCTATGTATTTCTAATAGTATAAGCAAAGCTCCTGCAGCCAATCAGAAGCTGCGAAAGCCCCATTGGACGTTCAGCTTCCAAAGAACGCTCACAAACCAGAACACTCACTTCTGGGTTTGCGGCGTTCGGAAGCCAAAACGTCCGAGTACCAAGGCATTCGGGATCCAAGGTAGGACTGCCTTAGTATATAAAGCTCTCAACAACTTGGGACCAGTTAAGCTACGAGGAACTGGCACTGCCACAAAATACCCCTTCCACACTTTGGAACTCCTTGCCACTTGACATCAGGCAGGCATCTTCCCTGAACTCATTTTCACTCCTGCAAAAAGCATTTTTGGTCTGACAAGCCTACCCAGATGTTTAGAAAGTCGGTGAGAGTTTTAATCTGATTTCGGTCTATGGTTATCTTATCATTCCATCTTTTTCCTAAACCACTTTGAGAGTTGTTGGGGGGGTTTTAACCACTCAAGCGGTGTATAAATTTTATGAAATAATAAATAAATAAAATTAATATCAGAGGGAGGGCAGGTGTGTGGAATGGTTGCAGAAGTTGGATGGTGAATGTTCTCCGATGACGACTTTGCTAGCGTTTTCACCCTGGGAACGTTTGCATGTGAAATAAGTGCTTGTGCATCCATAAAAGGTAAAGGTAAAGGGGCCCCTCACCATTAGGTCCAGTCGTGGCCAACTCTGGGGTTGCAGCGCTCATCTCGCTTTATCGGCCGAGGGAGCTGGCGTACAGCTTCCGGGTCATGTGGCCAGCATGACTAAGCCGCTTCTGGCGAACCAGAGCAGCGCACGGAAACGCCGTTTACCTTCCCGCCAGAGTGGTACCTATTTATCTACTTGCACTTTGATGTGCTTTCGAACGGCTAGGTTGGCAGGAGCAGAGACCGAGCAACGGGAGCTCAGCCCGTCGTGGGGATTCGAACCGCCGACCTTCTGATCGGCAAGTCCTGGGCTCTGTGGTTTAACCCACAGCGCCACCCACGTCCCTAGTGCATCCATACTTGCAATCAATCAATCAATCAATCAATCAATCAATCTATAAAAACCTAGAAGCGATTTCTGAGTGCTTCTGTTTTGCAAGTGGGATTTGGCTGCATAAAAGCAAATTCGGGTTGCAAAACTGAAAGGTTTCTGGAGCTGTTGCACGAAAAGTCTGCTGCCCCCCCCAAAAAAAAACTGGACTAAGAATGTAAGAAGCATCTGTTGAAGCAGTGGCTCATCTCACAGCAGCTGGACCATAAGCTTTCTGTCACTCTTATTGACCCCAAGTTAAAGGGGGGGGGTGTTTTGCCATAGGACTATCTCTGAGCCCCCTTGCAGTTATCTGTCGACACCTGTCCTCACCCACATTCCACTAGGACAAAGATGGATCTGGCTTCCACCAACAGCTGAGGGCAAGAAGCGGCTGGTAGAAAATTCCTGGGATTCCAGGAACACCGCCCCCCCCCCCACGGCAAAGGGGGCACCTCCTTCTCTTCCAGATCTGGGGTTCCTGGGAATGCGACCGCACCCCAAGGCCAGCTGCGCAGTTAGAAAACTCCAGCACAATCCTAAAAGATGTCCACACCCAAGGCAAGGGCAAGGCAAACTTTTGCCGCTGAGCAACCAGCTTTCTGGGACGCAGGTGGCGCTGTGGGTTAAACCACAGAGCCTGGGTCTTGCCGATCAGAAGGTCAGTGGTTCGAATCCCCGCGACGGGCTGAGCTCCCGTTGCTCGGTCCCTGCTCCTGCCAACCTAGCAGTTCGAAAGCATGTCAAAGTGCAAGTAGATAAATAGGTACCGCTCCGGCGGGAAGGTAAACGGCGTTTCCGTGCGCTGCTCTGGCTCGCCAGAAGCGGCTTAGTCATGCTGGCCACATGACCCGGAAGCTGTATGCTGGCTCCTCAGCCAATAAAGCAAGATGAGCGCCGCAACCCCAGAGTTGGCCACAACTGGACCTAATGGTCAGGGGTCCCTTTACCTTTTAACCAGCTTTCTGGCCATTTATTTATTGTATTTGTGCAAAAACTTTCTAGCACCTTATAAAAAAGGTAAAGGACCCCTGACCGTTAAGTCCAGTCGCAAACGACTCTGGGGTTGCGGCGCTCATCTTGCTTTACTGGCCGAGGGAGCCGTCATACAGCTTCCGGGTCCTGTGGCCAGCATGACTAAGCCACTTCTGGCAAAACCAGAGCAGCGCACGGAAACGCCGTTTACCTTCCCGCCGGAGCGGTACCTACCATATTTTTTGCTCCATAAGACGCACCTTTTTCCTCCTAAAATGGCACAAAGCGTGGTTACAAAGCACGGATGCACATGGATCCTCGGTATTTTTGCATTCGGTTACCCCAAATTCATCATCAGATCACATAGCATGTCCATGGCTACAGCCTGCACCAAAAAAAAATCACACATCCACTATTTCGTAGAATCGTAGAATCATAGAATTGGAAGAGACCCCAAGGGCCATCGAGTCCAACCCCCTGCCAAGCAGGAAACACCATCAGAGCACTCCTGACATATGGTTGTCAAGCCTCTGCTTAAAGACCTCCAAAGAAGGAGACTCCACCACACTCCTTGGCAGCAAATTCCACTGTCAAACAGCTCTTACTGTCAGGAAGTTCTTCCTAATGTTTAGGTGGAATCTTCTTTCTTGTAGTTTGGATCCATTGCTCCGTGTCCGCTTCTCTGGAGCAGCAGAAAACAACCTTTCTCCCTCCTCTATGTGACATCCTTTTATATATTAGTGGGGCCGCAATGGCGAAAAACGTAATTACAAAGCATGGATCCACATGGATCCTCAGGCTTTTTGCACTGGGCTACCCCAAACCCACCGTCAAATCACATATCATGTCTGTGGCCACAGCATGAACTACAAAAATCAGACATCCACTGTTTCATCCAGAATATATTTTTTCTTGTTTTCCTCCTCTAAAAACTATGTGCATCTTATAGTCAGGTGTGTCTTATGGAGCGAAAAATACAATATTTGTCTACTTGCACTGGTGTGCTTTCGAACTGCTAGGTTGGCAGGAGCAGGGACCGAGCAACGGGAGCTCACCCCATCGCGGGGATTCGAACTGCCAACCTTCCAATTGGCAAGCCCTAGGCTCAGTGGTTTAGACCACAGCACCTTATAGGCTTATAGAATTTCTTTCTTTCTTTACCCTGCTGTCTGCCCTTTACCTATGAGACGTCCTACCCTACTCGGCCAGAACTGGCACTACTGCAAGGAATACATTGGTAAGAACTCCATCATTTGGCGCAGCGGAACCTTGGAACTTTGGAACTCCCCGCCTAGTGATATCAGGCAGGCGCCTTCACTGTACTCCTTCCAGTGCCTTCCAGCAACATTCAAGAACTACACAACTTTTAGAAGACATCTGAAGGCAGCCCTGTTTTGGGAAGTTTTAAATGTTTGATGTTTTATTATGTTTTTATATTTCGCTGGAAGCTGCTGCTGCTGCTGCTATTTAGCCAGGCCTGCACAGATGCTTAGAAAGTTGGTGAGGATTTTAATCTGTTTGATAGCGTTTTAACTTTTTGTATGCTTGACAGCATCGTTGGTGACTGTGCTGCCCTGCCTCTGGAATTGGAGGCAGCAGTGCATCTGAATACCAGTTGTGGGGAAACCACAGGAGGGGAGAGCTGGGTTCGAATCCTGATTGTGGGTTTTCCAGAAGAGGCACTGGGCTGACCACTGTGAGAACAGGACGCTGGACTAGACGGGCCATGGGCCTGATCCAGCACGCTCCTCTTGACACAAGAAGCTGCCTTATACAGAGTCAGACCGCTGGGTCCATCAAGATCAGTATTGTCCATACTGACCAGGCTCTCCGGGATTTCAGCCGGCACACTCTCCCAGCCCTACCTGGAGGTGCTAGCAGGATTCGAATCTGGGACTCAAAAACATTGGGGTTGTCTAGAAAAAGCTCAGCAACTTTTGGGGTTCTCCTGGTTTTTTTAAATATGGCAACCCTAGCAGAGAAAGCAGAGACATCACCTTGCCAACAAAGGTCCGTCTAGTTAAAGCTCTGGTTTCCCCAGTAATGATGTATGGAGGTGAGAGCTGGACCATAAAGAAGGCTGATCGCCGAAGAATGGATGCTTTTGAATTCTGGTGCTGGAGGAGACTCTTGAGAGTCCCATGGACTGCAAGAAGATCAAACTGATCCATTCTGAAGGAAATCAGCCCTGAGTGCTCCCTGGAAGGACAGATCCTGAAGCTGAGGCTCCAAGACTTTGGCCACCTCATGAGAAGAAAAGACTCCCTGGAAAAGACCCTGATGTTGGGAAAGATGGAGGGTGCTCTGGTCCAGGGGGTCACGAAGAGTCGGACACGACTAAACAACAACAAAACCAGGAGAATGGGACAACAGAGGACGATATGGTGGGACAGTGTTCTCGAAGCTACCAGCCTGAGTTTGACCAAACTGCAGAAGGCAGTGGAAGACAGAAGTGCCTGGCGTGCTCTGGTCCAGGGGGTCACGACTAAATGACTAAACAACAACCCTAGCTCATGTATGAGGCCAGAGAACGGGGAGGTCAGCCGTTCCTAGAATGGGCACATCACAGCAGAGGCAAAATTTGAGGGGCTTCCCGATGGGCAGGTCAGTCTCTTGGCCTCTGGGGTGCCAGCCAGGCAATGCCAAGGTTGCCGCCCTTCCCCCAAGGCCGGGAGGAGACTCTGTTACCAAAGATAGACAATGGAGCGCAAATGCCTTTGCCGTGGAGTTTCGGGAATGCCTGGCATCTCCCAGAGGGAGCCCAGCTCCTCTCCTGCTATATATAAATACACATACTCCCTGAGCTGGTGTGGAACTGCCTGGTTCCTAGGGAAAGGTGCTGGATTGTAGAATTCTCGAGGGGCACCCAGCGGTCATCTAGTCCAACCCCGTTATGCAGGGGGGGTCGTCTTCTTTGCACAGGCGGCTGGTGGGACAGGGATTCTTAGGAGCTGTGGGTGGGTGCTTCTCTTAAAGAGATGGAGTGGGAAGAGATTCTCTTTGCATCTTAACTATTTGGTTCTCTTTGCATCTGAACCACCCAATTTTTGAATCAGTGTCCAAGCCAAAATGTGACTACAGTGGCACCTTGGTTCTCAAACAACTTGGAACCCAAACACTGCAAACCCGGAAGTAAGTGTTCTGGTTTGCCTATGTTTTTTGGGAGCCGAACGTGCTGCGTTTTGAGTGCTGCACTTCCGATTTGAGTGTTATGCTGAGGTCTGTCTGTTTTTGCTATTTATCTTGCGTTTTTGTCTTTGCAGCTCTTTTTTGTTTTGTTTTTGTGACTGTGTGGAACCCAGTTCAGCTACTGATTGATTGACGGCAGTACATCGTTTATAGCTTTCATTTTATGGATCAATGGTCTCGTTAGATAGTAAAATTCATATTAAATGGCTGCTTTTAAAAGTCTGGAACGGATTAATCCATTTTGCATTGCTTTCTATGGGAAAGCACGCCTTGGTTTTGGAACGCTTTGGTTTTGGAACGGACTTCCGGAACGGATTAAGTTTGAGAAACAAGGTACCACTGCATTCCAGTGAAAGCCACACTTCCTTAAGTCTGTATAACCATAGAATTGTAGAATTGGAAGGGACCCCAAGGATCATCTAGTCCAACCCCCTACAATGCAGGAATAGGCAGGTGATCAAACCTGCAACCTTGGCGTTATCAGCACCACGCTCTAACCAGCTGAGCCATCCATCCATTGCGCCCCCATTTACTCGCCTTTTGTCTAATCTAAAACGCTGATGGGAGACGCTCCAACCCCTGGATCTTTTCCCAGTGGCCTCTTTCTGAAGCTTTTCCAACTCCACAATACAGTAGTACCTTGGTTCTCAAACTTAATCCGTTCTGGAAGTCCATTCCAAAACCAGCCATATGCCTCCTGGCTGGGGAACCAAGGCTGAGCTTGGCAGTCCCTTTGCAATGTTGCTTAAAAGCTACCTGCACCTTTACCATTTACAGTGGTCCCTTGGTTCCCAGACTTGATCTGTTCCGGAAGTCCGTTCCAAAACCAAAGCGTTCCAAAACCAAGGCACGCTTTCCCATAGAAAGTCATGCAAAACGGATTAATCCGTTCCAGACTTTTAAAAACAACCCCTAAAACAGTAATTTAACATGAATTTTACTATTTAACGAGACCATTGATCCACAAAATGAAAGCAATAAACTGCAGTCACACAATCAATCCATCAGTAGCTGAACTGGGTTCCACACGGTCACAAAAACAAAACAAAACAAAACAAAGAGCCATAAAAACACAAAATAAATAGCAAAAACAGACAGACCCCAGCGTAACACTCAAAACAGAAATGTGCCACTCAAAACGGAGCATGTTCGGCTTCCGAAAAACGTTCGCAAACCGGAACACTTACTTCCAGGTTTGCAGCGTTTGGGTTCCAAGTTGTTTGAGTACCAAGGCGTTTGAGAACCGAGGTACCACTGTACCCTTTCGGAGGCGAGGCAGCCGGAACCGTACGCATGGCTCTGAATCATAGCTGTCACCTTTTCCCCATTCTTGAGAGGAATCCTATTCGGAATAAGGGAATTCCCCTTTAAAAAGGGGGAAACGTTGACAGCTATGCTCTGAGTGCAGATTTGCCTAACTGCGATTACGACGGTGGCTGTTTTGTTTCCAGTTCCTTTCCCAAGGATCACATGGAATCGGCCTTTTTCACACTGGGACGCTGTCTTTGTGCAGCTCTCTGTATCTGCTATATATATCTTGAGGCCAAAAAATCTGGGCTTCCAAAACAGCCTGGCCTCCCTCCTTCGCCTCCCCCTAACCCTGGCGCTGGCTCAGATGGGAACAGCTGTTTGGAATGGGCTACCAATGCGGTCATTGCTTCCTAGAATGTGATCTTATCAGAGGCCTGGGCAGGCGGTGGTAGGGGGAGCGAGAGAGAGAAAGGATGAGAAGAGGGTGGCGAAGGGCCGGGAGGAGAGACCCACACAGAAGTACTTTTGCAGACCCAGCAGCCGTCCCGTCCCCCCAAGCGAAGCCAGGAATGACTGAGCTGGTCAGAAGCCGCTTGGCAGTGGGTCAAGACCCTGGTTTGGCTTGAAAGAGCAGCTGATTCCCCCCAGCTAACACTCTGCTCCAAAGACGGGACTGGGCGCCAAGCCCAAATGCCACCGCTGCGGGCACCGCAGAGGTCATGCAGACCAACCCGGGCCTCGGGTCACTGGTGCGGGATGAAACTACAGTGCTCTGGCAAATGGCTGCAGAGGGAAGGAGACCCCAACTTCCTGCCTTGCAAGGTGTTAGACTAGATGAGCCTCAGGGGTCCCTTCCAACTTGAAATTCTGTGGTTTTTTTAGTTTAGGGGGAAGGCAAGTAACAGGCGACAAGATAAGATATTCATAAAAATCATGCCCGGCATGCAGAAGGTGGATGGAGAGAAGTTTCTCATACTTCATACATACAACTACAGGCGAAATCCTGCCTGCCAGGATACCTGATAATGGTCACTGATTGCGTTTCCTGTGCGGCCTGGCCATTCTTTTGTGATGGTATGCCCCATGGAGGACCTTTAGGTCCACAAATAACAACACTTTGGAGGTCCCAAGTCGCAAGGTGGTTAGATTGGTCTCAACTAGGGCCAGGGCCTTTTCAGTACTGGCCCCAACTTGGTGGAATGCTCTGTCCCAAGAGACCAGGGCCCTGCGGGACTTGACATCTTTCCACAGGGCTTGCAAGACAGAGTTGTTCCGCCTGGCCTTTGGTTTGGACTTGGTTTGACCCTTATGTTTTCCATCCCCTTACGGTTTTGATCTATGGGCTGCATTTTAAATTGCATTTTAACCTGTATTTTAAATTGAGGTTCCCCTGCCCCATTACCGGTATGTTTTTATTGTAATTTTACTGGTGTTAGCCGCCCTGCGCCCGGCTCTGGCCAAGGAGGGAGGATTATAAATAAAATTTATTATTATATTATTATTACAGTGGTACCTCAGGTTGAGTACTTAATTCGTCCCGGAGGTCAGTTCTTAACCTGAAACTGTTCTTAACCTGAAGCACCACTTTAGCTAATGGGGCCTCCCACTGCTGCTGTGCCACTGCTGCGCTATTTCTGTTCTCATCCTGAAGCAAAGTTCTTAACCTGAAGCACTATTTCTGGGTTAGCGGAGTCTGTAACCTGAAGCGTCTGTAACCTGAAGCGTCTGTAACCCGAGGTACCACTGTAAAGGAGTCTGTGACTTGTCGGCCGTTTTTTCTGGTCCCTTATTGCATCTTATCCATTCTGAAGGAAATCAGCCCTGAGTGCTCACTGGAAGGACAGATCCTGAAGCTGAGGCTCCAAGACTTTGGCCACCTCATGAGAAGAGAAGACTCCCTGGAAAAGACCCTGATGTTGGGAAAGATGGAGGGCACAAGGAGAAGGGGACGACGGAGGACGAGATGGTGGGACAGTGTTCTCGAAGAATGGCTCAATTGGTTAGAGCGTGGTGCTGGCAATGGCAAGGTTGCAGGTTTGATACCCATAAAGGACAGCTGCATTGCAGGGGGTTGGACTAGATGATCCTCGGGGTCCCTTCCAACTCTATGATTCTATGAGATTCTATGAGATTCTATGAGAAGCTACCAGCATGAGTTTGACCAAACTGCGGGAGGCAGTGGAAGACAGGAGGGCCTGGCGTGCTCTGGTCCAGGGGGTCACAAAGAGCTGAACATGACTAAACGACTAAACAACAACATCACCTGACTCTCATTCCTGAGAAGCCAGCGCTGCTGTGCTCCAAACGGGCCGCCACTGGCCGGATCCAGTCTGCTGGCTCAGCTTGTTGTTGACAGTTGCGCCAGCTGCGCGCAGGGGGGCTAATCAGCTTAAAGAGAGAAATTCTCACACTGGGCTGGCGCGGGGGCACCGGACGAAGGCTATCGCACAGCTGCCCGTGAACTTGAGCAGAAACCTTATTATTGTTATCATGGTTTTTGGGGGGAAATATTTAATGGAACTTGAGCAGAAAGCGAGCCGCGGTGGGACTGCAGAGGGGCACTCGAGACCCCCCAAGCTCCTCCCTCCGCTTGCCCCCACCGCCAGCCAATGAAAACATGGGGGAACAATTCTTGTTGACAGGAGTCCAGCCTTATGAGGTCTTCCTGCCCACCAAGCCGCTTGGCTTCTCTCCATCCTGTTCTGCACAGTCGAGCACATTTCCTTTCAAAGGGAGAGAGGGATATTTGGCAGAGCTCCTCTCCTTCCCCCCCTCTCCCCCCCCCCGCAAAAAATGCCAATACAGGCAAAGCAGACTGAGCAGAGCAAAGCGATGAAGACGTGAAGAGTGCCTGGAGGCGGTTGGAGGATGGAGGGCAGCTAACAGATTGAGGTTGAATCCTGACAAGACAGAAGTACTTGTGGGGTGGGGGATTCCCTGGCCCTGAATGGGATATCTGTGCCCCTGAAGAACCAGGTGCGCAGCCTGGGAGTCATTCTGGACTCACAGCTGTCCATGGAGGTGCAGGTCAGTTCTGTGTCCAGGGCAGCTGTCTACCAGCTCCATCTGGTACGCAGGATGAGACCCTACCTGCCCATAGACTGTCTCGCCAGAGTGGTGCATGCTCTGGTTATCTCTCGCTTGGACTACTGCAATGCGCTCTATGTGGGGCTACCTTTGAAGGTGACCCAGAAACTACAACTAATCCAGAATGCAGCAGCTAGACTGGGGACTGGGAGCGGCCGCCGAGACCACATAACACCAATCCTGAAAGACCTCCATTGGCTCCCAGTATGTTTCCAAGCACAATTCAAAGTGTTGGTGCTGACCTTGAAAGCCCTAAACGGCCATCTAAACCCCCATCGTTCTGCCCGGACACTGAGGTCCAGCTCCGAGGGCCTTCTGGCAGTTCCCTCGCTGCGAGAAGCCAAGTTACAGGGAACCAGGCAGAGGAACGCCCTCCCACCAGATGTCAAAGAGAAAAATAAGTACCAAACTTTTAGAAGACATCTGAAGGCAGCCGTGTTTAGGGAAGCTTTTAATGTTTAATAGGTTATTGTATTTTAGTGTTCTGTTGGAAGCTGCCCAGAGTGGCTGGGGAAACCCAGCCAGATGGGCAGGGAAGAAATACCATATTCATAATAATAATAATAATAATAATAATAATAATAATAATAATAATAATAATTTATTTATATCCTGCCCTCCCCAGCCAAAGCCGGGCTCAGAACGTATATAACAATATATATACCATATATAACAATATACCAATAACAATAACAAATACCATTAACACTTAGTTGGTCTCTAAGGTGCTACTGGAAGGAATTTTTTTTTTCTTGTAAGGTTGTACACTCTTGTAAAATCAGGAAACCGCATCGTTGACAAACATCCTGGCTAGTAGACACTGAAATCTTGTCCCCTGTTGGCCAAGGGAAATTTGGCAGCCGAAACTGCCACCCTGGAAATATCAGCTTTCTACGAGGCTGCGTGTGGGTTTGCTTGTTTTAAGTTACTAGCCCTCAGGGTTGCAGGAGAGTGGCATTCAAACCTGGGAACGGTGCCTTGCAAAAGTCGGAAGCCAGGAAGAAAGTAGGATAGTTATTTATTTATTTTTTGCAGGGGACCAATAGTTTGCAGAGACGCTTATACACAGACCCCCAACCCCGTGACCAGCTGAAGCCAAGCCAAATAAATTGTTGAGGGAGTCCAAATATGCGCAGAAACATCATTATTCCTTGTGTTATTTATTCAGGCTGCTGGATTTGGCTGATCTTGGCACAGAGTCGTGTAAATAGCCTATTCATCTCTCGCCTCTCCCGTTCCTTCCTTCTAGCCTGACCCCAGTCTCCCCCTTCGCTTATCACAAGGTGGGAGCGAAGGCCGCTGACAAAGATGGCTTGAAAAGAGGGAATAGATGACAATATGCCGGTCAGTGGCTACAAGGCTATGTCTTCCCCTCCAGCAAGCAGCAACACCTCTCAGCAAGTGGTCTTAGAAACTCAGATATATAAGTTGGGAGCCAAACGGCTCCGTAAGCCAAGGTTGCTGTCGCCAAGACAGAACGTCTAGTTGCCATTTGGGGGCAAGGCTCTTATTTTTCAAATGATGGACTGATTGTGATCACCGTATTTTTTGCTCTATAAGACTCACTTTTTCCCTCCTAAAAAGTAAGGGGAAATGTGTGTGCATCTTATGGAGCGAATGCAGGCTGCGCAGCTATCCCAGAAGCCAGAACAGCAAGAGGGATTGCTGCTTTCCCTCTTGCTGTTCTGGCTTCTGAGATTCAGAATAGTTTTTTTCTTGTTTTCCTCCTCCAAAAACTAGGTGCATCTTGTGGTCTGGTGCGTCTTATAGAACGAAAAATACGGTAATTGTCACTTAAACATCTGGCTAGATCAGATGACAACCTTGAGCTCTGTTAAGACCTTTGAGAGCCCAGAGAAGAAAAGTCGCTTGATCCAGGGACAATCCACATATATATTGGATAATAATAATAATAATAATAATAATAATAATAATAATAATAATTTATTTATACCCCGCCCATCTGGCTGAGTTTCCCCAGCCACTCTGGGCGGCTCCCAATCAAGTGTTAAAAACAATACAGCGTTAAGTATTAAAAACTTCCCTGAACAGGGCTGCCTTCAGATGTCTTTTGAAGATAGGATAGCTGCTTATTTCCTTGACATCTGAAGGGAGGGAGTTCCACAGGGAGGGCGCCACCACCGAGAAGGCCCTCTGTCTGGTTCCCTGTAAACTCACTTCTCGCAATGAGGGAACTGCCAAAAAGCCCTTGGAGCTGGACCTCAGTGTCTGGGCTGGATGATGGGGGTGGAGACATCTGACATCTTTTTCTTAATGCGGACACAGTCCATTCATAACGTGGGAATATCCTTCCCAACTGTGAGCAGGGCAGTGGGGTGGGGTCAGCGAAGACAAGAGGCAACCATTCATACAGGGAACCAGGCAGAGGGCCTTCTTGGTGGTGGTGCCTGCCCTGTGGAACGCCCTCCCACCAGATGTCAAAGAGAACAACAACTATCAGACTTTTAGAAGACATCTGAAGACATTAGGGAAGCTTTTAATGTTTGAGGCATTACCGTATTTTAATATTGTGTTGGAAGCCACCCAGAGTGGCTGGAGAAGCCCAGCCAGATGGACGGGGTATAAATAATAAATTATTATTATTATTACTCTCAGGTGGTTCACTTCTCCTGCTCAGACTGCACAGAGATTGAGTTTTTGTTTCCTGAAATTCATTCCGATTGTGCAGGTAAAATAGAACGGATAGAATTCTGCAGGGTGGGGGATGAGGGTGTGAAAACAGTCCCGGTCCAAGGACCCCCCCAGGCATGCACCTCCAGATGGTGGAGAATTCAGGCACCATCCTGGCACCCGGGCATCTTCAGTCGGCCAAAAGCCAGGTGCAAAATGTGCCTGGAGAATTTTGAACACTGGGAGCAAAAGTGGGAGAAGGCTGTTGCTCTCACTTCCTACTTGCAAGGCTTCCCACTGGGGCATCCGATTGGCTGCTGTAAGAACAGGAGGCAGGATCCGATGAGCTTCTGGCCTGATCCAGAACAGGGGCAGACTTTGGTAATATGGCGCCCTGAGCGAGGACAAAATTTGGCGCCCCCACCTTAAATATTTATTTTTTTTCACAATAATTCCCTTGGGTACAGTTGGTTTTATAATACAGTGGTACCTCGGGTTACATATGCTTCAGGTTACACACTCCAGTAACCTAGAAATAGTGCTTCAGGTTAAGAACTTTGCTTCAGGATGAGGACAGAAATCTTGCTCCGGCGGCGCAGCAGCAGCAGGAGGCCCCATTAGCTAAAGTGGTGCTTCAGGTTAAGAACAGTTTCAGGTTAAGAACAGACCTCCAGAACGAATTAAGTACTTAACCCGAGATACCACTGTAAATAATAATAATACTTTATTATTTATACCCTGCCCATCTGGTTGGGCTTCCCCAGCAACTCTGGGCGGCTTCCAACAAAATATTAAAATACAGTAATGCATCAAACATTAAAAGCTTCCTTCAGATGTCTTTGATTGATCTTCTATGTTTTTTATTGATCTCAGGTACCCATATAAATATAGCTGCTATTATCATCATCTTCATTATCATCATTTTGTGTCCCCTCGGCTCAGCACCTTGTGTCGTGCAACATCCTAAATCCAGAGCTATCCGGTAGCAAATTTAGACTGCAAGCTGCTTGTGTCAGAGGAAAGCCTTCGGTTTATTCAACTCTAATAAGCACAGCATTGGCAATAATAATCATAATTATGGGGGGTAACTTAGCTCAGTCTATAAGCCCGTGTTCTGCTGGGCAAATAATCCATTGCATTTATATCCCACTTTATTCTCCCAGGAGCTCAAAGTGGCTTACACGGTTCCGCCTCTGCCCTCGTTTCTAATCCCCAAAACAGCCCTGCGAGGTGGGCCAAGCTGAGAGGCAGTGACCAGCCCCCGAGGACACCCCAGGGAGCTTCATGAAGCCAAGTGGAGATTTGAACCCTGGTCTCATCCGGGCACAATTCAAAGTGTTGGTGCTGACCTTTAAAGCCCTAAACGGCCTCGGTTTCCCCAGCCACTCTGGGCGGCTTCCAAAAAAACACTAAACTACAATAACCTATTAAACATTAAAAGCTTCCCTAAACAGGGCTGCCTTCAGATGTCTTCTAAATGTCAGGTAGTTGTTTATCTCTTTGACATCTGATGGCAGGGCGTTCCACAGGGAGGGAGCCACCACCGATAAGGCCCTCTGCCTGGTTCCCTGTAACTTGGCCTCTCGCAGTGAGGGAACCGCCAGAAGGCCCTCGGAGCTGGACCTCAGTGTCCAGGCAGAACGATGGAGATGGAGACGCTCCTTCAGGTCTACTGTTAGTACAAATGTATACCTGCCAGACAATTTTCTTGCCTTCAAGGGTGTCACATAGCAACTAGGGACTCTTGAAGAATTTGTTCTTGCTGTGTTTTGATACAAAGGAGCCCAGATTGCCTGGGGAGCTTGTGGCTAAGGCTTGAAGGAAGTCATTCCAGATTATACTCTGAGCCAGGGTGGAGAGACCCTGTTGCTACAGAATCACAGAATTGTAGCATTGGGAGGGACCCTCAAAGGCCATCCAGCCCAACCCGCTGCAATGCAGGAATCACAGCTAATCTGCAGGAATCTTCCAAGTGCAGATGGACTTTGGTTCCCAGGGGCTGGGGTGGTGGTGATGGGAGTTGTAGTCCGGCAGCCTTGAAAGGTTCTTTGTCCCCAGCTGTAAGTAACTATTCTGCACCCCGTCTCAGACATTTGCCATAGCAGAATAACAGCAGCCTACCCCAAAGGGTTGTTGTGAACAGAAAAGGCTATCTCAATTATCGGCAGTAATAGTTGTAGGTAGACTTTGTTTTTTATTTAATAGCACATAGAGCTTGACAGTAAAAGTGCATCGACCTCTAGGTGGTTTTCAGAAATATGAAATAAAACCTTAATATTCTCAGTAACAACAAAAAAAGGACTAAAATCAACACTAAGCAAAAGGAGATTAAAACAAGCATTCTACATGTCTGGGTGGGCTTGCCTAAGCAAAATCATTTTAAGTTGGTGCCGAAAGGTACAATCTGCCTGTCAATAGGCAGGGAGTTTCAAAGTTAGGTTCTGTGGCTGCTGCCACACTACTACTACTAATAATAATAATAATAATAATAATAAACTTTTATTTATACCCCGCCTTTCCAGGTTCAAAAACCAGGCTCAGGGCGGCTAACAACAAATTTAAAACACTTAATTGATGCAACAACAAAAAAACAGCATAAAATACAGTATAAAACGTGAATAACAATAAATCCAGAATTCAAAAATCAATTTAGGGGGGAACTCCATCCGATAAACATTAGATGATCACCAGGGCTAGCTGGCTAAATTAGTCCTATTTGGGCCAGCGAGGAGACCAGGGGAGAATTAGCTGTGGGATCCCAGAGCGGGTAATCTTCATAAAAAGGGGAATTTCTTTCCACTGTGGCCTGAATATTATGTGGCACCCTTAATGGTGCTAGTTCCACAGATCAAACTGGTCTAGTGAGAGTCAACTGGTCCCAGGCTGTGAAGGGCTTTATGTACTAATAGTAACATCTTGATCCCGGCCTTGCAAATGAGCAAGCAGTGTTTATTATCTGCAGCGACTGCATTCTCTTGAGCAAACAACCACAAAATCTCTCAACGCAGCAGTGTATTTTCAGTAGATTCATACTGACATCAGAAGACCCACAAGCAGGAATGACCAACATTCTCCTCTCCTGTAGAATCCAGAATCCATTGCTGCCCCTGACCACGTCCAAGAGGAACTCTGTCTAACCCAGAGAACTTCCATCCCATCTGAAGCTGCTCCAATAAAGTGCTTATTTTGAAGCTCCGCCTCTCTGGGACCGACTAAGCAGCAGCAGCAGCTGCGTATGCAACCGTGTAATCCCTCCCTTGGCCGGGACTGAGCAGCGCTCTGTGTAACCTGGGAAACTGGCGACCCATCAGAGGAGAGCCTCCCCGCAAAAGCTGCCAGCTGTCCTTTTCTGCCAGAAACCTAACATGCAAACTGGGCAGTAAGAAACCAGCGCTAATACCTGTCTCTTTATAAATAAAATATCTGTGCCGTAAAAATATATATCAAAGCGGTTCGCAGGAATAGCAACAGAAAACCACACCATAAAGACCATTAAGATTTTTTTCAACAACAACAGCAAGAACCAGATGTCCATTCTGAATTCCCTGCACAGGCCTGGAGGCGGAGAAAAGTTTCCAGCGGGCGTGTGAAAGTTGGCACAGAGGGCGCCTGCTGCCCTTGCCCTTAGCCCTCGCAGACCAAGAGACCTGTGTAACGCCGGAAGACGCAGCCACAAACCCCGTTCCTCTGCCAAACCATTTTCCACGCACCCATCTCCAAGACAGGCACACACAGAGAGACCCTGCGCGCGCGCGCCTCCTCCCGGGTCTACACCCCCTTGATCGCTAGTGGGGAGTGGGGCGCGTAGAAATGTGGGGCTGGAAAATTCCCCCCCCCCCCAGGGAAGATCCCCCACCCTCGCCCCCTCCTCCTGCCAGGGCGCATCCCCCTCCTCCAGCAACTCACCGATGGAAACCAGCTTGATGTGTTCCCGGTCGAGGAACTCCAGCGCCACCGAGACGTTCTCCAACTTCATCTGCCTGAAGTTGGGGCGCGCGTGGTACTTTCGGTACATCTTCTTCTGGCTCAGCACCTCGAGGAGACCGATGAGCTTCAAGCCGTCGCTCAGGTCCTTCTGCAAGTCGCCGATGCGCTTGTTCATGCATTTGAGGTGCTCGTTGCACCAGCGCGTAAAAGTGTTCTGCTGAATCTTCTTCCAGGGCGCGTCCTCGGCCAGGTCTTTCTCGGTGGCCGGCATCTCCTCCTGCTCCTCTTGGTAATAAGTTTGGGGGGCCTGGTCGTAGTAACTGTTGCTATTCATCCTGAATGATTGTTATTTTGTTTCGGGAAGGAAGGAAGCGGGTCTGTCCGTTCAGAGAGAGCAGCTCCGAAAAAGGGGAACGAAGGAGCGCGAGTGAAAGGGACGAGGAGAGACCAAAATCCAAGCGGCGCAAAAAGTTGCTCGCGGCAAGTTGGGATCGACTAGCGGGGCGGCTGAAATTGAGCAGACTGAAGAGGAAGAAAGGGCTCGAAACCCACCTTGTTTGTTTTAAATTGGGGAGCGGGGAGGTTTCTTCCTGGGGTCTCCAACTTTCCTTCCCAAAATCCAGAGGCGCGGCGCTTCGCCCCGAAGCGGGTGAAAACAGTATCCAGAAAACGGATCAGCGAGGGTGGAGGAAATTAATCCACAAAAGCGGTCTGCTGCTGCTGCTGCTTCTATTTTCTTTTGTTTCCCTTTTCTGATTCCTTCTTCCTTTCAGCTGGGATTTCGGAGGCAAGCGAAAAGACGAGAAGAGAAAAGACAGGCAGGGAGGACAGCGGAGAGAAAGAGAGAGAAAAGAGGGCGTGTGTTGCGAGTTTTCCTGGCTCATTCAAAAGTGGAAGGTCCGGGGCAAAGGAGGGGTTTTTAAAAAGCTTTCCCCCACCCCACCCCTCGCCCCCCAACCAACCAACCAGCCACCCCCTTGTTCCACGTCAGGAGGAAGGACTCCCAGGAATGCCTGCGCTGTGACCATATACAACGATGAGATGAGTAACTGGCTCCCAATCGCCCCCTGAGATAATTCAGGAGCTGTGGATTGGGCGCTATGGATAGCAGAGGGGCAGGGATTGGCTCTGCCAGGAGCAGATCTCCCCCACCCACCCACCCCCTTACAAACTCCACTCTTCTCTACACCCCCCCTCCAACCCAACCCACTTCTTCAGGCTGGAAAGTTAAGGATGTATCAGTTGCTATTTTTAAGATACCCCCCCGCCCACAAAAAGGGGGGGTTGGATATTGTTAGGATTTGTCTTCTCTTGAATATGGGAAGGGGAGGGGGGCAGCAGCCGGCCTCAGGCCTCAGTTCTTTGGATCCAATTGCCGCTAGAAAAGGTGGGAGTTTAAATGGGGCAGTTGTGGGGGGGCGCAAATGGTTTGTTGGGGGCGGGCGCAGAACTGTAAGTTCTCAGAAGACGGGGGATCGGATGTGCCTTTGAAAGCCCACCTGATTAAATTCAAGGGGACCAATAATAATAATAATTATAGTTACAGATAGGTAGCCGTGTTTGTATGCCATAGTCAAAACAAAAAAAATTCCTTCCAGTAGCACCTTAAAGACCAACTAAGTTAGTTCTTGGTATGAGGTGTGCATGCACACGAAAGCTCATACCAAGAACTAACTTAGTTGGTCTTTAAGGTGCTACTGGAAGGAATTTTTTTTGTTTTAATAATAATTATAATATTTTATTTGTACCCCACCTTCCCCAGCCAAGACCAGGCTCAGGGCGGCTAACACCAGGTATAAAAACAATTGATTAAAATACAACTTAAAAACAAGGATAAAATACAACATTAAAATGCAGCCTCATTTTTGTAGAAACTTGAATCAGAAACTTTTTGGGGATGAAAACGTCAAGTCTTCACCAAGGCCAACTATCCAGACTGGTCCTACATGGACGAGAAAAAAGCCAGGGAAGTCCCCAAATAGGAGTTCCATCACAGAAGGAGAAAGGAAAAAAGGAAAGAGGGGGAGGGGATCAAGTTGATTCCAAGCCAAAGGCCAGGCAGATCATCCACACACACACACACACACACACACAAAGGGGGTTCAGAATGACTGAGCATCTTGAACCCATCACTTGTGGATGCAGTTACGGCAGCGCCAGAAGTGGAAGAGCGTCGTGCTTTTTTAAAAAAGTCCAGCGTTTTAGAATTTTGAAAAGTATGGTTTGCAGAGGTGGGAAATCTTTAGACACACACACACAAACATCTCAGGGAAACAAACAGGCCCAGTTTGTGCAACTCAGCTGTCATCAGTTGACTCCTTGATACTCAAGTGGCAAGCCGCATGGAAGTTTCCCTGAGCAGAGGCCACAGCACGGGCGAGATTCGAACCCGAGTCTTCCACAATCAAGCTCACACACACCCTTTCTTGATCTACTTTGGCTTGCCCTCTTTGCAGAGGTTACAGTATATTAATAAAAATAAATAACTCAGAAATACAGGTGCAACCTGGATAGCTTTTACTCCAAAGAGTGAAGTGTCAGTACAGACATTATTATTATTATTATTATTATTATTATTATTATTATTATTATGTTTTATATATTCCCTTCCTCATGAGATCTCAGGGTATAAAATACAGGATTAAAAACACTCCTCCTTCCCACACTGCGCACAGCAAATACTTAAAATACTTTGAACTCTTCCCTTCCTCTCACTGCTTCAATCCTCTCCCCCTCCCCCACCCCCACCCCCCAAAACCACCCCTCACTCACGCTTAAAAAGCAATTAAACTCCAATGGCATTATAACAATTAAGAAAACCAACCCAAATCTATTAAAATGCAGATTATTATATACTATTTACAGTGGTACCTCGGGTTAAGAACTTAATTCGTTCTGGAGGTCCGTTCTTAACCTGAAACTGTTCTTAACTTGAGGTACCACTTTAGCTAATGGGGCCTCCCGCTGCTGCCACCACAAGATTTCTGTTCTCATCCTGAAGCAAAGTTCTTAACCTGAGGTACTATTTCTGGGTTAGCGGAGTCTGTAACCTGAAGCGTCTGTAACCTGAAGCATCTGTAACCCAAGGTACCACTGTATATCCAAACTGAGGACCAATAGTATGACTCAGGGGTATGGCAAACTCCCTCTACTAAGAACGTTGGTGACATATTTTCTGGGTCATGGCTGATGATGTACATGTAATTTTGGGAGCTGGTGGGGGAATTGGAGAGGGAGAACCAGTGATTCCCTCGCCTCGGGGAGTGTGCAAATGATATCACCCCATTGAGCTGTGCATCCATGTGTGTTTTACGCACTGGAAGCTGCTGGAGTTTTCTCCTCCTCTGTGGTGTCACCCTGGCTCAAAAAAGGTGCCTTCTCATGGAACGGTTGAAAGCTGACTCCTCGCACAGCTGCAGGAGGGAGAGAGAGAGGCCTGGGCCCTGTTTCATTTTTCTCTTATGATGCTCCTGCCACCCAAAATAGCCCATGAGCTGTGCAGTCACCCTGACGTGCCGCGTCGAGAGGGGGTGCAGACCGGACGGGCAGCTCAAGGAGGGATTTGCTTTGTAAACAGCACCCACTCGGCTAACAGGGCGTCCACGCTGCGGCCTGTCGCAGGGGCCCAACTCGTAGGGGCATCAGCTTTCTCTGGAGGGGGGGTGGAGTCCAGCAGGAAGTCCCAGGACAGAAGGCACTGACTGAGCGCCATTTGACCCCGAGCCCAGACACTCGACTAGTGGCATGTCAAAGCCAAAAGAGCTTGCCCTCCAGTATTTCTCCGTTGAAAATAGGGACATCCGACTCCATGATGAAGATGATAATCATTATTATTTTACTACTTGTACCCTGCCCAGCCACTCTGGGAGGTGAAATAAAAAAATTAAGGTCTTATGGGACACGGGTGGCGCTGTGGGTTAAACCACAGAGCCTTGTTGTTGTGTAGTCGTTTAGTCGTGTCCGACTCTCCGTGACCCCCTGGACCAGAGCACGCCAGGCACTCCTGTCTTCCACTGCCTCCCACAGTTTGGTCAAACTCATGCTGGTAGCTTCAAGAACACTGTCCAACCATCTCGTCCTCTGTCGTCCCCTTCTCCTTGTGCCCTCCATCTTTCCCAACAGCAGGGTTTTTTCCAGGGAGTCTTCTCTTCTCCTGGGGTGGCCAAAGTCTTGGAGCCTCAGCTTCAGGATCTGTCCTTCCAGTGAGCACGCAGGGCTGATTTCCTTAAGAATGGAGAGGTTTGATCTTCTTGCAGTCCATGGGACTCTCAAGAGTCTCCTCCAGCACCAGAATTCAAAAGCATCAATTCTTTGGTGATCAGCCTTCTTTATGGTCCAGCTCTCACTTCCATACATCACTACTGGGGAAACCATAGCTTTAACTATACGGACCTTTGCTGGAAGGTGATGTCTCTGCTTTTTAAGATGCTGTCTAGTTTTGTCATTGCTTTTCTTCCAAGAAGCAGGCGTCTTTTAATTTTGTGACTGCTGGGACATCTAACTCCATGATGATGATGAAGATGATAATAATTATTATTGTTTTACTACTTGTACCCTGCCCATGTGACTGGGCTGCTCCAACCACACTGGGAGGCGAAATAAAAAATTTAAGGTCTTATGGGACGCGGGTGGTGCTGTGGGTTAAACCACAGAGCCTAGGACTTGCCGATCAGAAGGTCGGTGGTTCGAATCCCCGCAATGGGGTGAGCTCCTGTTGCTCGGTCCCTGCTCCTGCCAACCTAGCAGTTCAAAAGCACATCAAAGTGCAAGTAGATAAATAGGTACCGCTTCGGCGGGAACATAGCTGTCAACGTTTCTCTTTTTAAAGGGAAATTCCCTTATTCCGAATAGGATTCCTCGCAAGAAAAGGGAAAAGTTGACAGCTATGAACAGGAAGGTGAACGGCGTTTCCGTGCGCTGCTCTGGTTCTCCAGAAGCGGCTTAGTCCTGCTGGCCATATGACCCAGAAGCTGTACGCCGGCTCCCTTGGCCGGTGGAGCGAAATGAGCGCCGCAACCCCAGAGTGGGTCACGACTGGACCTAATGGTCAGGGGTCACTTTACCCTTTACTATATAGAATAAATGTTCATAAATGTACCAAGCAAACACGTACATAAGTATATAAACCACATGTCTGAAGCAGCACAGGAAAACATCACCGGAACCGTTTTGGTTCCCCAACTGACCAAATGATTTCTCTGCAAGGTCAATGAAAATGGAAATGCCTCCCCATTGTCTTTTCCTTCACAAATCCTGTATTTGAATAGGGTGAGCCTGTGACCTGGCTCAGGAACTAAGTATTTATCATTACAAAAGACTGGCCAGGCTCCCCAGGGTATCCAATCAAGTAAGCATTAACAGGTAACCTGCCAGACAGGAGGTAAACAACACACTCAGATTTCTGTTGTAGACCGCCTTTTCTGGGACCATCTTTCTCACAAAACATGGGGAGAGGTTGGCCCAAATCTCTCTCTTTTGGCTCCAAGAAGCTGGGAGGTTGCTGTGTTTTTCATAAAGTTATCCCTAGCAGAAAAGCTTCTGTATTTTCTACTAGGGATAACAGACACAGGTATAGCAAGAGAAGATCAGAAAATATTCCTCTCTGCCACAGGAGCAGCCAGGATCCTAATTGCTAAAAACTGGAAAAAAAGAAACTGCCAACAAAAAAGGGAATGGCAAGAAAAACTGTTGAACTGGCTAGATTAACAGAGGCAATTAGAGATCACACTAGACAAGAATTTCAAAAAGCTTGGGGAAAACATAGAGAATATTTCACAAAACAGTCCCCTAAAATACATACCTGGACTTGTTTCAATTAATGTCTGCAGGAGACTTTGTGGATATTTAAGTTATAATTTTAAAAATCTGAATAATTATTCATAAAGAGTTTATAAGAAATATTTGTGGATAATTAAGTTATAATTAGAAAAATCTTAATAATTATGCATAAAGGAAACAGTTTATAAGAAGTAAATAAGGAGGCCAGATACAGGATAAAGGAAGTCTTTTATTTGGTTGTTTGTATTGTTGTATGTTATGCTCACTGTATGTTATGTTCACATTTAATGAGGGTGGATTTATGTATTGGGGGGTTATGTTATGTTGTAAATAAAATTCCAATAAAATATTTATTATCCCGTCTCAAAAAAACACAACAAGAGTCTGGGAAGGTGAGAGACAACTCGGGGTCAGAGGGATTTGAGGGGTTCCCCTCTTTTGCTACCAAACTGTTCCCTGTGCCAAAAACCAAGCTATTGGCTGCAGAAACAAGATCCCAACAGATCTGTGAATCAGAATCGTGCCAGGAAGTCTGGTTGAAACGATAGGGAAAAACGGGATTGTGAGCCACACGGATAGACTTTGCATGTCAGGAGTGAGTCAGCCATTTCCAAAGGGCAAAGTCACGCCTCGTGCAACTGATAGCAAGAGGGTCCTGCAAAGTTACAGATTTGGCTGGTGAGCAGAGACCAGGATTTGGGTCACTCTGGCGCACGACCCATTTTGACCTCCCAGCCCCTTTGGCTGGCAAACACAGGAAGCTCCCTGGCACCAAGTAAAGCCATTGGCCCATCTAACCTCATATGTTCTGCTCGGACCGGCAGCAGCTCTCTGTAATAATAATAATAATAATAATAATAATAATAATAATAATAATAATAATGTATTTATACCCAGCCCATCTGGCTGAGTTTCCCCAGCCACTCTGGGCGGCTCCCAATCGAGTGTTAAAAACAAGACAGCATTAAATATTAAAAACTTCCCTAAACACGGCTGCCTTCAGATGTCTTTTAATAATAATAATAATAATTTATTATTTATACCCTGCCCATCTGGGGGAAAATACAGTAAAATATCACACGTTAAAACCAAAAAATATCACACGTTAAAACCAAAAATACAGTAAAATATCACACGTTGAAAACTTCCCTGAACAGGGCTGCCTTAAGATGTCTTCTGAATGTCAGGTAGTTGTTTATCGCTTTGACATCTGCTGGAAGGGCATTCCACAGGGTGGGCGCCACTACCGAGAAGGCCCTCTGCCTGGTTCCCTGTAGCTTTCCTTCTCGCAATGAGGGAACTGCCAGAAGGCCCTCGGCGCTGGACCTCAGCGTCCGGGCAGAATGATGGGGGTGAAGACGCTCCTTCAGGTACACTGGACCGAGGCCGTTTAGGGCTTTAAAGGTCAGCACCAACACTTTGAATTGTGCTCGGAAACATACTGGGAGCCAATTTAGGTCTTTCAAGACCTGTGTTATATGGTCTCGGCAGCCGCTCCCAGTCACCAGTCTAGCTGCCGCATTCTGGATTAGTTGTAGTTTCCGAGTCACCTTCAAAGGTAGCCCCACGTAGAGCGCATTGCAGTAGTCAAGCGGGAGATCACCAGAGCATGCACCACTCTGGCAAGACAGTTTGCAGGCAGGGAGGGTCTCATCCTGTGCACTAGATGGAGCTGGTAAACAGCTGCCCTGGACACACAATGGACCTGTGCCTCCATGGACAGCTGTGAGTCCAAAATGACTCCCAGGCTGCGCACCTGGTCCTTCAGGGGCACAGTTACCCCATTCAGGACCAGGGAATCCTCCACACCTGCCCGCCTCCTGTCCCCCAAAAACAGTACTTCTGTCTTGTCAGGATTCAACCTCAATCTGTTAGCCACCATCCATCCTCCAACCGCCTCCAGACACTCACACAGGACCTTCACTGCCCTCACTGGTTCTGTTTTAAAAGAGGTAGAGCTGGGTATCATCCGCATACTGATGAACACCCAGCCCAAACCTCCTGATGATCTCTCCCAGTGGCTGCATGTAAATGTTGAAAAGCATGGGGGAGAGGACAGAACCCTGAGGCACCCCACAAGTGAGAGCCCAGGGGTCTGAACACTCATCCCCCACCACCACTTTCTGAACACGGCCCAGGAGGAAGGAGCGGAACCACTGTAGGACAGTGCCCCCAGCTCCCAGCCCCTCAAGACGGTCCACAAGGATGTCAGGGTCGATGGTATCAAACGCCGCTGAGAGATCCAGCAGAACTAGGAAACAGCTCTCACCTTTGTCCCTAGCCCGCCGGAGATCATCAATCAGTGCGACCAAGGCAGTTTCAGTCCCATGATGAGGCCTGAATCCCGACTGGAAGGGATCCAAATGGTCCGCTTCTTCCAGGTGTGCCTGGAGTTGTTCAGCAACCACTCGCTCAATCACCTTGCCCAAGAATGGAAGGTTTGAGACTGGGCGATAATTGGCCATCGTGGCCGCATCTAAAGATGGTTTTTTAAGAAGCGGTTTAATAACCGCCTCTTTCAGCGGGTCTGGGAAGGCTCCCTCACGGAGGGAAGCATTCACCACCCCACGAAGCCCATCGCCCAGTCCTTCCCGGCTAGCTTTTATAAGCCAGGATGGGCAAGGATCCAGGAGACAGGTGGTTGGCTTCACTCGTCCAAGCAGCCTGTCCACATTCTCGGAGGTAACAGATTGGAATTGATCCCACACAACTTGACTAGACAGGACTCTAGCACTCTCCCGCCCCGGCCCTGCTCCCACGGTGGAGTCTACTTCTTCCCGAATCTGAGCGATTTTATCTGCAGAAAACTTTGCAAAATCATTGCAGGAGAACATGTGGCCCGTACTGGGCCCAGATGTTGCAGGTGGTTCCGCTAAATTGTGAACCACCTGAAAAAGTCTCCTGCTGCTGTTTTCTGCAGATGCAATAGAGGCGGTGAAGAAATTCTTCTTCGCCGTCGCTATTGCCACTTGGTAGGCTCGACGTTGAGCTCTAACCTGTGTCCGGTCAGATTCGGAATGAGTTATCCACCACCGGCGCTCTAGCCGTCTCAACTATTGTTTCATTGCCCTCAGATCCGTGGAAAACCACAGGGCTCTCCGGGCTCCATGCAATCGGAGAGGGCGCTTTGAAGCCAAACAGTCAATAGCCCTGGTTAACTCCACATTCCAGCGGGTCACCAGGGAATCAGCTGAAAGGCCATCAACATGGGATAAAGCATCCCCTACCACTCTCTGCAAACCATTTGGATCCATTAAGTGGCGGGGGCGGACCATCCGAATTGGTCCCACCTCCCTGCAGAGGGGATGGGTCGCAGAGAAGTCCAGTTGCACCAGGAAGTGGTCTGACCATGGCACTTCTTTCGTTTCACTTTTACTTAGTGTCAGATCACCAACATCCATAGAGGTAAACACCAGGTCCAAGGCATGTCCGCGGCTATGGGTTGGGGCAGACTTATTCAGGGACAGCCCCATGGAGGCCATGCTTTCCACGAAGTCTCGAGCTGCCCCTTGTAAGGTTGTGTCGGCATGGATGTTAAAATCCCCCAGGACAACCAAGCTAGGTGTCTCCAGGAGAACATCCGCCATGACCTGAAGCAGCTTGGGTAGGGAATCCTTGGTGCAGCGGGGAGGTCGGTACACCAAAAGGAATCCTGTACTGCCCCTATTGCCCAACTGGGTCCTCCCAATAGGACGCCTGGTGCAAACTAATGACTTCCTAAAAATCACTGCAACCCCCCCTCCCCGCCCACATGACCTGGGTTGCTCTGCGTAAGAGAAACATGGTGGACAAGCAGCGGCAAGGACAGGCCCATCTGCTTCATCCAACCAAGTCTCTGTTACACATGCCAGGTCAAGTCCTCCATCCATGATCAAGTCATGGATGGCAGTGGTCGTATGAATCATTGACCTGGCATTGCACAGCAACACCTTCAGGCCATGTGGGTATCCCTTGCTGGGAGAGACCCTGAACAGTTGCTGCCAGCCTGTGCCGTATTCCCACGACACTCAATTTAAGGCGGCTCCCTTGGTTTTTATTCCCCCAGCACCTGTTGCTCCTCGACTCACCTATTCCATTTCCTGATTTTCATAGCAGAGGCCCAAAAAATTTGGGAACCCCTGGGTTGGAAACCTGCCCCAACATCACTTTTCCACTCAGAATATTTGCAGTTCTTTTTTTAAAAAAGCACCAAAAAAACTTCAAAGCTATGGGAGATCCAGTGACAGAGCTCAAACATGCCCCCTAATCTTCTGCAAGCAAGTTCAGCCTTGCAGCAAATACCAGCTAAAACGATTTTTTAATAAGATTTTGCCATAATCCAGTAAAATCAGAAGATACGGAAGACCGCAGCAATTTTTATGGCGGTTTGAGCAATGCAGCCCAGTGCTTCCTGGCTGCTCTCTTCATTTCAAACGCATCTCCGTTTTTTGAGGGCTGAGCCAAAATACCGTCTCCTGTCATTTGCAGGTACCAAATCTGGGTGAACTATTTTGGTGGGTTTCCTGGGTGAAATGTCCTCAGATCAGGTGAGGACGCAGTTCCTACCCTTGCCCTTCAGGCAAGAGCTGTTGCATGGCAGCTGCCTAATGATGAATTATTTGGCGAAGTGACTTTGACCTCCTTGTGGCCCATTTCCTCGGCCAATCAGGGCTGCCGCTGGGACATCGATCCACTCATCCCTGTGATGCTGTGCTAGCCACCAGAAAACCTCCAGGCCTCAGCAGTGAGTGACAACTGATGCAAGGCCCATGGGCTAGCGATATCGTCCCACACAGAACCTGTATGTCTTCCAACTCACCCGCTTTCCCCAGGGACTTGTTGAATCACAGAGCAGGACCTTGGGGAGCCTATTGTTACCTTAAAAAGCCTATTGTTATCTTAAAAAGCAAAGACATCACCTTGCCAACAAAGGTCCTTATAGTTAAAGCCATGGTTTTCCCAGTAGTAGTGTATGGAAGTGAGAGCTGGACCATAAAGAAAGCTGATAGCCGAAGAATCGATGCTTTTGAATTCTGGTGCTGGAGGAGACTCTTGAGAGTCCCCTGGACTACAAGAAGATCAAAGCTCTCCATTCTGAAGGAAATCAGCACTGAGTGCTCACTGGAAGGACAGATCCTGAAACTGAGGCTCCAAGACTTTGGCCTCCTCATGAGAAGAGAAGACTCCCTGGAAAAGACCCTGATGTTGGGAAAGATGGAGGGCACAAGAAGAAGGGGATGACAGAGGACGAGAGGGTTGGACAGTGTTCTCGAAGCTACCAGCATGAGTTTGACCCAACTGCAGGAGGCAGTGGAAGACAGGAATGCCTGGCGAGCCAGTGCAGCGCACGGAAATGCCTTTACCTTCCCACTGGAGTGGTACCTATTTATCTACTTGCACTTCGATGTGTTTTCGAACTGCTAGGTTGGCAGGAGCTGGGGCCGAGCAACAGGAGCTCCCCCGTCGCGGGGTTTCGAACCGCCGACCTTCTGATTGGCAAGTCCTAGGCTCTGTGGTTTAACCCACAGCGCCACCCGCTTATAATGTAGTATAAGCACCAACAACTGGGAAACACTGGCCTGTGAGTGCTCCTGTTGGAGAACAGCCTTTCCCAAAGGTGTCAGCACCTTTGAAGACACTCGAACTCAGGACACAAGGGAGAAATGTGCTAAGAGGAAGGCACGCTTGGCAAAACCTCACCGTGATCAACTCTGGCCTGGAAACCAATGTCCCACTGTGGAAGGACGTGTGGATCACTTACAGACTCACTGTTAAAACCGTGTTTATGGAAGACAATCTTACTCGGCTACAACAAATCGCCAAAGAAGAAGAAGAAGAGATTTGCCTGCAAACATACTCTGAGCCACAGCCCTTTGGTGCCAACTTTGGAAAGCAGGTTGCAGGACAATTTCCCAAGGTTTTTTTCTTTTTAATACACAACAGCTTCTTGGCTATTACAACAACATGGGGCAGGCTACTGGAGACAGAGTAGAACCTTTGTACATGCATATCTGGTCAGAGAGTGGGGGGGCGAGGGGGGGCATTCAGGCAGGCAGTGAGCGTACGAAAATAGGGATGTTACCAACATGTCCAATTTTATCTGCGAAACACTTGACGGTGCGCCGGGAGAGACACTCACAGTCCGGCCAGCCGATTAGCTCTCCTTGAAGTCATTTCCAGAACCCTGCTGTGCCAAAAAGGGTAATGAAGGAGGGGGGCTCCTTACGCCCGCCCCACTCATTCTCAAAGTGTTTTCGTGGCCAAAGAACAGAGTCTAATTCAGGACTGCGGAACCTGCAACAGACTCTCCAAATGTCCCTGTTTTCCTGGGACAGTTCTGTGTTTTTATATATGTTGGAAGCTGCCCAGCGTGGCTGGGACAACCCTATCAGATGGTCAGGGTATAAATTATTATTATTATTATTATTATTATTATTATTATTATTATTATCCGTGCTTTTTTCTGGGAGGACGCAGGGGTACACATACCCCTAAATATGTTGTGAATGTAAGTTTGGCCTCATTGAGGGGCAGTATTTCAATATGAGTAGGAAAAGGAGAGTACTGTATTTTCTGGCATATAAGACTACTTTTTAACCCAGGGAAATCTTCCCAAAAGTCGGGGGTCGTCTTATACGCCGGCTCAGCAGCAGCTCCTGCAGCAGCTCCCCACCAAAGGATAAAACGACAGCAAATTAAATCAGAGGACACCAAGCTGTCTAGACGAAGCAGAAATATGCTTGAAAATTGGCCCCAGAAGCCCCCGGCCACTGGGAAGTGGAGCGGATTTCCGAGCCGGACTGGAGACTGTTTTTTTTAATTTTATTTGGTGTGCGTTGGAAGAGGGGTAGTCTTATACGGCAGGTATATCCCAAACTCTATATTTTAACTGGAAAAGTTGGGGGGTCGTTTTATACGCCCAGTCATCTTATACACCGGGAAATACGGTACCCCGATTTTTTAGAAAAAAGCACTGATGATGATTAAATTTTATATGCTGCCCTTTCTCATGAGATCTCATGGCAGTTCACTGAAAAAAATACAGGATAGAAACAAGTAAATAATTAAAAACAAAACAGCAAAACAATAAACACCCTGCTTCCCACAAACAATTATTATTATTATTATTATTATTATTATTATTATTATTATTATTATTATTATTATTAAATAGGATGTCCTTATAAAGCAGGGTTATTTGTGGGGAATGGGAATTCGTTCATTTCCCCCCAAAAAATATAGTCTGGCCCCCCACAGGGTCTGAGGGACAGTGGACTGGCCCACGGCTGAAAAAAGTTTAGTGTAGCATGACTAAACCATTTCTGGCACAGCAGAACACCATGACAGAAACCAGAGCGCATGGAAAGACTGTTTACCTTTCCACTGGAGCAGTCCCTATTTATCTACTTGTGCTGGTGTGCTTTTAAACTGCTAGGTTGGCAGGAGCTGGGACCGAGCAATGGGAGCTCACTCTGTTGCGGGGATTCGAACCGCCACCTTCTGATCGGCAAGCCCAAGAGGCTCAGTGGTTTTTAGACCACAGTGCCTCCCGCGTCCCTAATTGGAAAGGTAAGTCATCAGCAATGAAGAAAGCATATCAAGATTGCACACAACAAAGCTGAACATTCTCAACATAAATTAAGGTTACCAGATTTTTTTCAATGAATCTGGGGACACTTTTCAATTTAGTAGGAACAATAGGATTTTGTCAGGGGGATTGATTTGTAAATTCGGGGACTGTCCCCGGGAAACGGGGACATCTGGTAACCTTAACATACATCGTAAGATCTAGAAAAACAAAGATGCTAATAATTGATAGCAATGACAAACCTAGATAGCATTTTAAAAAGCAGAGACATCACCTTGCCAACAAAGGTCCGTATAGTTAAAGCTCTGGTTTTCCCAGTAGTGATGTATGGAAGTGAGAGCTGGACCATAAAGAAGGCTGATCGCCAAAGAATTGATGCTTTTGAATTCTGGTGCTGGAAGAGACTCTTGAGAGTCCCATGGACTGCAAGAAGATCAAACCTCTGCATTCTGAAGGAAATCAGCCCTGAGTGCTCACTGGAAGGACAGATCCTGAAGCTGAGGCTCCAAGACTTTGGCCACCCCAGGAGAAGAGAAGACTCCCTGGAAAAGACCCTGATGTTGGGAAAGATGGAGGGCACAAGGAGAAGGGGACGACAGAGGACGAGATGGTGGGACAGTGTTCTCGAAGAGACCAACATGAGTTAGACCAAACTGCGGGAGCAGTGGAAGACAGGAGTGCCTGGCGTGCTCAGGTCCAGGGGGTCACGAAGAGTCGGACACGACGAAACGACTAAACAACAACAACAATAATTAATACTGAGAGCACCAACATCCCTCCTTAAAGAATACCCCAGCCCAATATTTTATTTGCCTTTCTTTCATGGGAGTGCTTTATCGAAAAAATATCAGCACTCATTTCCAGTTCCTGTTTGTTTGAAACAGGAATTGCAAAGGGAGTGTCTAGAGGCCGGAGAGCAGGGTGAGTCGAGTGTTGTCCCCGGTGATCTACTTCTCTCCGACAGAACGATGTGTGCAGTGACGGGTGCCCAGACACGGTGTCCTTTGTCCTTTGGAGAAAACGTGGTCTGATATTCTAGCCGGCTGTGATTCAGGCAGGACTGACCTAGTGGGTTATTTCTATGTAGGAAAGCTCCTGACGAATGCTATGTGCTGCCTTCGACTTTCTCATGCCAGTTGGAGCGAGGGACGGCTTCTAGCGGCCAATCCGCCCCCACCTGCCCATCAGACACACATTTATGCACAAACATGAGTCACACATGTGCTGGCTATGGCTCAAAAGGGCCTCGCAGACCCTCCAAGTGCCCCTATTTTCCAGGGAATTGATCCCAGAATGTCCGGCTTTTCCTTAGGACATCCCTATTTTCACTGGAGAAACATTGGAGGGTATGGAATTATGTCACTCCTGAGCCAAGGAGATAAGTAACTACACAACCTTTAGAAAACATCTGAAGGCAGCCCCGCATAGGGAAGTTTTTTTTCCATGTTTAATGTTTTATTATACACTATAGCAGGGGCTAGGGACGGGGGTGGCGCTGTGGGTTAAACCACAGAGCCTAGGACTTGCCGATCAGAAGGTCGGCGGTTCGAATCCCCGCGACGGGGTGAGCTCCCGTTGCTCGGTCCCTGCTCCTGCCAACCTAGCAGTTCAAAAGCATGTCAAAGTGCAAGTAGATAAATAGGTACCGCTCCGGCGGGAAGGTAAACGGCGTTTCCGTGCGCTGCTTAGCCAGAAGCGGCTTAGTCCTGCTGGCCACATGACCCGGAAGCTGTACGCCGGCTCCCTCGGCCAGTAAAGCGAGATGAGCGACTGGACCTAATGGTCAGGGGTCCCTTTACCTTTATCTTATAACAGGGGCCATCTATAAAAGGAATATTTTTAAAACATTTTTTTATGAGCAGGTGTAATCATTAATTAATACTTTTATAAACAGGTATTTGATACTTAGATTTTAGACATAACTCACATATTTATTTAAAGAAAAATAGATTGAGATTTAATAGACGTTTCGTGGTATATTTAAAAATGCATAACTTTGACGTTAAGGGTTTTGTATTCATAACACAGGGATATTAAAAGTTTTCTATTATAGGATATGTCACATAATCTGATATTCTTACTTACATTAGCGTGGTTGTTTAGAGTTTGTGTTGCATGCATAGGGCCTATTATTAATTGAATTTAAAATGGTGGTGAGGTGGGAACAACGTCCAGCGGAGATTTTGGACGAGGAAGGAGGCAACAGCAAAAACAGATGTGGCAAAGCTCTTCCGACACCGCTGGGTCTTTGGCGAGATCCATCTTCAAATGCCTGGAGGGCTGTCCAGTGGAAAATGGAGAGAGATTGTTTCCTGCTGCCCCAGAGGAGAAGACTCGAACCCGTGGTTTCAAATGACATTGAAACAGATTCCCATTAAACATCAGGAAGAACTTTACGACGGCAAGAGCTATTCGACAGGGGGACGGTGGTGGGCTCTCCTACCTCGGAGGTTTACCCTGTCGCCCAAGACCACCCCCAAAAACATCATTCATACATACATCACAGAAGGAGGCAAACAAAAATCGTGTTTGCCAGGATACCTGATAACGGTCACTGATTGCTTTACCTGGGAAGCCTGGCCATTCTTTTGCGATTGTTAATACTGGAACTTCAAATGTCTGTATAAGGGCTTGTGCACCACTATTCAGGGTTCTCCTCCCTCCTGCACGGGGCCAGATTTGGGTTTGATGAGGCCCTCAGCTACTGAAGGTAATGGGCCCCTTTCTACGTCCAGCTGTCCTTTGTCAACAACAAATTGTCGCTGTTTTATGTGTTGAATATATGCCATATATTTATGGACCTAATAGGTATCTCAAGCCATTTGCACATGTTGCCCTGCAACCAGTCCATGCAGAATGTAGGCACCCTATATATAGAAAGGAGCAAACCAGTGATATTTCAGGGAGGAGGCGAGCAGGCAGGGGCCATGACTTACATCATAGGAGCCTGCACAACACAAAACACACTTGCTGTGTGTAGTTTTTATTTTCTTTGTTTTTTATCTTCTATTTTGGAAATGTACATCCAGGTTTTTTTCCCTTTAAAATTTTGGGGGCCCCCCAGAGAGTGGGGCCCTAAGCTATAGCTTGTTGAGCGTATACATAAATCCACCGGGTGAGTGGGGAACCGCTGCATCCGCTCCGAATCGGGCCCCGTGAGGCAAAGGATCGGGCCCCTCTTTCTGTCGTGGGCCGATCTCTCTGCAAAAGAGGGTGGGCAAGACAAAAGCATCGTGGCAGCAGCTGCGTCCAGGGATTCCTGAATGGCCGAGCTCAGGGGTAACGTGGGAGGGGGGGGGAATCTATTAATATCGTGCCGAGTCAGGGGGGGCCGGATGCAGCCAAAGGCCAGGAATTCACCTCCTCTCCCCTGCAGGGCCAGCAGCCTCATGAGTCGCAGTCTTTTCCCAGGACCCATCTGGGGTTGTCTGTCTCTCCGTCATATCTGCAAAATGCAAGGCGGGGGGGGGGGGCGGGCGCGGAGCTTGTCCTAAAACAAGAGAAATAAGCAAAGAAGATAAAGACAAAAACCAAAAAATATAATCCAGAAACAATGGAAATGTTTAAATGGTTATTTATGTAGACAAGGCTTAAGTGTAAAGTGTTGCTTGTGTTTATAAAAGATTTAGAAAACTTATTGATTGGAATACTTGTATGAAATTGCATGGGGGAAAATGGAATAACTGATACAATTTTGCTTAAAACATATATAGGAAGTGCAGTGTAAGCGATGGAAGTCAATCCCTGAAATTTTATTATTGAGATCTTTGTAGAATAAATTTGGAAGAAATTCTTCCAATTTTTCTTCTCTTCCTTTTTTCTTTTTTGTTCTTTTTTATATGCTTATCTGAAATATATATGTATGTATTTGCAGTATTTTGCTTGTATGCTGTAATAAATATGTAGATAAAATTTAATTAAAAATAAGAAAAGAAATAAGCAAAGAAGAAAAAATGGGCACGAGCAAAGCAGCTTGTGAGGTCCACGATCGTTCTGGCGGTGCCGGGAGAGTGAGGAGGGCCAGAATTTATATGGGTACAGGCAGTGGTGTAGCGTGGGTTGCTGGTGCCCAGGGCAGGGAAAGTGTTGCGCCGCCCTGGTGGACTGGGCAGCCAGGGTAGAAGCGCTTCCCAAAACAGGGCTGCCTTCAGATGTCTTCTAAAAGCCTGGTAGTTGTCCTTCTCTTTGACATCTGGTGGGAGGGCGTTCCACAGGGCGGGCACCACCACCAAGAAGGCCCTCTGCGTGGTTCCCTGTAACTTGGCTTCTCGCAGGGAGGGAACCACCAGAAGGCCCTCGGCGCTGGACCTCAATGTCCGGGCAGAACGATGGGGGTGGAGACGCTCTTTCAGGTCTACTGGACTGAGGCTGTTTATGGCTTTAAAGGTCAACACCAACACTTTGAATTGTGCTCAGAAATGTACTGATGCTGTTGTTGGGGTGGTGCCCTGCTGCTGGGTGCATTGGCCTTGACTTCTCAGTCAGTCCAGGGGTGGGGTGCGTGCAGGCACCCCTTTGGAGCCACAAGGAGGAGGTAGTACTGCCCCAGCCCCAAAGGCCCAGCCTGGGCACGGTTTGCCTCCCCACTGCCCCAGAAACTCAGCCCAATGAGGCAGCCTCTTGTGGGGGTACCAGGTTGTGCCCTCTTAGAATTTTGCACCCAGGGCAGTTGCCCCTCTCGCCCCCACACTATGCCACTGGTTATGTGCCACCCCAAACTCCGAGACTTCAGGGGTTCTGGGCACTTACCCAGATATTGGTTTCCTTGGAATGATCTCCAGGTGGAGATTGTGGTGTCTTCAGGTTATGTGGTTTTATCTGCGCATATGTACAATCTGAGATTCCTCTATTCCGAACTTAAAAACGGAAAGCGTAATGCTGGTGGTCAGCAAAAGAGGTTTAAGGACTGTCTCAAGGCAAATCTTTAAAAATGTAGTATGAACACCAACAACTGGGGAACACTGGCCTGTGAGCGCTCCAGTTGGAGAACAGCCTTTGCCAAAGGTGTCATGGGCTTTGAAGACACTCGAACTCAGGACGCAAGGGAGAAACGTGCTAAGAGGAAGGCACGTTTGGCAAATCCACACCGTGACCAACTCCCACCCGGAAACCAATGTCCCCACTGTGGAAAGATGTGTGGGTCCAGAATTGGCCTCCACAGTCTCTTACGGACTCATTGTTAAAACCGTGTTTATGGAAGACAATCTTCTTGGCTACAAGGGATCGCCGAAGAAGAAGCAGCATAAGACAGAGGGGCTCACAGCATTAACCCCCGAACAGATCTCGCTTCTCTCCTTCAGTCGCACCTTTGGATCCAGCACAGAGCAAGGAGGTCTCTGTGGATCCAGCTTCCGGACTGCTTTCAGCTCAGCTCACACATACATCTGTTTTTGTTCTCCTGCCTAGCAGCAAGGTGAAGTCTCCCTCACTTAGTTGTAGCTCCTGCAATGTGGCTGGTTCTTCTGGGATGCTGATGAGGACACTTAACTTGGGCAGGCAAGGCCATTGTCTTACAAAGAGGCTTATAATTGTAGAGTCATAACTCTTAAGGGACCCTGAGTCAAGAGCAGGGGTAGGCAACCTAAGGCTCAGGGGCCGGATCCAGCCCAATCGCCTTCTCAATCCGGCCCGCAGACGGTCCGGGAATCAGCGTGTTTTTACATGAGTAGAATGTGTCCTTTTACAGTCAAACCTTGGGTTGAAGTAGCTTCAGGTTCAGTATTTTCGTGTTCCAGGTGACCTGGAAGTAACGGAGCGCATTACTTCCGGGTTTCGCTGCTCGTGCATGTGCAAAGGCTCAAAATGATGTCCCGCGCATGTGTGGAAGTGGCGAATCGCGACCTGCGCATACACATATGCACAGTCGCGGGTTACGCTCTACTCAGGATGCGAACGGGGCTCTGGAACAGATCCCGTTCGCATCCAGAGGTACCAGTGTATTTAAAATGCATCTCTTGGTCATTTGTGGGGCCTGCCTGGTGTTTTTGCATGAGTAGAATGTGTGCTTTTATTTAAAATGCATCTCTGGGTTATTTGTGGGGCATAGGAATTCGTTCATTCCCCCCAAAAAAATATAGTCTGGCCCCCCAGAAGGTCTGAGGGACAGTGGACCGGCCCCCTGCTGAAAACGTTTGCTGAGGACATATAGACCAATACCCTCTCCCCCACAAACCCCATAACAATATCATTAACCTGCAAACCCTCAAATCTTCCTGGTTTTTAGTACCTTTCAAGAAAGCATGTCTTGGCTGAACAAAAGTCTTAAAGGTTAAGGTAAAGGGACCCCTGACCATTAGGTCCAGTCGTGGACGACTCTGGGGTTGCGGCGCTCATCTCGCTTTATTGGCCGAGGGAGCCGGCGTACAGCTTCCGGGTCATGTGGCCAGCATGACTAAGCCGCTTCTGGCGAACCAGAGCAGCACACGGAAACGCCATTTACCTTCCCGCCAGAGCGGTACCTATTTATCTACTTGCACTTTGACGTGCTTTCGAACTGCTAGGTTGGCAGGAGCAGAGACTGAGCAACGGGAGCTCACCGTGTTGCGGGGATTCGAACCGCCGACCTTCTGATCGGCGAGTCCTAGGCTCTGTGGTTTAACCCACAGCGCCACCCGTGTCCCTCGCAAGCCCCCTAAAACTCGCCCCTTCTTTCCCCTCCTCCTCTCCACCCCAAATAAACACACACACAGTTCATTCTCTGGCTAGGGCGGTGGGCTGGCCAGAGGCCACGCTCCTTGCTCGATATAGCCGATGAGGTTCTGTCCCAGAGCACCTGGCCTCAAAAAGGGACTTGTGAGTAAGACACAGCATGCGCAGCCCCCAAGAACAGTTTGTGCTCCAGACGCTCTGAAGCAGGTCATGCGCTAGAGAGAAGCAGTAGCCCCTTCGCCTCTTGAGAGGGGGAGACTGAGGAATAGGCTGGGAGGTGGGTGAGCGTTCTGAGCTGCGGCCATCCCAGCGGGCACCACTGGCGGGTACCCATCTCATTCCTCCAGCCACCTGGGGCAGCAATTATAGACCTGTGACTCACGTGGACCTTTCAGAGCCTGCCAGCTCATTTGAGACCCAGACACATCGCAGCCGTTGGCGCTTCTCTGCCACTGCTCAAAGGCCCCAGGGTTTTTTCCCCATGCTGCCCAAGAAAGGTGTGGTCAAGTGTGATCCCCAGAAGCGAGAAAATCCTCGTTAACGCCCGCAATGCATAAGAATATAAGGAGAGCCAATAATAAATCTGTATAGGTTTATTCAAAGGGATGCGGGTGGCGCTGTGGGTTAAACCACAGAGCCTAGGACTTGCCGATCAGAAGGTTGGCGGTTCGAATCCCCGTAACGGGGTGAGCTCCCGTTGCTCGGTCCCTGCTCCTGCCAACCTAGCAGTTCGAAAGCACGTCAAAGTTCAAGTAGATAAATAGGTACCGCTCTGGCGGGAAGGTAAATGGCGTTTCCGTGCGCTGCTCTAGTTCACCAGAAGCAGCTTAGTACTGCTGGCCACATGACCCAGAAGCTGTACGCCGGCTCCCTCGGCCAATAAAGTGAGATGAGCGCCACATCCCCAGAGTCGTCCACGACTGGACCTAATGGTCAGGGGTCCCTTTACCTTTACCTTTATATCCTCTCCTGCCACCCTGAACATTCCCACACTGCCTTCATGTGGAAAAACGCAAGCAGGACAGAAGAGAGCGAAGCCTCATGTATTTAGAAAGGTCTTTGTTTTCCCATTTCCTTTTTTTACTGAGTTACAACATAGAACCAAGACGAAAGAGAAAGATCTGCAGACGGTCTCCAGCGGCTTTTAGGGGGTGGCCCCCTTCTCGGACGGAAGTCGGGAGCAGAGCTCGATGAACGAGACGCGGAAGAGGTGAGGAGGGGGCGACGGACCGTGAGGTGACGGAGGACGGGTGCCCACGAAACATGCAGGGCAAGGATTTGGCGCCCCAAATCCTGGAGGGCTGCGCTACAGTCCACATGCCGTGGCTCCCCCACCTGTTGCTACCTGGGTGGGGCCTCGATTGCTGGAAGCACTGTCGGACGAGGACAGTCCTGGGGGACCCAAGCAGGCCTTAAGGGACCTTTCTGCATCCTGGTGGTCCCCGAACCATCATACCTGCGTCGAAGGTGCAAAGAGGGACACATACATCACACACACACACAAACTCTTTGAGCGTTCCTAGGGCCAGGAGGAAATGGTGCACAGCTGTGGGACGAGACCACCATGGAGAAAGAGGAGGGGGGCGGAGCT
This sequence comes from Podarcis gaigeae, assembly GCF_964106915.1. Classification (NCBI taxonomy): domain Eukaryota; kingdom Metazoa; phylum Chordata; class Lepidosauria; order Squamata; family Lacertidae; genus Podarcis; species Podarcis gaigeae. The sequence goes on from NC_139686.1 coordinate 4,538,981, forward strand.
AGGGGTGGAATGCATAGATTCAGGATCCGGCCCGGGTTGGGGATAAGCGAGAAAGCTTATCCCTGATGGAGCGGAGGACGAAAGAAATTCACAGGTCGATCCGTTCTGCTCCGGGCCCCTCCGGAAGTCGCTTCCCGTTCACGGTGTGTCGAAACAGACTTTAAATATTGCCTAGAGGAAATTGCCCCCCCTCCCAGCTCCCCACACCTCTTCATCCTGACCCTGGTTGCAAACCTTTCCTGCTGGGAAAGCTCATCAGGTCCCTTCTGGTTATTGCAGAGGTCAGCCACTCAGAGGGCAGGTATCGCTCTCTGTTGTTCCCTTGGACTGGCCCAGAAGAGCCGGGGGGGGGGTAAAAGAGGGGAGAGGTACCATAGGGTCCCCAGGTCCTGCTTTTTCCGGGGGGGGGGGGCCACCAGGAGGTGAGACAGACTCATAATCGCCATCTCTCTTCCCTCCCAGCCAACGCCTGGGCTCCTCCAGGTTGGGACCACTGATGGGGAAACCGAGGACTGCACCCCAGAGGTCCCTGGCGGCAGGGGAGGGGGGGCAGGGCAGGTGGGAAGCTGGAAGCCCGGTTGCAAGACCCCCCCCCCCCCAAAAAAACCCCGCCTTGGCTCATCCTCAGCAGAAGCAGGGAAGGGAGGGGAATGGATAACTGATGATGGGTGAAGGTTCGCTTGGCATGGCTGATGGAGAGACCGGCCTTCCGAGCAGCGGTTGGGTTAATGGGGGGCGGTGGGGGGGGGGACAGGTCTCAGTCCTCACAGAGTTGGGGTGGGGAGGGGTACGTGGCGCAAGGGGCCCCCTCTTCGAGGGGCAGGTGTCCAGGTGTGCAGGCTCCTTAGGGCGGCGTCCAGCTGCTGGTGTATCTCTTTACGCAGGGGTAGAGGAGGAGGCCCCCGGCAAGGACGGCGAAAAGAGCAAGGGGCCTCATCCCTCCAGCTGGGACCTGCAGGGGAGGAGGAGAAGGAGAAAGGGGGGGTCAGCGAGGGAGCCTTAAAACCCACCCACCTGGCTCCAACCCCACTCCATGCACTAGGGTTAATTGAACCACACGGACATCCGCAGGCGTGCATCGCAACCCGCGCTTTCGGCACGCCGGGGGGCGGGGGGCTCGTGTTCGAATCCCGCTTGCTGGGTCGCCGCCAGACATCTGGTCGGCTGCCGTGAGAACAGGGTGCTGGACTAAAGGGCCATTGGATTGATCCTGTAGCCTTTTACGTTCTTATGAAGGTGATTCCTAGGAAGGCGGGTAGCTCAGCCATTTATCTATCTATCTATCTATCTATCTATCTATCTATCTATCTACCTATCTATCTATTTATTTCTCATCTGGTAGCTCAGTCATTTATTTATTTATTAATTTATCTATCTATCTATCTATATATTTATTTAGGGACGTGGGTGGCACTGTGGGTTAAACCACAGAGCCTAGGACTTGCCGATCAGAAGGTCAGCGGTTCGAATCCCCGCGACGACGGGGTGAGCTCCCGTTGCTCGGTCCCTGCTCCTGCCAACCTAGCAGTTTGAAACACGTCGAAGTGCAAGTAGATAAATAGGTACCGCTCCGGCGGGAAGGTAAACGGCGTTTCCGTGCGCTGCTCTGGTTCGCCAGAAGCGGCTTAGTCATGCTGGCCACATGACCCGGAAGCTGTACGGCGGCTCCCTCGGCCAGTAAAGCGAGATGAGCACCGCAACCCCAGAGTCATCCGCAACTGGACCTACTGGTCAGGGGTCCCTTTCCCCTTTACATATTTATTTATTACTGAGCTCAGTCATTTATTTATTTATCTATTTATTTATTTCTGAGCTGGTAGGTCAGTTATTTATTTATTTAGTAAATGGATTAGTCACCCTATTATTATTTTTTTTATTTTTTTGCCAGGGCAACTCAAAGCGACTTACAAAAAGAAAAGAACAAAAAGACATGCATTAAAACCAGGTGGGAGAAATACGTTAAAACACCCTCTCTTATTCTGGAAAGCCATCACTAGTTACAAGCTGATATAGCTCAGTCGGTAGCTATGCCAGGGTTGTGGATTCGAGACCCGCATTAGGTAAGAGATTCCTGCATTGCAGGGGGTTGAACTAGATGACCCTCGTTGGTCCCAACTCTATGATTCTGTCAAAAGCCAGAGAAAGGCCTGGTTGAAGAGGAATGGATCCCACTCACTGTCTTGGCTTCTTTGCTCTTTGGGGCTGGGGGGGGAGATTTTTTTTCCTGATTTCCCCCTCTAAAAACTAGGTGCGCCTTATGGTCCAGTGCGCCTTATGGAGCGAAAAATACGGTAATGGGCAGCCAGGATTGGCATTATATCCTCAAACCGGTGAGCAACCGGGCTGCCGAGTTTTTCAAAGGGAGGTTGTAGGAAGTGCTTCTTAACCCTTCCAGATGTTTCTGCCCTAGAGCCAGGGCCAGATTTCGGTTTGATGAGGCCCTAAGCTACTGAAAGTAATGGGGTCCTTTCTATGTCCAGCTGCCCTTCGTCAACAACCAATGGTCGCAGTTTTTTGTGTTGAATATATGCTAGATTGTAATTTATAGACCTAATAGGTATCTAAAGCCATTTGCACATAACAAAATATGTATTTTATCAAAGTAATATTTTGGGACACTGTAGTCTAAACCACCAAGCCTCTTAGGCTTGCTGATCAGAAGGTCGGCGGTTCGAATCCCCATGACGGGGTGAGCTCCTGTTGCTCGGTCCCTGCTCCTGCCCACCTAGCAGTTCGAAAGCACGTCAAAGTGCAAGTAGATAAATAGGTACTGCTCTGGCGGGAAGGTAAACGGCGTTTCCGTGCGCTGCTCTGGTTCCCCAGAAGTGGCTTAGTCCTGCTGGCCACATGACCCAGAAGCTGTACACCGGCTCCCTCGGCCAGTAAAGCGAGATGAGCGCCGCAACCCCAGAGTCGGTCATGACTGAACCTAATGGTCAGGGGTCCTTTAAATCTGGCACTGCCTAGAGCTCCCGTCAGCCCCAGCAGGAAAACCTCTGGAAAGGCGTCCCTAACCCAAAGTCTATTTTTTAAAAAATAGGAATTGGTTTGTTCCTGCTCTGCCTCACCGGAGGAGGAAACGCAAGCATGGGGAGATGATTTGTTGTGAAGGGGGGACAGGGTGTGCGGCAGGCGATGGGTTGGGGAAGGAGGTGAGAGGGGGGGTGCAGGGCAGGTGCATGGGTGTGACTGCAAGGGGAGGGACGACAACGACAAAGCAACCAAATGTTGGGGACGGGGAATGTGTGTCCTTGCTTCATGCAGGAGACGCAAGCCAAGCGCAGCCTAGCAGACCAAGCGGATGATACCAGTACCTGATTCGGGGCGTTAGGAAGACATCTCAGCCCGCCAGCACCAAAGCAGGGCTACTATGATAACCAGTCCTATGAGAGGGAGGGAGATGACAGCAGGAGGGTCGGGTGCGTGGGGGACCTGTGGGGTTCCGGGGGGGCGGTGTGGGGAGGGAGAGCGTGGGATGGAGGGCGGAGGGGACGCCACAAACACCACGGAGGGGAGATGAGCCGAGGCAGGGGACGAGAGAAAGAGACAGAGGAGAGAGAGAGAAAGAAAGAAGTTAGGCCACAGGGTGTTTCGGCTGCCCGTGTGGGACAGGGGTCTGAAATTTCGGGCCCGGATCCTTCTTCAGAGCCGCCTGCGTGCTATGACTCTGCACCCAAGAATTTGGGGGTCTGGGAAGGAGCTGGCTATGCAGAATTCCTACCACCCACCGGGAAAGGGATTGCGATTGTGCTGGAATTGGAGTCAGTCAATGTGTGTGTTTAACAAAGCAACCACACGTGACGTTATGCAGGAATTGCTGTGTCTCTCGAATCCTGTCATTTGGCGGACTGATCCCCACATAGTTTCTGGCGCTGCTATAAGTGCTGTGTGATACCTGTTCCGCATTTGTAAGAAATCTTTCCGTGCGACGCCACCTACACTTTCAAACTTCCTGCCTAATGACACCAGGCAGTTTCCTTCCCTGTATATTTCTCAGCGCCTGCTAAAAACATTTCTGATTGGTCAAGCCTACCCAGACACGGGTGGAGCTGTGGGTTAAACCACAGAGCCTAGGGCTTGCCGATCAGAAGGTCGGCCGTTTGAATCCCCGCGACGACGGGGTGAGCTCCCGTTGCTCAGTCTCTGCTCCTGCCCACCTAGCAGTTCAAAAGCACGTCAAAGTGCAAGTAGATAAATAGGTACTGCTCTGGCGGGAGGGTAAACGGCGTTTCCGTGCGCTGCTCTGGTTCACCAGAAGCGGCTTAGTCATGCTGGCCACATGACCCGGAAGCTGTACGCTGGCTCCCTCGGCCAATAAAGCGAGATGAGCGCCACAACCCCAGAGTCGGCCACGACTGGACCTAATGGTCAGGGGTCCCTTTACCTTTACCCAGACATGCAGAACGCGGATATGTGTTTTAACCTGCTTTCAGTTTCTTGCTGGTTTTACCTTTTGAACATTTCAAAGAATTGCTGTTACCGCTAATTTTATTTTCCCCTTTTCTTTGTAAACCGCGTTGAGGTATGTCTCTCCCCACCCCCACCCCCAATCAAACGGTGCATAAATTGATTTATGAAATAAACAAATAAAACGATTAATATGTCCCTGTGGAGACACTGAGGCGGATGGTTCTTAAAAGCCTGTCTGGAGAGGACCGCTGCGTTTCAGAAAGGTTTTGCCCCCAAATTCAAACTTGAAGCAAATTTCCCGTGATTATCTGATTCATGCTGTACTTGTGGTGTTCATGCTATTGCTGTTTGTTGCTTGTAAACCGCCTTGAGATTCATTTGAAAGGAAAGCGGCATAGAAATGCAATCAGTCAATCAATTAATCAATCAATCACCCCTACTTAAGGGAAAGGGTTGCTCCAGCCCCCAGCTCCCCACTGGACAGAGCAGAGCAACCCGCGACACACACACACACACACACACACACATATGCCCAAACGCCTCTGAGGATTTACCCGTCCTCCAATGGGGATGGTGCCGTTAAGTCTCTCAATCTCTTCCTTGCACATCCGCAATTCCTCGTGCAGCTGCTCCCGTTCGTTCTGGCTGAGCCAACACTTACTCTCCATCTCCCGCAGGATGTCCTGGGTTTGGTCGTGCTGCCAGAGAAGTAGGAAGAGCAGAGGGTCAACGGACAAGCCGGGCATCCCTTTGCGTATCTTTCCGACGCATGGGGTCTTAGTGGGATCCAGGAGCAGCTGGTGGGACTGGGTAGGGCAGGAGGCACGGAGGCCAACAGCAGGTGGCGCCAGAGCCACTGTCTGGGCACAATGTGGTGGTCAGGTGGGATTGCTATGAGGAATTATGAAAAATGGAGCAAGCCGTTGTGTCAGCGATGAAAACATTGCTTGAGTGGGATTGAATCATTGACAATAATTTCTGATCAAATCCCACAAGCCTCTGCTTCTCTGCCCCATTTTCTCTACTGCCCATTTTCTCTTCTTAAGGGCCAGGAAGAGAATTCACAAGGAGATGGCAAATACTGTCTTTCCTTGCCTGTCCTTCCTTTCCTGTTTACCGCCTGTCTATGACCTCCAGGGTTTGCTAAATGCCTTCCTCCTTGATTCCTGTTTTATTTAGCCTGAACATGTACGCATGCTCAGATTAGTTCTTTGTAGCTGAAAGGATTTCTCTGATCTAACTTTGTCCCATGTGGTTTTTTCGAAATGCTCAGGGGAAATGTAACAAGCGCTTGTTAAAAGTTCTTTTGTTAATAAAAGGGACCTGGGCCAGGATGTGACAGATTATTATTGGCACTCCTCCCAGAGTCTTGCTGGCCAAGCCTCGTGTGCATTTTATTAATCAGGGTCCAATCCTTCCTTTGCCTTCGGAACGCAACAGCACAGCCAGTTGATTCTTGTTTCGTCCCTATCCTCTTCCCCTTTGCTAAGTTTGGCAGGCAGAAGTCCTGGAGTGAAGGAGGAGGGGAAATCTGACAGGCCGGGCTACCCTGCTGGATGGGCGGTCAAAAATAAGGCAGGCAGGTCGAGGCCGGATTGAGGTTGGTGGGGCTGTTCCCCATATGGGACCAGGCTCTGCAGATGCAACCCCTCAGATTCAGGTGTACAGTTACCGTAGTGGGGTGGGTGTGTCTTAATAATAATAATAATAATAACTTTTATTTATACCCCGCCCTCCCTGGCCAGAGCTGGGCTCAGGGCTGCTAACACCAATAAAATCACAGTAAAAACATAATAGGTGAAAAAGAGGGGGGGGGGACCAATTTAAAATGCAGCCTCATTTTAAAAGTAGCCCATAGAACAAAACCGTAAGGGGAGGGGAAACATAAGGGTCAGACAGAGTCCAAACCAAAGGCCAGGCGGAACAGCTCTGTCTTGCAGGCCCTGCGGAAAGATGTCAAGTCCCGCAGGGCCCTGGTCTCTTGGGAAGGAGCGTTCCACCAAGTCGGGGCCAGTACTGAAAAGGCCCTGGCCCTAGTTGAGACCAATCTAACCCTCCTTGAGGCTCAGGACCTCCAAAGTGTTGTTATTTGTGGACCTTGAGGTCCTCCGCAGAGCATACCAGGAGAGGCGGTCCTGTAGGTACAAGGGTCCCAGGTCGTATAGGGCTTAAAACCAGCACCTTAAATCTGATCCTGTACTCCACCGGGAGCCAGTGCAGTTGGTAAAGCACCGGGTGAATGTGATCCCGCGGCGAGGACCCCATAAGGAGCCTCGCCGCAGCATTCTGCACCCGCTGGAGTTTCTGGGTTGGTCTCAAGCGCAGCCCTGCATAGTGTGTGATGCAGCAGCAAAGAAAGCTAACACTATTCTAGGCTGTGTCAACAAAAGTAACGTGTGCAGATCAAGGGAAGTCACAGTGCCACTCTATTCTGCCTTGGTCAGACCACACCTGGGATACGGTGTCCAGTTCTGGGGACTACAATTTAAGGAGGATGTTGACAAGCTGGAAGATGTGCAGAGGAGGGCGACCAGGGTGGTCAAGGGTCTGGAAACTAAGCCTGATGAGGAACGGTTGAAGGAGCTGGGTATGTTTAGCCTGGAAAAGAGGAGACTGAGAGCAGATATGAGAGCCATCTTCCAATATCTCATGGAAGAGGGAACAAGCTTGTTTTCTCCTGCTCCGGAGGGTAGGACTCGAATCCGTGGCTTCCAAGTTACAAGAAAGGAGACTGGTGGCGGTAAGGAAAGTGATGGGAGAGCACACTGAGAGTGTGGACTGGCCCTTGCTTGGACATCACATCATCTAGCTTCCCCAGAACGAGTGCTCATTAAATAGCCAACCGTGGTCTAATCTCCCTGCAAGCGATCCGGTTTGCAGGTCACCCTAAGAGCAGCCTGTGCTTCTCCAAAGAAGATCCATATTAATAAATGTATACAATACTGTGACACCAGTCTGCGGCTGCACAGGATTTGGAAGCTGGCGGGTGAAAACCAAGCCCTAGCAGTCACGAAATTAAAAGACGCCTGCTTCTTGGGAGAAAAGCAATGAGAAACCTAGACAGCATCCTAAAAAGCAGAGACATCACCTTGCCAACAAAGGTCCATATAGTTAAAGCTCTGGTTTTCCCAGTAGTGATGTATGGAAGAGAGAGCTGGACCATAAAGAAGGCTGATGGCCAAAGAATGGATGCTTTTGAATTCTGGTGCTGGAGGAGACTCTTGAGAGTCCCATGGACTGCAAGAAGATCAAACCTCTCCATTCTGAAGGAAATCAGCCCTGAGTGTTCACTGGAAGGACAGATCCTGAAGCTGAGGCTCCAAGACTTTGGCCACCTCATGAGTAGAGAAGACTCCCTGGAAAAGACCCTGATGTTAGGAAAGATGGAGGGCACAAGGAGAAGGGGAGGACAGAGGATGAGATGGTGGGACAGTGTTCTCGAAGCTACCAGCATGAGTTTGACCAAACTGCGGGAGGCAGTGGAAGACAGGAGTGCCTGGTGTGCTCTGGTCCAGGGGGTCACGAAGAGGCAGACACGACTAAACAACAACAACAACCAAGCCCAGACTCCTGCAGTTTGCATGCATATTTTACTGGACCCTGTAAGGAAGGCCACTGTACTGCTAACGCAGAGCTGAAGCACAAGGATTTCCCACCAAACTCCTGATCAGCACCTGTTCCTGTATACGTCATGCCTACCTCACTTCCCTCTTCCCTCCCTGCTCTTGCCGCCTCTCCCGCCTTCCGCTCTGCCGCTCTCCTTGCCCACTCCGGGAGGTCGAGATGGTCCTTGTCTTCCGTCCTGTGCTGGTTGCGTGGGGCTTGGTCGCTCTGCCAGGGCAAGAAGAGGGGCACAGAGGGCAAGAGGGTCAAGCTGTGCCCTCCATCCAAAAACTCTGTGCCTTGTTGTTTCTGACCTGCAGAGAGGGTTACTGGCTTTCTCTGACCAAGGGGAGCCTTCCTGAAAGTGTCCAGAAAGTGGTGTTGGGAGATGAGTGTTCAGACCCCTGGGCTCTCACTTGTGGGGTGCCTCAGGGCTCTGTCCTCTCCCCCATGCTTTTTAATATCTATACGAAGTCGCTGGGAGAGATTATCAAGGGGGTTGGGCTGGTGTTCTCCATTATGTGAATGATACCCAGCTCTTCCTCTCTTTTAAACTGGAACCAGTGAAGGTCCTGTGTGAGTGTCTGGAGGCACTTGGAGGATGGATGGCGGCTAACAGACTGAGGTTGAATTCTGACAAGACAGAAGTACTGTTTTGAGGGGACAGGGGGCAGGTGGGTGTGGGGGATTCCCTGGTCCTGAATGGGGTCACTGTGCCCCTGAAGGAGCAGGTGTGCAGCCTGGGAGTCATTTTGGACTCATAGCTGTCCATGGAGGCGCAGGTTAATTCTGTGTCCAGTGCGGCTGTCTACCAGCTCCATCTGATACGCAGGATGAGACCCTACCTGCCTGCGGACTGTCTCGCCAGAGTGGTGCATGCTCTAGTTATCTCCCGCTTGGACTACTGCAATGGGCTCTACGTGGGGCTACCTTTGAAGGTGACCCGGAAACTACAACTAATGCAGAACGCGGCAGCCAGACTTCTGACTGGGAGCGGCCGCTGAGACCGTATAAGACTGGTCCTGAGAGATCTGCATTGGCTCCCAGTACGTTTCCGAGCACAATTCAAAGTGTTGGTGCTGACCTTGAAAGCCCTAAACGGCCTCAGTCCTGTATACCTGAAGGAGCGTCTCCAGCCCCATCGTTCTGCCCGGACACTGAGATCCAGTGCCAAGGACCTTCTGGCGGTTCCCTCGCTGCGAGAAGCCAGGTTACAGGGAACCAGGCAGAGGGCCTTCTTGGTGGTGGCGCCTGCCCTGTGAAACACCCTCCCATCAGATGTCAAAGAGAAAAACAACTACCAGACTTTTACCAGACTGCCCTGTAGAACACCCTTCCTTCAAATGTGAAGGAAATAAGCAGCTATCCTATCTTTAAAAGACATCTGAAGGCAGCTCTGTTTAGGGATGTTTTTAATATTTAATGCTGTTCTGTTTTTAATACTTGAATGGGAGCCGCCCAGAGTGGCTGGAGAAACTCAGCCAGATGGGTGGGGTATAAATAAATTATTATTATTATTATTATTATTATTACTATTATTATTATTATTAGGCTGCAGATCCCATCAGCCCCAGGTGGCAAGACCAGCTGGAAATATCTGAAATATCTGGAAAACCCCTGATTGGAGGAGGCAGCTTTTTCTGGCTGCCTTAAGAATGTAAAAGAGCTCTTTTTCTTCTTTAATAAATTATACATTATACACCATTTAAAAACCTCTCCCCATACCTGCACCTGGTCCGGATCCGCCTCACTCTCCTCCCTCCTCACCTGGTAGCGCAGGTCAGCCTCGCTCTCCGGTTTCGACAGCTTCTCCTCCTCGTCTCCCTCGCTGGCCGTGCACGCCATCTCCACGGACTTGAAGGAGACGCTGCCGCTGGCGTGGGGCGTGGCCCGCCAGTTGATGGACGGGGGGTGGTCCGTGCTCCCCTCGGAGTCCGAGTCGAGGGAGGGAGAGTCGTCCGACCTGCTCCTTGCTCTGTTCGGAGGGAAAGGACTGAGAGGGAGATACAGTGGTGCCTCGGGTTACAGACGCTTCAGGTTACAGACTCCACTAACCCAGAAATAGTACCTCGGGTTAAGAACTTTGCTTCAGAATGAGAACAGAATTCTATATATGTGGTCGGAGTGCAAAGAGATACTGGGATTCTGGGAAAATATCTATAATGAACTGAAAAAGATGTTTAGATTCTCATTTGGGGGGAAAAACAATAGAATCCTTTCTCCTAGGTATCATCTCAGAGGAAATAAAAAGAAAGGTCAGACCAATATTTACCGTATTTTTCACTCCATAAGGCGCACGGGACCATAGGGTGCACCTAGTTTTTAGAGGGGGAAATCAAGGAAAAAAATCTTATTCAGCTTCTTCCAGAGCTGCTGGGGCTGCCAGGGGGAGCCCGCCCCCCCCCCAAGCCCCAAAGAGCAAAGAAGCCAAGACAGTGAGCAGGATCCATCCCGCTGCCTGTCTTGGCTTCCTCTTTAGCCGTGCGCAACCTGTCCAGCCGGGAGAGGCTACACAGGGGTAAAGAAGCCACAGCCATTTGCTGCCTCTCCCTGCCGGAGGGGCTGCGTGCGGCTATCCCTGAAGCCTTTGGAGAGTCTTCCTCTCCTGGCTTCAGCCAAAGAACCTGAAGCCTGCGGAGCACAGTGGGAACTGGTGTTGCACTCCGAAGGCTTCAGGCGGCTATCCCTGAAGCGTGGAGAGCAAGAGGGGTCGGTGCGCACCGACCCCTCTCGCTCTCCAGGCTTCAGCGAAAGCAACGCGAAGCCTCCGGAGCGTGGAGGGAGCGCTCCCTCTGCGCTTCGGAGGCTTCGCGTTGCTTTCGCTGAAGCCAAGGAGCCTGCATTCGCTCCATAGGATGCACACACATTTCCCCTTCATTTTTGGAGGGGGAAAAGTGTGTCCTATAGAGCGAAAAATACGGTATGTATGCAACTACGGCAGCAAGGTTATTGATTAGACGCGCAACAGGGCTGAGGAGGGACTTTAACTCTTTCCCACTCCCACTTTGCTCCCGGCACAAAATCCTTGCTTTAAAGCTGATATTTGGAAAGGCAAGCGAGTCAGTGTGGTGGGAATGTAAGAAGGTAAAAGGTTTCTGGGAAATGATTTACAATGAGTTGAAAAAGATGTTTAAATATACATTTGTAAGGAAACCAGAAACCTTTTTGTTAGGAATAACAGGAAAAGAGATAAATAGAAGGGACTATAAACTTTTCCAATATGCAGTAGTAGCGGCAAGAATACTAATGGCCCAAAAATGGAAACAAGAGGAACTACCGACCATTGAAGAGTGGAGAATGAAACTTATGGACTATGCAGAATTGGATAAAATGACTGGGAAAATTAGATACCAGAGGGATCACAAGTTCATCGAGGACTGGGCAAAGTTTTCGGATTATATGGAAAACATCTGTGATGAACAGATAACGCTAGCGGGTTTTAAAGAGGTTTTGTGACAGTCGAGGGTGTATTGTAAAAAAGAAATAGTGACGAAAGGATATTTTATTGGCAATATTATATAGAGAAAATGCGTAAAAGACAGTAAATATGGATGACTGGTGGAGGAGCTGGTGGAAGTACAAAAAATTGGAAATCTGAGAACATGATTGTGTTGATTAATTTGTAAAGGAAAAACTGAATAAAAATTTATTTTTTAAAAAAAGAGAGAGAGAGAGTCAGTGTGGTTTAGTAGGCAGCGTACCGGGTTAGGACACGGGAGACGAGGGTTCAAATCCCCGCTCGGTCATGAAGCTGCCTGGGTGGCCTCGGACTGGTCACAGTCTCTCAGCCGAACCTACCTCACAGGGTTGTTGTGCGGATTGAGCTGGCAGGGAGGAGAACAGGGGATGCTGCCTTGAGCTCCTTGCAGGAAAGGTGGAATACAAACGCAATCGAATAAAAAGTTCCAGCTCCTCGTGGTCCTGCCACAAGTCACTCGCCGCCACACGCAATCCCGGGACATCGAGACTCACCTGTACTTCAGGGCTTCCAGTCTCTCCAGCTGGTTGACCATGATCTTGTTGCTGTCCTGCAGGATTTGGTACTCGTTGGTCAGTTCCTGGTACTTAATTCTCAGCGTCCGGAGATCCTCTGCAAAGCACAGCCACCGGCATGAAAGATCATGTGCTGCAGCCGAGCAGCGGATATCAGGAGGATTATTCCATCTGATTCAAGCTTTGGTGGGTAAGATTGCCAAAGTCTTTTTTTCCTGGATGCCCGCCCTCCTTCCACTCCCTTCTTATTTTTAAAAAGGTTTCTGCCAAGTGCGTAAAACAGAACGTATGCAAAAGTTAGGTAAAGGTAAAGGGACCCCTGACCATTAGGTCCAGTCGCGGACGACTCTGGGGTTGCGGCGCTCATCTCGCTTTACTGGCCGAGGGAGCCGGCGTACAGCTTCTGGTTCATGTGGCCAGCAGGACTAAGCCGCTTCTGGCGAACCAGAGCAGCGCACGGAAACTCCATTTACCTTCCCGCCGGAGCGGTACCTATTTATCTACTTGCACTTTGACGTGCTTTCGAACTGCTAGGTAGGCAGGAGCAGGGACCGAGCAACAGGAGCTCACCCCGTCGTGGGGATTCGAACTGCTGACCTTCTGATCGGCAAGTCCGAGGCTCTGTGGTTTAACCCAAGTTAAATGCGCGTAAACTGTGGACTTTCTGCATTGGGTACCGATTATTTCCCTGCCAGGTCTGAGACCTTTTTCTCATGGTTCCGTGGCTGTGCCTTGCAGAAATCCAATTTCCCGCGCTGAATTGATGCCCGGTTAAGCAAAACCTCTCTTCGGATGTTCTGTGCATCCGATAAGATCTGAGTCAGACGGTGATGCCGAATTTTCGCAAGGCACAGCCATGGAACAACAGGGAAAGCTCGTGGTGAAAGTGAGGGTGAGCCTTAAGGGTGTTTAATTTGGAAATAAGTCATTTGCTCATTTTTTTACTTACTGGTTCTCCCCAGGAAGGAAAAAAAACCAAAAACATATTAAACGGGAAGGAAAGGCAGGAAACACAGTATGATGAGCACCAAGTATGATGAGCACCGGTCGCACAATAAATGCCACTTTGGAAACCCCCAACAATTGCTATCAGACCCAGTCAACAGGCCAATATGCTCACAACCTGTGCTGGATTTACGTATAAGCTAAACAAGCTATAGCCTAGGGCACCACTCTCTTGGTGCCCCCAAAATAATTAAAGGGGAAAAAACCTGGATGTACATTTCCAAAATATAAAATAAAAAACAAATAAAATAAAACCTACATTCAGCAAGAGTGTTTTGTGTTGTGTAGGCTCCAATGATGTAAGGAATGGGCCCCGCCTGCTAGCCTGCTCCCTAAAATATCACTAGTTTGCTCCTTTCTATATATAGGGTCATGGGATTTGGGTGGCGCTGTGGGTTAAACCACAGAGCCTAGGAGTTGCCGATCAGAAGGTCGGCGGTTCGAATCTCTGTGACAGGGTGAGCTCGCATTGCTCGGTCCCTGCTCCTGCCAACCTAGCAGTTCGAAAG